>NC_086448.1:458561423-458917423 GCF_028390025.1 Pseudophryne corroboree | reverse complement strand
AATATAGTTGAGGATGGGTGCATCAAGAAATGTCAGTCCAGTTTTAATGTCCACATGGACCGGCATCCATTGAGTGACTATCACTCCTTAGTGGGTAGAGTGTTAAACCAGACAGACTGTTGGGTATGCTCTCAAGTACCTCAAGGTCATAGCAAATCAGGACTAGTACCATTCCCTTTAACTGTAGGAGAGGTACTTGAGTTAAGTGGTGGGAGGCCGGTGGACAAGAGGTTTAATATCTCTAGTCCTCCTAGTTTGAAGCTCCACCAATATCATGTGGATAAGTCCTTAGTATGCTTTAACATTTCCAAACCCCGAAAGCCGGGAAATTGGGAAGTGTCATGGAGTAATCAAACCATGACATTTTCATATAGAGCCGATAGAATGCCCATAGACACAGAGCTTATACGCCAGATAGCCAACAGTGGAAGATATTTCCGGTATAGGTACACTCTAGGAAGTAGGACCATGCGAGTTGGAGAAGTATCACCAGGATACTGTGCACATATCGTACAACCTGATACGTGTACTAGACAGATGGGAGAGTTAGGGTTAGGAGATTTCACATGGAAAATTTGTACCATGGTAATGTCATACTCCATCCCATATGTTCTCCCCGATGATTCATATTTCATATGTGGGAGAAAGGAGTATAGGTTCCTTGCCCCAACCTCAGAGGGATTGTGTAACATTGGAAAGGTACTGCCTGAAGTAATGACTGTATCCCATATCAAAATGAAAGACATTCACCGCGGTGCCCAAGCTCCTTATACTCACACTCATTACGAACACGTCGTTAAAAGGCACCTGATTGAGAGGACAGAGCATCCGGCCTCTGATCTGATCCATGAATCCACCGGGATTCAAGTCCTACTCACGTTAGATATCACTCGTACCGCCAGAGGAGTGATAAATTATAGATATATATCTGCGCTAGCAAATTTATTAGACAATATCACCGAAATGTATGACGACACGTTCAGGTACACTGGGAAAGAGTTACAAGCCTACAAAACAGAGCTGGTTCAGCATAGGATGATTCTCAATTACCTCACAGCAGTGACAGGCGGGTATTGTGTTACCCTAGCAACTCAATATGGTGTAAAGTGCTGCACGTATATTACAAACAGCACAGAGGACCCGGCCGAGGTCATAGACCAAAAGATGGATGACATTTTGCAATTAAAGTGGGAGTTTCGAAGGAGGCAATAACCTCACTCTCGCTGCTGTGAGTAATCAGCTGGCCAGTTGGGTGTCATGGTTGAACCCACGAAATTGGTTCTCTGGTTTAGGAGAATGGGCCCAAGGTATTATAATGGATGTAGGGAAATTTCTCTTGTGTATTCTGGGAGTCGTCATATTGGTTGGACTGATATTTAGATGCGTTCGGGCTTTAACGAAGTGTAAAGGTAGTACTAGAGTGATGAGTCTGAGGAGCGAGGACACCGTAATAACAACAACTAATTTGATTTATGACCCAACGATAGAGACAATGTTGTGATGAAAATGTGATTCCACGGTCCGTTTCTTTCACCCGTTTCTCCTATGTTTTCCTCCAAGGTACAAAGACATCCGCTTGGAAGAAGAATTTGACAACCTCTTTTTTACAGACCATTGATGAACTATGCCACAAGCCCCAATATCCCTAGTGACTTTAACTTTTTACGAAAGCCCAATACTTTAGAGACTGTAATTTTATGGACAATGGAAAAGCTTTTGCTCGCTATTTACAACAAAAGCACCGAGAGACATCAGACAACATGTACATCAAGACAAGACATCAGACAAGACCTCAATCGGCGACTGTTTATTTAAACTCACATAGTTTACGACTGCATTTATAACGAGTGTTTCTTATCTTCATCTCTACAACCTCCAGGTAGTATCTCACATAGTCGACAGGTGATTCTCACATATTAGCACTCACATGTTCCCCCCTTCATGTATCATCAACTAAATGTGCTCCCCCATTTGTTGCAACCAAAAGCCGAATAGAGCTCGGTAGAGTTTGACAGCCCATCCACAGACCCTTGATAAGGGATAAGAAGGATTCAAATGTATACTTCGCAATACCTCGAAGCTTGATTTAAAACACGTACGGCACGATGATACATGACCCCTCAAACATGGATTTCATACACACATGCTTTTACTGTCTCACTAGGTCATATCTTTCTAACCTTCTCCTCTCCTCCTTTTACCCAATCATAAAAAGGTATTTACATGATGACATATATTTTTCTGTTTGAATTGTTTAGGAAGTGGCAGTTATTGGTGACTGCCAAAGGGTGGACTGTCAAAGTCGAAAAATATAGCGACCTATGATGCCTTGTACTAACCCCATGCGCTTGCCCGCTGCACGTGCACATTCTTTCCCGTGCGTGCGCATATTCGCAGTTGCGTGACGGCGCCTCCACGATCGTGCGCTCAGGCGCGTGGTATGTGCATTTACGGTAGAGTTTGTGTGCGTCTGGTGGGCGACTCGATCGTTACATATTTAATCCAAATAATGTATTTTATAGGTAATATTCCCTTTAATAATATCTGTAAGTATGATTAGTGTAACTGGTTCAGGGACAGAGAGATTCCTCTTTGCATACTGGGAGGGCTCAGACAAAGGTTGGAGGGTAGTGTATGGTGTCCAGCTGTGGGGTATTGAAGGGGTGTTGTGCATATGATAGTTGGGAGGGATTTGCATAGTTCCTGCTCATGGTTATGCACAGAAGTAGAAAATAAGATTAATTGCATTCCGAATAAATTACACATAAGTGCAGGGTAGGTTAATGGAATTCAGTCATTTCTTTCCCACAGACTGAATACAATAGCCTTATTTACACTAAGCTTTGAGATTCTATGAAGAGGGCTTACACCTTTGTTTATGAATAGAACCAGGTTTCTCTCCAGAATAATGAGTGCTGAGTAGCCAATTGTCTCAACTGAAGGTGGGGTAAACAAAGCCCAGAGACAGTTTGTTTGGAAGATCCAAAACAATAGCTTTCCTCAATATAATCAGACAAAGAGGAATTTAGAATACTAACAAGTCCTAGCCATCGCCCACTTTTTGAACTAACCAATGATCCCAGGTGCAGTACATGTCCCACCCCCTAACCAATGGAAAGAGAGCACACAGTATCTATTGTAGTATGTCTTGAGTTAGTAAATAAATATAGCTTGCAATAGGCTTGGTGACACAAGACTCTGCAAGGTTTTCACACTGAAGGCTAGAGCCCTGGTCCAGGTTGCGCCGGCGAAGTCATTCCCACGTGTGTAAGTTTTTTTCTGTAACCAACTTATTCTCTGTTTGTATTTGCCATACTCTCTCTCTCTCTGTTATTGTTACGCTGTTGTATATTATATATTTTCAGTTATTCTGTGTAGGTGTTTTATGTTAGTGCTGTAGTGTATAAGCTGTAACTGTTTTCCCCTTTTACATACTAAAATCATCTAGATAAAGGTTATGGAACCTTACAAGGTATTGTGTGTTTTATCATTACATTGCTAAGGGTAATCGGAGTGTCTCAATCGCTCAAGCGACTTTTACATAACGGAGGTTAATCAGCGTTACATTGTGTTGCATACAAGGTTTACTGTGTCATCCTGTGAGTGTCTGCGCCGCTCGTGTTCCTCTTGTGGGCACAGCGTCCGCTACCCTTGTAGCGTAGCATTACGGTACTCGGACCGCCTATAGCGTGCTCGATACCCAGCGTAAGCCGTGAGCGAACGTACTGCTTGTGCGTCTCGACCACGGCCTAGTGTCTGCTACGCTAAGTGCGTACCCTTACGGTACCCCGTACGCCCATTGCGTACTGAGTCTCTTACCAGTATATAGTGAATGTTATAAGATAAATATTTAGATTTATCAAGGGATTCACCTTTACAGGATAGGAGGGGACCGAACAAGGTTATAAGGTGGTGTTTGGTATCCAGCTGTAGGGTATTTTAAGGGCAATATTCCGGTGTTGGTTTGCAGAAGATCGCACGCTCCTGAGAATAGTTATGCACAGGAGCAGAATATAAATATAAACTGTATTTATTGTACATTTGTTATGCGGCGGGAACCCAGAGGAGACCACCTGCAAGTGCACCTGGAACAGACATCGCCCACTTATTCAAATCAACCTATGACCTCTCCTGTACTGTAAATGACCATCTCTGTGTCCAATGGGCAAAGAGATTACAGTATCCATAGTGTTAGGTTTTGGAATATTGTATAAAAGAGCCAGCTGCATGCCAGGTCAAACACAGACTCTGAAGGTCATCTACCCTGATGACTGAGGACCAGACTGGGAAGCGCAGGCGAAAACAAACACGTATGTACCATAGACTGTAGCCATTATTGTATTGTATTGTATTGTTATTGTAACCCCTTTCAGCAATTATATATTGGTGTGTCAGAACCCGGCATTTTAAATACAATCTGGTGTCGTGTTTCCTTTCCCACCTAAGGTTATAAGTGTATTACAATCACATGTGTAGCTGCTAGGGGCTCACGGAGTATCTTTGGGTGTATACGCACTGAGTGTACTTTGTACAGCCAGCGCAGCGTTTGTACGCAAAGTACGAACATGGTACGGGGCTCTGTACGCTAATGGTGTAATAAGTACGTAGGTTAAGGATTGAGTATAGCGGCTGCAGCGGCTCCATTTAAAGTGTATCAAATGTCTTTTTAAAGTGTTGCTTTTAATCCTGTAAGTAAACCAGCGTTTACAGCCCCTTACACATTATTAATGTCCTTATAAACATAATGCACCTTACACATTATGACAACCTTTATTAATGCCCTTTTACACATAATGTCCCTTACATATATGCCGCACATTATTAATGCCCTTATACACATAATGACACACATAGTGCCCCCTACACATTTGCTGCACATTATTAGTGCCCCTATACACATAATGACACACATACAGTAGTACCCTGTTACACATACTGTATGCTGCACATTATTAATGCCCTTATACACATGACACACATAGTGCCCCTTACACATATGTTGCACATTATTAATGCATTTTTACATGACACACATAATGCTCCATACACATATTCTGAAACTACTGCACAACCAACCCACTCACATGCACACAGCACTCACACTGTGACCTCTGCCTCTGCTTGGATACAGATGTGTCCTCATAAATCTTGCCTCAATGCGTCGGACACCTTTTTTTTATGAAAATGCATCTTATTTGCATTGCTATGTGACTAGGATGCACAAGCAGATTCTGCTGATTATGCCTATATATTGTGTGAGACTGTGGCTGTATCTGCATAAGAAATGCTACACACAGAATATAGGCATGCCGCATATCATTTTAATCAGCAGAAGCTGCTGATGCCCCTAGGCATATCAAATGCCCTAGGCAATTGCCTAGTTTGCCTATGCCTATGGCCGGCTCTGATGGAACCCACAGACGAAGTGCCTAGCTACCATAGGTGCAGGGACAGCAGCAGCTATGTGGCCCAGAGCTGAGCAGGGCCCACCTTTCCTGTCAAAGTTACATGTTATATATATTTTTTCACCATTGGGTGGTTCATGGGGGCCCTTACAAACTTTTCCATGGGGTTTACACTATATCTAGGTATGCCCTGGACCTACTCATTGTAAGTAGGTAGAAAATGATCTGGATGACATAATATGTATGTCATAATGTGAATTTGGAATTGGAGATAATGTGTGGCATAATGTGTACTGGCAGCCTTAAATGTGGTTTAAACTAGGGACAGTACCAGTGGCGTAACTACTGCCCCCGCAGCCCTCGCGGTGGCTTGGGGGCGAGGGGCTGCGGGGGCGCCACTGACTTAGAACAGATTGACATGCGGACGAGCGTCCGCATGTCAATCTGCAGGTCTCCTTCCCTCCGCCGCTGTAAGGAGGGACACGGAGCGCACAGCGCGCGCCCCCCTGTGTCCCTCCCTGGCTCTCCGGCTGTCTAATACAGGAAGTGCCGTTCGTGAGCTCTGATTGGCTCACGAACCGGCACTTCCTTTATTAGACAGCCGGAAAGCCAGGAGGGACACAGGGGGGCGCGCGCTGTGCGCTCCGTGTCCCTCCAACACAAAGGAGGGGGAGGGGAGCAGGCACTGTGGGGGACTATCTGGCACTGGGGGCATATACCTGGCACTGTGGGGGACTATCTGGCACTGGGGGCATATACCTGGCACTGTGGGGGAATATCTGGCACTGGGGGCATATACCTGGCACTGTGGGGGACTATCTGGCACTGGGGGCATGTACCTGGCACTGTGGGGGAATATCTGGCACTGGGGGCATATACCTGGCACTGTGGGGGACTATCTGGCACTGGGGGCATATACCTGGCACTGTGGGGGCATATCTGGCACTGGGGGCATATACCTGGCACTGTGGGGGAATATCTGGTACTGGGGGAATATACCTGGCACTGTGGGGGACTATCTGGCACTGGGGGCATATACCTGGCACTGTGGGGGAATATCTGGCACTGGGGGCATAAACCTGGCACTGTGGGGGACTATCTGGCACTGGGGGCATATACCTGGCACTGTGGGGGAATATCTGGCACTGGGGGCATATACCTGGCACTGTGGGGGACTATCTGGCACTGGGGGCATATACCTGGCACTGTGGGGGACTATCTGGCACTGGGGGCATATACCTGGCACTGTGGGGGCATATCTGGCACTGGGGGCATATACCTGGCACTGTGAGGGAATATCTGGCACTGGGGGGAGCAGGCACTGAGGGGGCATATGTGGCACTGTGGGGGAATATCTGGCACTGGGGGCATATACCTGGCACTGTGGGGGAATATCTGGCACTGGGGGCATATGTGGCACTGGGAGCACAGCCCTAGCAACAAGCACTACCCCCTAGCAACGAGCATGACACCCAGTGCATGAAACCCCTGGCAACGAGCATGACACCCAGTGCATGAAAACCCTGGCAACGAGCATGACACCCAGTGCATGAAACCCCTGGCAACGAGCATGACACCCTGAGCATGAAAACCCCTGGCATCGTGCATGAAACAAAGAGCATGAAACCCCTGGCAACGAGCAGGTAATTTAAAAGTATTAGAAGCCTTACTGTAGAACTTAATGTGTAATGGGCATTACGGTGTGTGGCATAATGTATCACGGACATTGCGGTGTGTGTCATAATGTGTCAGGCATTACGGTGTGTTGTATACTATATCACGGGCATTGTGGTATAATGTCTCGGGGTCATTGCGGTGTGGCATAATGTATAACGGGCATTGCGGTATGTGTCATACTGTGTCACAGATACGGTGTGTAGCATAATGTATAACGGGCATTGCGATTCCTGTCATAATGTGTCGGGGGCATTACGGTGTGTGGCATAATGTGTCGGGGGCATTACAGTGTGTGCATATTGTGTCATGTGCATTGTTGTGTGTGGCATAATGGCTAAGGCCATTGCAGTATGTGGAATAATGTATACTGGGCATTACTATAAGGAGGAAAAATGACAAATAATGTAAGGGGCATGAATCAGGATTATTTTTCTTTCCTGTGGTGGCTAACGTCTGGGCATGCAGGTTGCAAAACTGGGGTATAAGGTAGTCTTTTCCTGCAATGCCACGCCCCTTTGCGCGAAGCCACGCCCATTCCAACAAAGTCTTACCCCTTTTTGGCGGCGCGCATATTTCTCCCTTTACTACTGCCAATTATGGGGGGTATGGGGGGGGGCGCCGTAGAATTTTTTGGCTTGGGGGAGAAAAATTTCTAGTTACGCCACTGGACAGTACTATGGTTCAGAAATAAACTGGAGTACTACTAAAGGGCTTACATCAACTAAGGCACTACTATGGGTCAGAAAATGAACTAGGGCACTATTATAGGGCATAAATTTAACAACTGCGGAGAGATATCTCTCTAGAAGCACTGGGGTAGGGGCCCCTTCAAAATGTTGTTATGGTGCCCACAAAGTTCTGGCTATGCCCCTGCCACAGACTATTCTATCTATAATATGCTCATTAGTTGGCATACCATAATCATATTTTTTGGCAGCAGTTTCAAAGATTTAAAATATGATAGTTACTATGGTTGCACTGGGGTCTTCCATTGATGAACCCTTATTGTCTTCTCCCTTTGTATAAAAAGTGTCTGCTTAATCCACAGCCTTAGTACCAGCTAGATTCAGTAGTGTATAAGCCTGTACCTTTTAAGACTTTTTAGTCCATCTGGCATCAATCTATGCAGAACTTGAGCCAGGTATTTTTGACGTTTACATCAAAGACCTTCTCATCAGTTCTGTGAAGACCTTAAGCCAATACTTCCACTCTTTTGACACCATTTAGATTCGGCTGAATAAGTATAGAAACACAGAAGCTCCTGCAAAACTTGTTTTTACTCTCCAGCTGCATAACTAACATGCACACCAGAGTCAGTGGTATGCTGGCAGCTAATGGTAATGGTCTGCTAACCTCTACATTTGCTATGGCCATGCATCTTTTCAGAAATTTTTCCAGGGCCACTTTAATTTCCCAATTCGTCCCTGTCTGTGGATCATAAACCAATATCATTCTACATTACAAAAACACGAATAAAACCAGCACAAAATGTGCCCAATCTCTCCTCATCCGGGCACATACACACTCAGGGGCATCCTCATTTGAAAAAAATAAAACTCTTTTAAGCAACACGCCCCCCTAGTAGTTTTTGTCTGTGATCAGCAAACAATTACACCCAATACTACAGAAAGCATTAAGAAGTTCAGAGATTGGGGCGATCTACTGCCCAGATTTCACCATCCTAGATTTAATAATCTCATGGTTACCCTCATTTGCTGCTTTTGTTGTCTACTCAAGATGATATACCTGCTATGTTACCATATATCTGCTAAACATACACAATAAAGAGTATTCTCATACAAATGCATAGCTCTAGGAATCTCATGATGCATCTGCTTTTACTGCAACAGCAGATGTGCTTGGTTTACTATTAGTCATTGTCATCAGTGTGTACTTGCAACTACTCTACACTAGGGGGGTCATTCCGGCCCGTTCGCACGCAGCGGTTCTTCGCTGCGCTGCAAACGGGTCGGAACAGCGCATGCACGGCGGCCGCATTGCGCACGCGCGTCGTTGCCTGGCAATGGTCGTCACCGGGCAGAGGCCAGAACAAAGCAGAAAGTGATCGTTAGCGCGATCGCAAGAAGATTGACAGGGAGGAGGCATTCCAGGCGTATGCTCACTATTTTCCAGGCGTGGAGATCCGAACGCAGGCGTGTCCAGGCATTTGGAGGGCGGATGTCTGACGTCACTGGATCCGTCGCACAGGGTAAGTAGGTCTGACCCTGGTCTTGTTTTGCAGGAAACTTTTTTAGCATAGCAGGGCTGCACAAGTGATCGCAGCCCTGCTATGCTAAAATACACTCCCCCATAGGCAGCGTCAAGTTGATCGCACGAGCAGCAAAATGTTGCTACGTGTAATCAATTCAGAATGACCACCTAGGTGCAAAAGATATTCCTCTTCACTAACCTATATGCAGGGGCTGGCTGGCAAAGTTTAGCCTGGGGGTATGTATGTAACCCTACTTCTCTGTTGGCGTGCCTCCACCCAAGCATATACACCCCGGCTCGCTTGGGAAAAGCCGTCCCTTAACAGGATATTGGGTGTCACTAGTTAAACTCTTAGATGATGACAGAGGTTACAGACAATAATAGGACATTAAGACAATAATATAAGTAATGTAAACATCTCACCTTAGTAATCCCGTACATTCATCTGTTTCTTGTCGTAAATTACAGAACTCCCTCAACAAGAATTTCTGTATGCCCAATACCAACTTTAGTGCAAAATGTGTTTATTGAAAAACAATTGTAGTAACAAACGTTAACATACAGACAATCGTAATAAAGAGTATTGTCGTAGCACAACTGGAGGTCTGTTTAGCTCCCGTAGCCATTAGCAGAAAAGCCTATGTCAAATTTATATAATAACACAACACTCGGAGAAATACAGTTTGATAACAAACACATCAAATTGGTCGTATTGATCCAAAACAAAGAACTAAGTGAAGAAGAAAAGAAAAGAGAAGATACAGAAAGAAACAAAGAAGAAGAAGAGGAGGGAAAGGAGAAGAAGGAGAGACAGAAGCATACTCATCAGGTTCAGATTCAGATTCAGATTCAGATTCGGATTCGGATTCAGATTCAGATTCAGAGTCAGAGTCAACTGGTCCATGGATTGGAAAGCAATACGTCAAGGTAAGAAAGCTTCTAAGAGGGCGTGGGCGGGCTGGAAGCGAGGATGGACCTAAAGGTTGGGGAATCTTTGAAAAGTAGCCAACGAGCCCACGTGTCCCTGAAGGGGTTCCGGTATGAATGGTCAACCATGTTATGGTCGACAGTCATTAGGTCGACCACTATTGGTCGACATTGACATGGTCGACGTGGACACATGGTCGACACATGAAAATGGTCGACACATGAAAGGTCGACACATGAAAAGGTCGACATGAGTTTTTTTTACTTTTTTTGGTGTCGTTTTTTGCGTAAAGTGACTGGGAACCCCAATTAGTGCACCGCGTCCCATCGCATGGCTCGCTTCGCTCGCCATGCTTCGGGCATGGTGCCTTCGCTGCGCTACCGCTTCGCTCGGCACAGATTACTGTTCCAATCGTAGTCCACGTGGATCGTAAAGTATGGAAAAGTTCCCCAAAAGAAAAAAAAGTTAAAAAACGCATGTCGACCCTTTCATGTGTCGACCTTTCATGTGTCGACCATTTTCACGTGTCGACCATGTATCCATGTCGACCATGTCAATGTCGACCAATAGTGGTCGACCTAATGACTGTCGACCATAACATGGTCGACCATGTGAACGGATACCCCCTGAAGGATGAATAGTCCCCATCAGTGGACGTCATTATATCATCTAAGTCCATATATAGGTCTACTCTGGTCACCCAGTCCCTAGTAGTTGGAGGGGAGGAGGATCGCCAACGGACAGGGATCACCGCTTTGGCGGCGTTGTTAAGATGGCATAACAGGGAGTGTTTGTAGCTTGAGACAGGCCTGGACGAGTAGTGGAACAGCCAAAACAATGGGTCTGTCGGTACCGTTTCCCCCGTAATGTCAGCAGTAAGTGAAAGTATTGCCTGCCAATATGGCTGGAGCAAGGGGCACGACCACCATATGTGGAGCGGGTTCCCTGGGCCAGAAGAGCAATGCCAACAGGTGTCGGGGAGACCCAGACCCATTTTAGAGAGGTTGTCAGGGCATCTATACCATCGAGAAATCAATTTGTACTGGGTCTCTACCACCAGTGTGCTAGGGGAGCAAGCATGGGCCAGTTTGAATATTTTCTCCCAGACATCTCCTCCGAGCCCCTGTCCGAGGTCTTTGTCCCACGTCTCAGTAAAGGATGGGAGAGCTGGGCTAGAGTCCACCAAGAGCAGGTTATATAACAAGGAGATAGAGTGAGCCGGGGGTGACGGGCCATCACATAGACGCTCGAACGGTGTGAGGACCGAAGGCCTCCTTCCAAGATAACCTTGGGAAACCAAAAAGTGGCGGACTTGCAAGTAGCGCCAGAAGTCCCTAGGTGGTAATTGCCATTTCATCTGTAAATCTGAGAAGGAGACAACCCCACCCCCATCCTCCAGCTGCCTGACCCTGCAGAGTCCTAGGCCAAACCAGTGCTGGAAGGCCCGCGCGTCCATTCCCGGGGGAAATCGTTCATTAAATAAGAAAGACATGTAGAAAGAGGTCAGCGCGGAAATAGAAGGGGACTTTCTCACCGCCTTCCAGCATGCCAAAGTGGGGCCAACCATGGGGTGAGAAATGGCTGGGAGGGTGTGCAACCACGGAGCGACGGCGATAGGCAAGGGGAGCACCTGACTCTCAATCTGCACCCACTGTTTCGGTGAAGCGGCTCTAGACCACCAAAGAATCCATTGGAGATGACAGGCCAGGTAATAACCATGTATATCTGGGAGACGAAGGCCACCTTTGTCCCTCTGCCGGACCATCGTGGAGAATTTCAAGCGGTGTCTCTTGCCTCCCCAGATGAATTCTCGAAATAACCGCTGGATCTCCTTAAACGAAGTGGAAGGGATCGAAATCGGTAGGGTCTGCAGTAAATATAAGATTTTAGGGAGGGAGTTCATCTTGAGAACACCCAATCTACCTAACCAAGAGAAAGACTTAGAAGTCAAGGACTGGAGGTCAGCACGAAGCTTGGTGAGGAGAGGAGTAAAGTTGGAGTCAAAGAGACGGGAAAGATCCCTAGTAATAATGGTCCCCAAATACTTCAATTGAGAGGTGTGCCAGGTGAAGGGAAGTGCCGCTTGAAGACCCGTTACCATGGCAGGCGGGGCAGTAAGATTCAGGGCCACGGATTTCGAGTAATTAATTTTAAATTTAGAGAGCTCGCCAAAGAGCTTGAACTCGGCCATTAGATTAGTTAAGTAAACTATAGGGTTCGTGATTGTGGCCAGTAGATCGTCAGCGAAGAGGGCAAGCTTATAGTCTGTGTCCTGAAGCCTGATCCCAGAAATATTTGGATTCAACCTAATTGCCCTAGCTAGGGCCTCCATGCAGAGAATAAAAATCATAGGGGACAGAGGACAGCCCTGCCGAGTCCCATTATTAATATCAAACGATCCGGATAAGGAACCGTTAATCACAATTCTAGCCAAAGGTGCGGTATAAAGAGCCAAGATGCGATGCAAGCTAGTCGGACCCAGTCCCATGTGCCGCAGCACCCCGGCCAGAAAGCCCCAATCAATTCTGTCAAACGCTTTTTCAGCGTCAGTGGATGAGGATTGCCGGGGACCCCTGTAGGGAGACATGGTGCATAAGAGCAATGATCTTGGCCGTATTGTCCTTTGCTTCCCGACCGGGGACAAACCCCACTTGGACACTATGTATAAGGGAAGGTAGGAGGGACCTAAGTCTATTAGCTAGGAGTTTGGCGAAGAGTTTGACGTCCACATTGAGAAGGGATATAGGCCGGTAGCTGGGGCACAGGGAGGGGTCCTTGCCCTCCTTAGGGATGATAGCGATGTGGGCCTCAAGAGACTGCTTAGAGAAAGGATTTGTGTTGGAGACTGTGTTGCACGCGTCTAGAAGGAGAGGAAGCAATTTGTCCCTGAAGGCTTTGTAGTAAGTGATTGGGAAACCGTCAGGGCCCGGACTTTTCCCTGAAGGGGTAGATTTAATAGCCTCTTCGAGTTCTTGGGGAGTGAAGGGCCTTTCCAACTCCTCCCCTACCTCCTCTGAGAGTTTAGGGAAGCCGATCTTTGTGAGGTAGGTGTCCACATCGCGTGACCTAACGCCAGTCGAATCGGAAGAGGGGAGATTGTAGAGAGAGGTATAGTCAGAACAGAAAGTCTCCGCGATTTTATCCGTGTCGTGAAAAGAACGCCCATGTGCGTCTTTAATGGAAGGTATGAACGAGAGCGCCCTCCGAGCAAGGAGAGCCCGGGCAAGCATTTTGCCCGGTTTGTTGCCCCATCGGTAAAACCGATTACGACACTTCCGAAAGGAGAATTTCACTTTGTCCAACAGTAGCTTATTCAGAGACGAACGGGCAGTGGTCATGTCTACGTAGGTGTATGGGGAGAGGTTAGCCTTATGGGCGGTTTCAAGTGATTCTATTTGCCACATGAGTCCCTCAATTTGGCCCAGACGTTGTTTCTTTAGGTAGGAGCCCAATTGAATGCACTTACCCCGGATTACGCATTTATGAGCTTCCCAGATCATCAAGTCAGAGACATCGGGAGAAACATTACATTTTATATACATATCAATGGCATTGTCAAGTTGGGCTTTGCAATACGGGTCATGTAGTAGAAACTCGTTAAAGCACCACGAACGTCGCTGGACAAGAGAGGGACCGAAGGCAATGTCAAGTCTCACTGGAGCATGATCGGACCACGTTATCTGGCCTATGGAGGCATCGCGGGTGAGGGACAGGTGCCTATGACCAAGGAGAATAAAGTCCAGTCTGGAGTATGAGCAGTGGGGAACTGAATAGTGCGTGTAGTCCCGGTCGGACGGGTGGAGGATACGCCAGACGTACGACAGCTGGTGGAGGTGGAGCAGGTGTCCCACCCTCCCGGAAGAGCGGCGCTGCCGTGACGTGGGTCTGGAGGAGGCATCGAGGGTGTAGTCAAGGGTCAAGTTGAAGTCGCCCCCCACAATCAGGATCCCCTGTTTCAGCGCGTCGACCCTGTCCAGAACAGCCTCGAGGAAGGCAAATTGACCTTGGTTAGGGGCGTAGATGTTAACAATGGTAAAAGTTGTATTGAAAATTGAGCATACAAGCAAGAGGCACCTCCCCTCCTCCAACCTGTGGACCACTACATTGGTGATGGGTAGGTGTTTAGCAAAAAAGGTGGCTACTCCCTTGGACTTAGAGTGGGAATAATTACAGTAGTACGCGGTGGGGAAGAACATATTCCTCATATGGGGGGCAGAGGGGGAGTGCCGGAAATGGGTATCCTGTACTAGGACAATATCGGCCCTCTCCGCATGGAATGAGCAGAGAGCACCGTCCCTCTTCTCAGGGACGTTTAGACCCCTGGCGTTTATAGAGAGAATCCTAAGTGTGGAAGCCATACGTCGAAGAGATTGGGGGCCTCTGAGCTCTCAGGCAGTGGACCAGGTGAAGAAAGGAAGAAAAAGAAAACAGGATAAAGTGAAGAAAAGAACGAAGAAAGAGAAGTGTTAAAGAACCAGAAAGGAAAAAAGCGACGTACCAGAGTAGGTCGGACAGTAAGATACCGCAGCCGGACAGTGATAGGACCATAAGGGTGCCCCTGTCTCGGAAAAACCATAGCGGTAGGGGGCACAGTAGGGGGTCGTGGCCCCGCCATCCTAACATCAAACATTTGAAATACAACATAAGCAGTCAAGTTAACCGGTGATGGGTGAACAATGCAAGAACATTGTCGTGGAGAAAAACAATTATAGCAGTATTAATAGTAGTAACGGTAAAAAAAAAAGAAACTAAGAAACTAAGAGGGTCCACGCAAGGTAGGGGGGTGGGAGGGAAAAAAAAGGGGGGGGGGGAAGGGAGGGAAGAGAAACACAATAAATCAGGGGTCATGAGGCAAAATCAATGGAGAAACTGAACAATTGAGTCTCACAAGGAGGGTCTAACTTCAGACCCGGCATAAGAGACCGTCAAGACCATAACTCGAAAAAGGCCAGCACGGCCCTTCAGATGGACTCTCATCAGGTAGCATCGAACACTTGGGGGGGATCTTCGCCTTTGGATTTCCTCTTCGAATTCTGGACTTTGTGCCATCGTTCTCTTCTGGATGGGTTGGGAGAGGCCAAAGTGGGGAGAGTAAGAGCTCGCCAATCTGGAAGGGAGACATCCCCCAGGCCCAAAGCAGAGCAAAATCCAGATAAATCCGCTGGGGATTGGAGATGGGGGACCCTACCAGCATGGGGGACTTGCAGGGAGAACGGTAATCCCCTCCTGTACTTTAGGCCGTGCTTGCGTAGTGCTTCGGTTAGGGGCTTCAGCAACCTCCTCTGTTGGAGCGTACGCCAGGAGAGATCTTGAAAAATGTGAATTCGGGTACCATTAAAATCGACTCCTTCTAAATCCCGGACCTTACGAAGAATCTCCTCCTTCTATGAGAAATAATGGAGTCTGCAGATGACATCCCTCGGTGGGTCAGAAGCCGGACCTTTCGGCCTGAGGGCTCTGTGTGCACGGTCGAATTCAATCGAATCAGAGGGGTCCAGGCCCAGGATTTCTCAGAATATTTTGGTTAAAGCGTCAACGAGGCCGGACGTAGATACCTCTTCAGGAAGGCCCCGGACCCTTATATTATTCCGACGGCCTCTGTTGACCAGGTCGTCTAGTTTGTTCTGCATCATTGCCATGTCCGACCCCTGCTAGGCGACTGTATCCCGAAGCTGGAGAAGTTGGTCTTCGACTGTGTCCCTTTCCTCCTCCAAAGAGACAACTCTAGTTCCCAGGTGTTTAATATCAGATTGTACCGACAAGATCTGTGTTTGAATAGAGTCCTGAAGTCGGCATTCAAGGGCTTGCATGTCTTGTTTGGAAGGAAGGGAGCGGACATGAGTCAGAATTTCGCCTATTTCTCCCCTCAATTGGGTCATTTGAGCCCGAAGATCCCTGGTCGTGGGGGAGGAAGCCATCGTAGCCGGGTCAATACCCACAGCAGGCACAGGTGGAGAGGGGTCGGCAACCGGCGGTACAGATAAATAGGATCGGAGATTCGACTGAGACGGGGTACTACGTGTAGACCGAGCTGATTTTCCCTGTTGATTTTTCTTGCCTCTGGCCATCAGAAGAGGGGAGGAGAGAGGACCATTTCAAAAGGACAACACCATGTTCGTAGCAGGATGGATGGCGGGGGGCACTGTCCCCCACTAGTTGGACAGCATAGCCAGTGGAGAGCGGCCGCACTCACATCCCGTCAGCGAGCTCGGGGCAGGTGCTCATGAGGATGTAAATGAGAAGCAGTCTAGCTATGGTGAAACGCTGTCAAAGGAGCGGCGGAATGAGGCGGGAGCCAAAGTGTAGTTCCCTGCCCGGGTGTATAGGTGTTGGAGGGTACAAACAAACAGCGGAGCAGCTGGGCACCACTGGACCCCCACCAGTCTCCCAGAGGCAGGTGCCAGGCGGAGAGATGGGATATAGCCAGACAGCAGGGGGGGGGGGGAGGGGGGCAGTGCCAACCCTTAGGGGCCTCCACCGAGGGCACAAAGGCTCTGCCGACCTAGCAGGGAAAACAGCAGGGGATGCACCGCGCGACTGAGCGTCTGACAGAGAAGAGAGCCCAGCCGGGCACAGCAATTGTGATTGCTCGAGCTCCCCGGGACCAGGAGTGTCAGTGCTACGCAAGCTGGCGGTAGGACACACAGGCCCTACTCCCCCTGCAAGCAGCATCCAGGGATCCTACAGCAGCGCTCCAGGGGTCCAAGGCCCAGCCGCGTCCCCCGCCGAAGGAGCTCCGGAGTCTGTACAACAGGGGAGCGGGAGGAGAGCGGGCGTCAACGGCGGCGACCGTGAAGCCCGGGCGGCCGGCCGCACAGCGCCACGGGACTCCGGCAGCTGGGAGAAAGGAGGAGGCAGGGGAGGTAGGCGCAGCAAGCGGCCCGGCGGCTCCGAGGGACAGCGGGCGCGGCGGCTGCTGACGGAGCTCCGGGTACGGAGCAGACTCATCAACACCTGCAGGCCCGGCTCTCCGCTCCCCGGAGGATGCACAGGGGGTCCGAGTAGGGTGGCAAATCGGTGACGGGATCCGTCAGGAGCCAATCCACGATAGGGACCCGCTTCAGGACGGCTGGTCCGGGCCGTCTCCAAACTCCAGGCCCCGGCTTCACTTCGTGGGAAAGGCCGCAATCTGCAGGAGCGCTTAAAAGCACACCCCGACTCCGCGTGTCCCCCAAATCACCAGCAGCAACCCAGGAGAGGCTGCAGAGGGGTATCTAGAGCGGCCAGGAAGCAGGTAGGAAGGGTTAAAATGTGGAAGAGGGAAGTCCTAAGACAACAGTGGGCGCTGATTGGGAATGTATTTAACTAAAGAGTTGAGTAAATACTATTATATTAATTCTTTATATGCAAAAGAATTCTATTAGATAGTCTATACATATATATCTCTCACCCTTCTAGCTGCCCACAAAGGTGGACCTGGCTGTCCACCGTATAAGGCAGAAGCAAAGAAAAAAGGGGAGATGTGGGCGCTCAAAGGGGATCGTGAGTCAACAGCTGCTGGTTTTGTAAATAAAAATAATTTATTGGTAAGAAATTTCTCACAAATAGACATAAAATGGCTGTAATGCCATTAACAATACATATACACATTCAAATATAAAGAAAAAATTGACATAAAATGACAAAACAAATTAGTATATTGATTAAAACTAATGACTGTGTCCAGGGCCTCAGGACTTATAATTGGGTACCCACCCTAATAAGAGTAAATTTTCTTGCATGCAAAAGCTTGTTTGTTAGTTGCAGTTAGGGTTAGTGCATGATATGTTCAGATTGCACATTGCGGAATAGAGGCTATGTAGTGTTGGAACAAGCCTGTTAGTACTTCACCATAAGACGCTGGTGGATGTAATATTCAATAATATGGCTGAATGTTAAACATGCCAATCCCGCGGCTGTCTCCTATAGAACAAGCTTGTTTAGTTCACTCACTGTTTGGATGACTGTCCGCACTGCGGCGGTTCCTTTAGGCAATGCTTGATATCGTGTGCTGTCTTAGAGCACTGTGCCTGGACAGGAGCGGAGACAGAAATTCATGTGTGCAGGTCTTGGATGGCAGGGGACGCTGTAATGCCGCGATGCGTGGCTTCTGGGTTCGGGGCTTCCGGCTTCCGGTTGCGGTCCACCTGCGTTCCACAGTCGTAACAAGTCACCTGACGCGTTTCTCCGCCTCCAAAGTGGGCGGTTTCATCAGAGGTAGGAAGGGTTAAAAGCAGTAATAGGGCTATGCCTGCAGGAGCCGAGGAGATGCACAGCCACCCTCCACAACGGCCAGGCCACGCACCCCCAATACCAACTTTAGCAGGTAAGTAACTTTATTTTACTAAAACTCAATATCTTTCCACAGAGCCCTCAATATATAAGTGTTACCAATTTAACAATCTTACATGACTATAACCCAATGTTACAGTAATAGTGCATGCATTACAAAAAAGTTTATACCACCACAGCCGATACGACTATGGACCCGGGATTTAATAATACCCTTATACTTCCTGCGCAGTACACACTCTACCTATCCTAAGTGATCACTGTAAAAATAGTTCAGTTTATGTGGCCACAACGTCTGTGATTATTTCTACAAATGATACGGAAATTATAGCAGTAGGTTATGTAGGTTATAATCCCATATTGTTGCAGTTGTTGTAAAGGCCGGAGTTGTTTAATATAAGAAACTTCCTCAGAGTCAGCAATATCTGAATATGACGGCTGGCATATTTTGAAAACTATCTGTAATCCTGACTTCACTTACTCTGGGCGCAGTGATATTTCCCTGGCTCCACTGTGATGTCTCAGTATCACTTGTCTTTTACTGGATACTTGTCTGTCTTTACTGTGAAGAATTTAATCTATGAGAGAGTTGATTTGGCTGTTTCAACAGGGTATTAGTTGAGCTTTTTATGGACAGACAATAAATGCCTTGATGATACAAATGTGCTTAACTTCAACAGAATCACTTTCCAATGCTTTATATGTGGAACAGTCAGGTAGCCTAGGACGGTCCCGTGCAATGTACTATACACCATATAATCCTTGAAAAGTTAATATTAGTCACAATGTATTCATAACAGGATGCCCCTGTCTTAAAGTGATCCCACTGTCTTCTGCGGTGGAGACACTGTAGTCATTAAGGCTGAAATAGCTACTCTACCATTAATGGTAGTCTATACCACTGTACCAAGTGGGAACTGCTGGCGGGTTATAAGTACTTACTCCCTTCCGCTGCCGACTGGATCACTAGACTACTTGAAACCATCAGTGTAGTGTTAATCATGCAATCACTTGGCTTAGAAATCAGAACAGTCTTAGCTATTACTCTGAAGTAATGAATGAATGGATTTCTTTAGTCCTTTAGTTATCTTTCTACTGATGGTCGGACTATGGCAGGTCTCTTTCTATTCTGCACTGATACAGTATATTGACAGCTGACCTTTGGTGGATGGTTAGTATATGGTAAAAGGAGCCTTTAATAGTGACTTTATTTCTACCTTGGTATAGGATCAGCCCCACTAACATTACCGTCCACCTTTCCTATTATACAGGGGTCAACTCTGCCTCCCTGATTACACCAACTGAGACTGTCAGTTGCTGTTACTCCTATGCCTCTGCTTCTCACTCTGTAGACAGGAGCGCTGTGCAGCAGTCACTCACGCCTCAGGCTTATCCCCTAGGCGGGTCTTATTTCACTCGTCCCTGTCCTAGACAATATGACAGACTGGTGTATAGGCTCCCCGTCACTCACGGCCTTGTTACCTCCTCCTTCCACATCACTGTGACTCACAAGACGGCGGCCACCAGCTCTCAGCTACAATCTGCTCCTCTCTCTGCTCTCTCCAGGAGCTCGGCACAATAGATGGCGTCTCTGCTTGGCAGTGAATGGAAAGTTCCCCGCTTCTCCTGTATCGTCTGCTCTGGGTGATTTCACAGTTTCGGAGTTTACCGATCCTATCCTCCGCTTGTCATCGCCATCGCTGCCTGCTTACACCTCCTCCGTCCTTTCCGCTGCACACGCACCAAGTGTCTCTCCCCACTCCCTCAACCGTTTTTTCTGTTTCTCCTCAAGAAATCCCCGGCCACTCAGTGTGAGGGGCTCCAGAAGTTTCCATCCCCATTCACCATGAATGTTATTGAACATATGTGTACATATATAAACATTTATGTACATTTTACAACATTTGTTAGAATGGTGATCATTACTATATATATATATATATATATATATATATATATATATATATATCTCTACCACTAATTGGTTTGAGTTTCTTATTGAATATATAACACTCTATGAATAACATATATATATGTGTTTACAATTGTCTTCTCTCATTTGCTCTCAACTGTGTGACCCCATATAACCCATCCTGTAAGGGGCTACACTCTCCCCCTGGGGATTCCACAATCTAACATATACTACCGTGGAACTTCCCATATACCCTAAGCCCTCTTACAGTTCATTGTCTAAATCATGTATATGTGTATCTTATCCTACATAACAGTCCCAAAGTATGGCCACGACCATATGATACTCGGATGCACTATCAAGGGCACCTCAGTAGGACTCCCTAATTGCTCATACGTGAGTATTCTTGGGGGTTTCCGTTCCCTTTGCGGTCTTGGAACTGCTACATTTTCATTTTCCCTTGTAATTACTTCTCTATTCACCTCATCATTAACAGAGGATTCTGGTTCTATCCCCATCTCCCACCACTCTTCTCCATTACAAGATGGTCCTTCAGTCTGTATAACTGAACTCGGTAGCTCCATACTGGGTGTATTGATCGGCTTTCTCTCCCGTTCTTCCAGAACATTTGACCTTTCATCACAATAATAATACCCAGATCCATATTCAGCTGCTTCAATCCCGGTCATATCCGGGAATTCCTCAACTTCTACATACTGCGGCGTCCCCGTCAGTTCTTTGTTACTGATCTTGATTTGTTCTTCCTTCACCTCATCCCATCGGACATCTTGAGTTTCCGGTAAAAGGTGTTGTCTATGGTACGTCACCACAGGTCCTAACCCTGTTTCTGGGGCCAATTGATATACCAGAATGTTGGGCAGTTATCTCTGGACAATGTAAAGTCCCATCTTCCATCTGTTAGCCAACTTGTGTTTTCTGGGACATCCTAAATTACGTATCAACACCCGATCTCCTGGCCTCAACACATGTTGTTTTACTTGTCGGTCATGTCGTGTTTTGTTCTTGTCCCCTATTTTCTGTGCTTCCTGCTGAGCTAGAGTGTAGGCATCCAAGTCTACTAACGTACTGAGAGTGCGATGATGTCGAAGAATTGGCGGACATAGTCCCTAGACAGATATCAATGGGTAAACGGGCTTCTCTGCCGCACATCAAAAAGTATGGGGAATATCCTGTAGCCTCATTCTTTGTACAATTGTAGGCATGTACTAAGTGAGCGATATGTTGATTCCACTGAACCTTATTTTTACTACCCAATGTCCCTAACATGTTTAATAATGTGCGATTAAACCATTCTGGCTGCGGGTCTCCTTGTGGGTGGTACGGGGTGGTCCGAGATTTTTTTATGCCACAGCACTCACATAATTCCTTGATTAGCCGACTTTTGAAGTCCCTACCCTGATCAGAATGTATCCTAGCTGGAAGCCCATAATGGGTAAAGAACTTCTCCCATAAGGTGGTAGCCACAGTAATCGCTCGCTAATTTCGTGTCACGTAGGCTTGAGCATACCAGGTAAAATGATCTGTTACTGTCGTTTCCATTGGGTCCTTCAAACAATAGGAAATCTATGCATATCAGCTCTATGGGGCCCGAACTACTTATATTAGTCAAGGGTGCTATGGTAGAGCTAGGCAAGGTCTTCCTCATTATGCAATTTCCGCAAGTCCGACAAAATTGATCAATCTCTCTGTTCATAAACGGCCAATAGAAGCGATCCACAATTAATCTGTGAGTCTTTTCGTAACCCAGATGACCGTGATTATCATGCAGGGCTTCCATTACTAACGGCTTATATTTATCAGGTAATACCAGTTGTAATTTGTATTCTCCATTCGGCATTCGAGTACGTCGGTATAGGACCCCATGCTGTAGAGTCAGTTTAGGGCGCTGTTTCAATAACACCTTGGAAGCATTGGTAAGGTGCAATTTACTATTCCCTCCATTCAGATCAGTGATAATCTGTATAACTGGGGATATGATCCTATCCTCCCTTTGTTCAGATGCCATCTGCTTATTTCCAACTTTGTCCATGCCCTCCAGATCAACCTGATTCAACCAACAATAAAGCGGTGGTAATGCTTGATCAGATACCCCTAAGGAAGTAATAAGGGCGTGCTCTGAATTGTGTCCTACACATATCTGATGACATAACCCTCGTACATCTGTTGCCGGAACTTCTATCCATTCATCAGTTGTCTCGGTTTCCATCCAATCAAACAACGGCTAGCCATCTGTGCTCAGTGGCATCTAATCTAGCCGTTGTTTGAATATAAATTAGGGGATTATTATCAGTTCGTACTGTAAAAAATACTCCATATAAATAGTCGTGGAATTTCTCCACAACGGCCCATTTTAGCACCAAAAACTCCAGTTTATGCACTGGATATTTACTTTCACTATGCGATAACCCACGACTAACATAGGAGACAGGTCGTAGCTGGTTATTCTGTAACTGATACAAAGCTCCCCCAATTCCATCCATAGACGCATCAACATGGACTTCATATGGGAGCTCCGGATTTGCATACGCCAACACGGGGGCACGGGTTTAACAATGTTTCAGTTGTATAAATGCTTCCTCACATTTGTTGTCCCACCTATTTCCAAACGAGTCTTGAGGTCTGTAATACTGTACTTTACTGCTTACTCGATTGTGCCCCTTAATATTAGGAGGCGGATATCCCTTGGTGAGTTCCGTCAATGGCCGGGAAATCCTTGAATAATGCCGTACAAACTTTCTGTAATAGCCACAGAATCCTAAAAAAGATTGCAGATCCTTCAGATTATTAGGCCGCGGCCATTTCTGTACAGCCTCTAGCTTGGTTGGATCAGTGGCAATACTCTCTCGACTGACAATATGACCTAAATATTTCACAGTTTGTTGACAAAACTTACATTTGTCTATTGACAACTTTAATCCCCTGGCCTGCAAGCGGTCCAACACCTTGAGTAGCCTTTCGTTATGCTCCTCTATGTTTTTTCCAAATACGATGATATCATCCAGGTAGACAAGTACTTCTCGGTAGCACATGTCACCTACTGTGTTTTCCATGGTCCTCTGAAATGTAGCCGGTGCACCCTTTACTCCCTGAGGCATCTTAAGGAACTCATAAAATCCAATAGGGCAAATAAAAGCAGTCTTTTGTTGATCTTGTGCACTCATTGGGATCTGATAGTATCCACACCTTAGATTTAACACTGAGAACCACTGACTGCCTTGTAGACAGTCTAGGGCAGGGCTGGCCAAACCAGTCCTCGAGATCTACCAACAGTTCACATTTTCCAGACCACCTAGCTATTCCACAGGTGTAGTCATTACTAATTAAGGTGTGCTGCATTCATTCCTAACTGACAATTCTACAGATCTCCAGGAGGACTGGAAAACATGAACTGTTGGTAGATCTCGAGGACTGGTTTGGCCAGCCCTGGTCTAGGGCCTCATAAACTCTGGAAACCATATATTGATCGGGAATGGTGCGACTATTCAGCGTCCGATAGTCAATACACAAGCGCACTTCCCCATTTTTCTTCTTTGCCACTACTATTGGGGACGCATATGGACTCTCGGAATCAGCGATCACCTTATTTTCTAACAAATGTCGCAGATGTTGGCGTACATCCTCAAAATCGGCGGGTGATAGTCTTCTCGATCTCTCCCTAAACGGTGTTTCATCAGTTAGCCTAATATGGTGTTCTACTCCGGATGCTGTGCCTAGATCCCACCCTCCTTTGGCAAAAACTTCAGCTCTGTTACATAGTTGAGTCAATAACAGACTCTTCATCTCCATAGTAATATCACTGCCCTTGAAACAAGGTTCCAAATCAAGAATTGGGGGTGCGCAGTCACTTATGGCTCCTACTGGATCAGTAGAGTTGTCGCAGCTAGAATCCACTCTAACACACCTATATCGATTATCCTCATCTATCTCTCGGTCTGCTCTCTCCCTTAGGGGTTCTCTAGCTTGTTTATGACGCCACTTTATCAAGTTCTTAAACATATTGGTGTTTGTCCCTATAATGACCGGCAGTTCTCCATTATCCCCAGGAGAGTCAGGGCATACCAAAGCTACTAAAGGGACAGTGTCATTGGAGATGTTAAGCCCTGGCTCAAAAGTGATGTGGGCGGTTATGTACCCCAGATAAGGGTACTTCTGTTCACTCAGGCCCAGATAGTAAGACCGCTAAGTGGCTGTATGGGAACATCCGTCAAGTGAGATCGATACCAGGATTCGAAAACTATCGATATCTGTGACCCACTATCCATCAAAACGCTACATTCGTGTCCATTTATCATCGCTTTGACCCTGGGGGCCTGTCCCATCAAACTGGCTGGAACATCAGACCATTGATAACTCCCCATAGTTCTAACATTTATTGTAAGGGAGCCTGTGAGGGGATCACAGTACTCCCGTTGGAGTTTTCCCAACTGATCGGTCCTTCTCTGAGAACTGTAACGACCCCCTCTGATCGTTGCGGTTTCGTTCATTGGACATTCAAATGAACGATGTCCCACTTGACCACACTGGTAACAGGTGACGGGTAATTGATTCCTACGGATCGTTCCTCTCCCCATGCCCGAAGGCCTGTAGGGCCGATTTTGTCTATCGGTTTGTAAGGCAATAAGTTGGTCAATCTTCTTGTTCTGTTCTTCCAACAAGGTCAACAATCGATCATCCATATTTGACAGAGGGGAAGGCGTCGGTGGGGTAGGAGTAGGTACCACTACTTTTACTTTCTTTATGTTTTTTTCTCGATTCTCTATCTGTACTTCCTCCAATTTCACCTCCTTTACTAATTCACTCAAAGTAGGAGCTGGGCTACTACTCATAGTACAACGTAACCGTTGAGCAACTGGGTTGGTGGTCAATGCTCCTTTTAGTACTTGCCGCATTCGCCTCTCATCCACTTCAGTCTTGTCCATTCCTCCCTTATCAACTAATTTATAAATCAGTTTATCCACCCTATAAATTTAGTTAGTGAGGGTCTCTCCATGCTCCTGGAAGGTATGATTCATCCGGGCTAATAAGTCACCCACATCCTCTAACGTCCCGTATGAGAAATCCAACGCTTCAAAATACTCTTTTAATGTAGCTTGTGGGTTACTCCGTCTCGTGGCTTGGATCACTCCCATAGCGGGACCCCGAAGGCTCTCCACTACTCTTTGTTTTTTTATGGCATCTGGACATGGCCACTCCTCCGAATGCTGTATAGCGGCCTCCCTCCATAGGTCATATGTCTCCTCGCCAGCGGGTACTGGCACTATTCCTGAAAAGATCCTCAGTCGTCGATAGCCTCCTTCATAGTGCCATCTCTCCAACTGGCTAACGACTTTGTCCATGACTGCTTCATTCTGAGATCCTTCGTTATCTGAACGGACAGCTCCGGACCCTGCCCCAGCTCCTGAATCTCCCCCAAGAGCAGGTTCTACCTCAGTAGCATTAGGCCAAAGAAGTTGTAATTGCCTACCTGGCACACATTTTAATACAATCATTCTGGGTAGTAACTCAGGTTCTAAGGGATTCTTGTTGGTTAAAAGCAGAGCAAAGGTGTCTCCATATTGTCCCTTCTTTTTATCAACTATAGTGGGTTGACAGACTCCGTATAACACTGTCACTTCAGCCAAAACATCGTCATCTGTGATAGTGGAGAAATTACCAGCCAATCCTACACTACAGTTTATGTCCACAACTTTCTCTCTACACCATTGGTACACGTCCTCCCCTGTCATAACCTCCAGGGTCCTATAACCAGTTCCTGAGGCTTGGGATCTCAGCAGTGCCTCCATTATGTAACCCTACTTCTCTGTTGGCGTGCCTCCACCCAAGCATAGACACCCCGGCTCGCTTGGGAAAAGCCGTCCCTTAATAGGATATTGGGTGTCACTAGTTAAACTCTTAGATGATGACAGAGGTTACAGACAATAATAGGACATTAAGACAATAATATGATAAGTAATGTAAACATCTCACCTTAGTAATCCCGTACATTCATCTGTTTCTTGTCGTAGATTACAGAACTCCCTCAACATACCAACTTTAACAGGTAAGTAACTTTATTTTACTAAAACTCAATATCTTTCCACAGAGCCCTCAATATATAAGTGTTACCAATTTAACAATCTCACATGACTATAACCCAATGTTACAGTAATAGTGCATGCATTACAAAAAGTTTATACCACCACAGCCGATACGACTATGGACCCGGGATTTAATAATACCCTTATACCTCCTGCGCAGTACACACTCTACCTATCCTAAGTGATCACTGTAAAAATAGTTCAGTTTATGTGGCCGCAACGTCTGTGATTATTTCTACAAATGATACGGAAATTATAGCAGTAGGTTATGTAGGTTATAATCCCATATTGTTGCAGTTGTTGTAAAGGCCGGAGTTGTTTAATATAAGAAACTTCCTCAGAGTCAGCAATATCTGAATATGACGGCTGGCATATTTTGAAAACTATCTCTGTAATCCTGACTTCACTTACTCTGGGCGCAGTGATATTTTCCTGGCTCCACTCTGATGTCTTGTCTTTTACTGGATACTTGTCTGTCTTTACTGTGAAGAATTTAATCTATGAGAGAGTTGATTTGGCTGTTTCAACAGGGTATTAGCTGAGCTTTTTATGGACAGACAATTAATGCCTTGATGATACAAATGTGCTTAACTTCAACAGAATCACTTTCCAATGCTTTATATGTGGAACAGTCAGGTAGCCTAGGACGGTCCCGTGCAATGTACTATACACCATATAATCCTTGAAAAGTTAATATTAGTCACAATGTATTCATAACAGGATGCCCCTGTCTTAAAGTCTTCTGCGTTGGAGACACTGTAGTCATTAAGGCTGAAATAGCTACTCTACCATTAATGGGAGTCTATACCACTGTACCAAGTGGGAACTGCTGGCAGGTTATAAGTACTTACTCCCTTCCGCTGCCGACTGGATCACTAGACTACTTGAAACCATCAGTGTAGTGTTAATCATGCAATCACTTGGCTTAGAAATCAGAACAGTCTTAGCTATTACTCTGAAGTAATGAATGAATGGATTTCTTTAGTCCTTTAGTTATCTTTCCACTGATGGTCGGACTAAGGCAGGTCTCTTTCTATTCTGCACTGATACAGTATATTGACAGCTGACCTTTGGTGGATGGTTAGTATATGGTAAAAGGAGCCTTTAATAGTGACTTTATTTCTACCTTGGTATAGGATCAGCCCCACTAACATTACCGTCCACCTTTCCTATTATACAGGGGTCAACTCTGCCTCCCTGATTACACCAGCTGAGACTGTCAGTTGCTGTTACTCCTATGCCTCTGCTTCTCACTCTGTAGATAGGAGCGCTGTGCAGCAGTCACTCACGCCTCAGGCTTATCCCCTAGGCGGGTCTTATTTGACTCGTCCCTGTCCCAGACAATATGACAGACTGGTGTATAGGCTCCCCGTCACTCACGGCCTTGTTACCTCCTCCTTCCACATCACTGTGACTCACAAGACGGCGGCCACCAGCTCTTAGCTACAATCTGCTCCTCTCTCTGCTCTCTCCAGGAGCTCTGCACAATAGATGGCGTCTCTGCTTGGCAGTGAATGAAGAAAAAGAAGAGGAAAGAATGTCTCTTTTGCTGGCGCACAAATAATAATTAAAAATTAACCTTTAATAAATTCATTAAAATTGTCTAACCACGAAATAAAGAAATGCAGTGAGCTTATATAAGATAATTACCATAAATGGTGAGCAAAAATACATTTATTAAATCAAGGTTTGCTACCTGTGTCGTGTCTTTATTGGTCCAATTGATTGTATCCTAAGTAGACTGTACCCAATTCATACAATTCTTTATATCAATTTTTGGCTTATTAATTAACAATGATTAGCCTAATGTTGGGATACTGAATACTGTATACTATTCATCACTTATATCTTAATAATTTGTTGGCATATATCGTGAGCTACTCAGTGTTTCTAAATATCATTCACTACAGCACTCCCCCCAATAATAGCTTCCCTCACCTTAAGCCACTCGGTGTAATCTCCTATATTGCCTATTAGTATTATAGCGACATACAATGTAGCCACTAAAGAGAATTTTTATGAGAGGGGAGGGATCACTAAATATGTCTCCTTATAAGGAGAGTGCTTGTAAGTTAAATATTGTGAATGATATCAGCGTATAAATAAATGCTGGCTATTTGTCCCATATCCTTCTGCAGTGACTGCATTTATTACAATAAATGCCCTGTAGCTATTACATCACTCCTGCAACAGTAGCCTTTATTGCAGGCCAATCAGTATAAGTTCCCACAGTAGCTATTGTTGTTATAACGAAATATAGTATAGCCACTGGGGAAAGTTTCTCATAGAGAAAGAGGAGACAAAAAGAGGTAGCATCAAATATGCCTCCTTATGAGAGAAGTTGCTTATAAACTAAATTACTTTTGGCACTCAATCAAATAGACGGACATTTGTCGGAGCTCTCTCTTTCAAATATTAAACATTTAGTATTTAATAGCTGGTGCAGAACATATTCCCCTTCCCCCATTCCCTGTATACCTTGGCAGTGAATGGTAAGTTCCCCGCTTCTCCTGTATCGTCTGCTCTGGGTGATTTCACAGTTTCGGAGCTCACCGATCCTTTCCTCCGCTTGTCATCGCCATCGCTGCCTGCTTACACCTCCTCCGTCCTTTCCGCTGCACACGCACCAACTGTCTCTCCCCGCTCCCTCAACCGTTTTTTCTGTTTCTCCTCGAGAAATCCCCTGCCACTCAGCGTGAGGGGCTCCAGAAGTTTCCATCCCCATTCACCATCAATGTTATTGAACATATGTGTACATATACAAACATTTATGTACATTTTACAACATTTGTTAGAATGGTGATCATTACTATATATATATATATCTCTCTACCACTAATTGGTTTGAGTTTCTTATTGAATATATAACACTCTATGAATAACATATATATATATATATATATATATATATATCCATGCAAAGGATCCGGCACTCCAATCATAGATGGTCATATATGCTCCGGTGCCTTCTTTAAGGGGTCAGCACCCCTGCACATGCAGCAATAAACAGGAAGCGGCACTCAGAGACGTGGTGAATTGTGCAAAATAAAGCGACCAAGCTTTAATGTATCATCACATCATCAACGTTTCGGGGTTGTCCCCCTTCATCAGGATGAAGGGGGACAACCCCGAAACTTTGATGATGTGATGATACATTAAAGCTTGGTCGCTTTATTTTGCACAATTCACCACGTCTCTGAGCGCCGCTTCCTGTTTATTGCTATATATATATATATATATATATATATATATATGTGTGTGTTTACAATTGTCTTCTCTCAATTGCTCTCAACTATGTGACCCCATATAACCCATCCTTTAAGGGGCAACATGTACAAAGCACTGGCCCATAAATGGCAGCCCATCTTCAAAGTAACCCCTAATTTTTAACTATCAATCTGTTACTCCATGTTTTGGTAATACCATCCCCAGATATGTCAGCAAAAAACAAAAACAAATCTTAATTCTTGGAGTAAAACATTTGTTTAATGCAACACCATACCACCTCCCAACATTATTATCCCCACTGCATACTAAATGTAACTCACAGAGAAAGCAGCAGTGATAACCTCTGTCCCTGTGAGTTGCTTCCCCAACATATCGGACGAGTATTTTGCATTTTGCTGCAAGGGAATGGGCCTAACAACATTGCACCCAGTCCTGCAAACATCTACAGCCTGCAGCCAAAGGTGTAACTAAGGTTTTTGGAGCCCAGGGCAAGATTAAGAATGGCGCCCTATACCCCCCCCCCCCCCCCCCCCCCCACACACACACACACAAAGACCCACATAGTACATTATGAAAAAAAAGAAGGGGCGTGGCCACAGAAAATGGAGTGTGTCAACATCACGCGCCACCTGATTCACGTCGCACACATTCTTTTCAATTCCACATGCACCTTACCTATATGATGTCTTCTCACAATGTGGAACCTCTGAAGAAATGTAAGGCAGATGGCGTCTTCAGTCGGTAGCCACTATTCATGTAGGAGATCACATCATCCACAAGATGCCTGTTTGTGTAGGAATATTAACAAGGTCATCATCATACAACAGCGGTTCAGCAAGACTCACATCCTGCCCCCTGCATCTCTCAGCCACACCATCTCCCCCCCCCCCGCGTATCACATATCTCAGCCACACTATCATCGCTCCTGTGTCTCTCAGTCACACCATCATCTCCTCCTTGCGTCATCTCTCAGAACAACATCTCCCCCCTCTGCATCTCTCTGCCACATCATCATCTCACGTACAAATATTTGTCACTTTATATATAGGCAATGGTGCAAGATTTTTTTTTTTTTAGCGGTACTGTGTGCATGCGTCGAAGGTGCGCGCGCCAAAAAATGGGTGTGTCCGCATGCCACACAGGGCGTGGCCAATTAAAATTGGGGCGTAATACACATATGACCCCAATAGTGCAGTGCCAGATACACATATTCCCCCAATACTGCCGTGCCAGATAAACATGCCCCCAACAGTGCCAGATACACATATTCCCCAAAGATGCCAGATATTCCCCCATGGTGCCAAATACACATATGCCGCCACAATGCATGATATGCTCCCACAGTGCCAGGTATACACACGTCTCCACGGGTGGTCTTCAGTATGCCGAATGTCGGGATCCCAGCGCACAGTATACCGGCGCCGGGATCCCGACACCCGGCATACCGACAGCTATTCTCCCTCGTGGGGGTCCACGACCCCCCCTGGAGGGAGAATAAATTTTCCGTGCCCGCAAGGGGCTCCTTTGCGCTCGCCACACTGTCGGTATGCCGGCGGTCGGGCTCCCGGCGCCGGTATGCTGGTCGCCGGGAGCCCGGCCGCTGGCATACCATACTACACCCGTCTCCACAGTGCCATGTACACACATGTCCCCACAGTGCCAGATATGCCCCCCACAGTGCCAGGTACACACACATGTCCCCACTCCACAGTGCTGCTCACCGTTGCTGCTCTGGCTGCTGCTGTGTGTGTGTGTCAGGGGAGGAGAGTGCAGCGAGCGCCTCTCCTGACCCTCAGTGCTCGGTCTAGCGGTGGGGGGTGGGATCTCAAACCAGGTGCCAGTTTGTGAGCCAATCAGAGCTCGTGGACTGGCAGCCAATCAGGAGCCACTGCTGCCGGTCCGCAAGCTCTGATCGGCTCACGAACCGGCGGCTGGTTTGAGATCCTACACGCCGCTGCTGCAATGAGGGGCAGGAGAGGCGCGCACTGCGCTCTCCTTTCCTGACAGCGGACACACACGCCGCCACCGGACTGCGCCCTCATCCCCTGACAGCTGACACACACACACACACAGCAGCAGCTGCAAGTACAGGTGGACGGCTAGCGGTACTGCATACCGGTTGTCAATTTTTTACCGATGCGCAGTACCTCCCCGTACCGCCATACTTGCAGCACTGTATATAGGTGTCAAGGTGCGTATGTCAATAAATGTATAGATGTAGGTGTGTGTATGTCTGTGTACGTATAGGTGTTAGCATGTATGTCAATGTATGTATAGGTGTCAGCATATAAATAGGTGTCAGCATGTATATGTCAGTGTATAAACAGGTGTGTATGTAATTATAGCTGTCAGCGTAAGAATGTCAGTGTCTCAGCATTTCTATATCTGTGTATGTACAAGCGTGTGTATGTCGGCGTAAGTGTCAGTGTGTGTATGTCAGTGTGTCAGCGTGTGTATATTGGTGTATGTCAGTGTGTCAGCATGTGTATGTCAGTGCATGTGCAAGTGTCAGTGTGTATATATCGGTGTATGTATAATTGTCAGTGTGTGTATGTCAGTGTGTCAGCGTGTGTATGTCGGTGTATGTATAAGTGTCAGCGTGTGAATGTCAGTGTGATAGCATGTGTATGTTGGTGTATAAGTAGGTGTGTACGTATAGGTGTGAACGTGGGTATGCTGGTGTAAGTAAGGGTGTCAGCATATGTATGTGGCACCGTGTTACGTGTGTGTGTGTGTGTATGTGTGTGTGTGTGTGTGTTATACGGTACAGTAACAGAGGTGTATTATACACACTAACAGCCCCCATAGGACACTATTGTAGATCTACAGTGTACAGTACGGAAAACAGCACCCTATACGAGATACATACATGACACACACACACACAGTACATGATAAATACGTGACACAAAGTACATGTTACCTAAATTACACACAGTACATGATACCTAAATGACATACAGTACATGATACCTAAATGACACGCGCACACAGCACATAGTGGGTAATTCAGAGTTGATCGCAGCAGCAAATATGTTAGCAGTTGGGCAAAACCATGTGCACTGCAGGGGGGCCAGATATAACATGTGCAGAGAGAGTTAGATTTGGGGGGTCATTCCGAGTTGATCGTAGCTGTGCTAAGTTTAGCACAGCTACGATCCTTAACTCAGACATGCGGGGGGACGCCCAGCACAGGGCTAGTCCGCCCCGCATGTGAGTGCCGGCCCTCCCGCACAAATACAAAAGCATCGCACAGAGGCGATGCCTTTGTATTTGAGGAGTAACTCCCGGCCAGCGCAGCTCCTGCGGCTGGCCGGGAGTTACTCATCACTCCCGCTGGCCGCAGCAGCTGCGTGACACGTCACCAGCTGCCGCGGCCCGCCCCCCGAACGGTCCGGCCACGACTGCGTTGGCCGGACTGCTCCCCCTAAATGGCGGCTAAACGCCGCCATTCAGCCCCCTCCCGCCTAGCGACCGCCTCTGTCTCAGAGGCGATCACTAGGCAACGATGACTGCCATGCGCCGGCGCATGCGCAGTTCCGACCCGATCCACGGCTGCGAAGAAGTGCAGCGTGCGATCGGGTCGGAATGACCGCCATGGTTTTGCCAACTGCATACAAATGTACAAGGGTACATAATACATACATGACACACACACATACTGTACAAGGGTACATAATACACACGTGACACACACACATACTGTACAAGGGTACATAATACATACGTGACACACACATTCTGTACAAGGGTACATAATACATACATGACACACACATACTGTACAAGGGTATATAATACATACATGACACACACACACATACTGTACAAGGGTACACAATACATACATGACACACACACATACTCAACAAGGGTACAAAATACATACTGTACATGACACACACACACACACACACACACACACACACACATACTGTACAAGGGTGCATAATACATACATGACACACATACACAGGGTACATACTACATACATGACACACATACACAGGGTACATAATACATACATGACACACACATACACAGAGTTCATAATACATACATGACACAAACATACCAATACATACAGTATATGAGGCACACACATTAGTCAGACCTGGACTGGTGATGAGGCTCCGGGCCCCGCTGGCCCCCAGGTGCTACCTCAGGGGTTGAGTACGGCAGCGACCATGCCCAGCTTGGCCAGCCGGAGAGAGCGCCGCCGCAGAGAGGAAGCTCTGCGCCGCCAACCATCTGCTCCTGGCGGTCCTGACCCGGCACCAGAGGAAGCCGGCCGCGTCCTGCCAGGGAGAGAGAGCACCACCCGCCCCTTCCAGGATGGTTGTCTTCAGCCAGCAGGCCCCGCATGCACACTACAGCCTGTTCGTCCCATCCGCCAACAGCTCCAGCAGGCGCACCACGGGCCACAGCAACAACAGGACGGAGGGAGGGCAGTATAATTAAAAACAAACTTTGGTGTACAGTATACACTGCGCTAGTGGCGCCCCCTTCTGTCAGGTCTGCATAGCGCCCAAGGCACATGCCCTGCTTGACCTACCCTAGTTACGCCTCTGCCTGCAGCTCCTGCATGCTAAGCAGGGGTGTATCTAGCCATTGGCCAGGATAGCACTCGCCTGGGGCACTGGGCAAGGAAGGCGCACAGCCCGGCGGTGCTACCCGCACCAGGGGGAAGAATCAATTAGTAGTGGCAGTCTTCGTCCTGGTGAGTCACTGTTAGGGCTGCCATCAGAAATTGCGGGGCCTGGGACTGACAAAATAGGCAGGTCCCCCCTCACACTGCGGCGGAGTCAGCTTTAGAATTGCACCGGTTAATGAATGAATGAATGTGTGTGTGTGTATTATATACTCATACATGCATGCATGCATACATACATACATACATACATACATACATACACACAAACATACATGTGCCGCTGTCGGGATGGCCCGGGATGCTGATGCTGCTGCCTGGCCGCCTCCATCCCCGCTGTTCTGCTGCTCTCCTCCGTCCTCCTGCAGCTGTATTGAAAACATTGCTCCCAAAATGGCCGCCACTTCAGAGGAGACAGTTATTCAAGATACTAGAGAGCTCCTCTAGAATCTTAAACAACTGTCTCCTCTGTGGTGGCGGGCATTTTGGGAGGGAAGTTTTCAATACAGAGCTGCTGGAGGGTCAGAAAACAGCGGCAGAACCGCGGGGACGACCGCGGAATGGTGCGGAACGGCGCGGACGGTGGCGGGCAGGCAGGAGGCTGCATAAGCATCCCGGGCCCTCCTCTCTCTGTCAGAGAGGCTGGGCCCGGGACAGATGTGCCCCCAGAACCTCCCTGATGGCGTCCCTGGTCACTGTTACTACCAGCACGATGTCCAGAGGCATCGCACCTATGATCAGACTCAAAATAAGCTACTACAGCTTCCAGCAGCCCTTGTTGCTGGGAGCTCCTGACAGCAAGTACTGCTGGGAGCTGTAGTTTATTTTGAACCTGATCACTAGTGTAGCCACCAGCATCGGCAGTAACAGTGACTCACCAGGTAGAGTACTGCCACTGCTATTTCTGCTACTATTACTACTACTAATGTCCTGCTACTACTATATGTACTATATGCACGTGTCTGTATACATAAGAGTTTGTCAGTGTAAACCTTAATCAGTACTACACTTTAAGGCAAGTTAGATATTTCTTCACCTTGGATATCAGGTTTACAATATATACAAGTATCCTAGAGTGCTCCATTATTCAGAGATACAGGCACTGCTGATATCTCCACTTAAATGTAAACTGTGTGCGATAAGGATTACTGTTTGGCCATAATGTGTAAGGGTCACTATTATTGTGGGCATAATGTGTAAGGGGCACTACTACTGTGTGAGAATAATGTGTAAGGGGCATTATTACTACTGTGGGTATAATGTGTAAGGGTCACTACTACTGTGGGCACAATGTATATAAGAGGTACTACTGTGTAGTATAACATTAATTAGGGGCTCTAGTGTGTGGTGTAACTTGATTAGGAAGTACTACTATATGGCGTAATGTGAATAAGAGACAATACTGTGGTGTACTGTGAATAAAGGGACTACTGTGAGGTGCAATGTGAGTAAGGGACACTACTATGCAGTGTAATGTGAATAAAGGACACTACTATGCGGTGTAATGTGAGTAAGGGACACTACTATGTGCTGTAATGTGAATAAAGGACATTACTGTGTGGTGCCATTTGAATAAGGGACACTACTGCGTGGTGTAATGTGAGTAATTGACAATACTATGCAGAGTAGTGTGAGTAAGGGGCACTACTGTGTGGTGTAATGTGAGTAAGGGATACTATTGTGCGGTGTAATGTGAGTAAGGAACACTGTTATGCAGTGTAATGTGAGTGAGGGACACTACTATAGTGTGTAATGTAAGTAATTGACACTACAATGTGGTGGAATGTGAATAAGGGACACTACTGTGTGGTGTAATGTTAGTAAGGGACAATATTGTGTGGTGTAATATGAGTAAGGGACACTGTTATGCAGTGTAATGTGAGTAAGGGACATTAGATAGTGTGTAATGTGAGTAAGGGACACTACTTTGAGGTGTAATGTGAGTAAGGGACACTACTGTGAGGTGTAATGTGAGAAAGGGACTCTACTGTGCAGTGTAATGTCAGTAAGGGACACTACTGTGTGAAAGTAATTTGAGTAAGGGACACTACTATGAGGCGTAATGTCAGTAAGGGACACTACTGTGTGGTATCATGTGAGTAAGAGACACTACTATGCGGCGTAATGTAAGGGACACCACTTTTTCGGTGTAATGTGAGTAATTGACACTACTATGCGGTGTAATGTGAATAAGGGACACTATTATGTGGTGTAATGTGAGTAAGGGACACTACTATGTGCTGTAATGTGAATAAGGGACACTACTATGTGCTGTAATGTGAATAAGGGGCACTACTTTAAGGTGTCATTTGAATAAGGGACACTACTGTGTGGTGTAATGTGAGTAATTGACACTACTATGCAGAGTAATGTGAATAAGGGACACTACTGTGTGGTGTAATGTGAGTAAGGGACACTGTTATGTGGTGTAATGTGAGTAAGAGACACTACTATAATATGTAATGTGAGTAATTGATACTACTATGCGGCGGAATGTGAATAAGGGACCCTACTGTGTGGTGTAATGTGAGTAATTGACACTACTATGTATTGTGTGGTGTAATGTGAGTAAGAGACACTGTTATGTGGTGTAATGTTCGTAAGGGACACTAGATAATGTGTAATGTGAGTAATTGACACTACTATGTGGTGTAATGTGAATAAGGGACCCTACTGTGCAGTGTAATGTGAGTAAGGAACCCTACTTTGAGGTGTAATGTGAGTAAGGGACACTACTGTGTGGTGTAATGTGAGTAAGGGACACTACTGTGCGAAGTACTGTAATTTGGGTAAGGGACACTACTTTGAGATGTAATATTAATAAGGGACACCACTGTGCGGTGTAATGTGAATAAGGAACACTACTATGCGGGTGTAATGTGAGTAATACATGCCTACAAGACCACATCTCTTTTTCAGCACTTACACTTTCATTATTTCAAATATAAGGGGGCACCAGCCCTTTACTTTGCCAGGGGTGCTCTGACCCCTTGATACACCCCTGATGGTAAGTGTACATGTTTGTGTGTGCATAGACTGTATGGATTTTTTCTCTCTTACCTTTATCTTGTTCTGTGTGATCTGGATGTGGGTGGCTATGCACTACCTATGACTGCAGTTCCTTATGCGTCCTCATCTTCTTGATGTGTTGGAGGCAGAGCAGGGGACACAGGAGGAGACTCGAGAAGAGGAGAATATGGCTGGGATAGGAGGAGGGTTGCTGGGTAATAGATATCTTAGGAAAGTCAGGGACACAGGAGAAGTAGTCTGGGACACTGTAGGAGGAGGATTAGGGCAGTGGTGGATCTAGACTTAACTTTTAGGGGGGGCGGTTTAATAATTATGACTCCTCCCCCTAATCATAGCCCCTCCCACTTAGTAATGCCCTTCCCGTTCGCTTCTAAATTTCCTATTGTTGCCATTACTAATAAAATGTTGCCAGTTAGTGGAGAGAACCCTGCGCACTGGTGATACAGACTGGCGAATCGCCATTCCTTCCATCAGGGGTGGTAGAGGCTAAGACAGTAGGGCAATTTAAACATGCATGGGATAGACATAAGGATATTCTTACAAAGAAATAAGGATCAGATAAGGTTAGAGATAAAAAAATAATGTAAAAAAAAAAAAAGGGGCAGACTAGATGGGCCAAGTGGTTCTTATCTGCCAACAAATTCTGTTTCTACAGCACACAGAATGAGCCGAAATTCACATTATAGCACACTGAATGAGCCGAAATTCACATTATAGCACACTGAATGTGCCGAAATTCACATTATAGCACGCAGAATGAGCCAAAATTCACATTATAGCACGCAGAATGAGCCAAAATTCACATTATAGCACACTGAATGAGCCGAAATTCACATTATAGCACACTGTATGAGCCAAAATTCACATTATAGCACGCAGAATGAGCCAAAATTCACGTTATAGCACGCAGAATGAGCCGAAATTCACGTTATAGCACACTGAATGAGCCGAAATTCACGTTATAGCACGCAGAATGAGCCAAAATTCACGTTATAGCACGCAGAATGAGCCAAAATTCACGTTATAGCACACTGAATGAGCCGAAATTCACATTATAGCACACTGACTGGGCCGAAATTCACATTATAGCACGCAGAATGAGCCAAAATTCACATTATAGCAGGCAGAATGAGCCAAAATTCACATTATAGCACAATGTATGAGCCGAAATTCACATTATTTACTGCATGTAGAATGAGCCGAAATTCACATTACAGTACACTGAATGAGCCAAAATAATGCAGGGACACATACACTTTAGTTAGGAGAAGAGGGGGGAGACATGGAACACAGGCACTTTAGCTAAGAGCGGAGGGGGGAGACATGGAACACAGAGGGGGCACACACACACACTTACTTAAAGTTTGGAGGGTAGGAGACATGGCTGGCAGACAGTGACACCTGCTGCAGCCAGCAGCATGAGGAGTCGGATGGAGGCCGGGTGCCGCCGCGGCATTGGGAACGAGGCGGGGAGCGGGCAGCGCGGCGGGGGACGGGGAGAGAGAGAGAGCGTCCTGACGCGCGTACAGGAAGGAGGGGGAGTGGTCAGAACAGAGGCCGCTCAGCCGCTGTATGCGCGTGAGGACGCTCTCTCTCTCTCTCCCCTTCCCCCGCCGCGCTGCACCGCTCTCCACCTCGTTCCCAACACCGCGGCGGGACCCGGCCTCCATCCCGGTGCCGGTATGTGTAGGGGGGGCGTTCACCCTAATCGCCCCCCGCTAAATCCGCCACTGGATTAGGGTTGCTGGATAATATGTATAGCGTTGGGGACAGGACGAGTAGGCAGGGATAGGAGAAGGAGGCTGGGTACTGTGTATTAGAGGTGGCTGGGAGCCAGGAGGAGGCGGTAACCATGTATAAAGGAGTAGGTGTGGATAGAAGAAAGGGGCGGAGTGTCAAGTTTTAGAGGTGGGGGGGGTGCCGGGGGGGGGGGGAGGAAGCGTGAGCTGGGCATTAGACTGCTAGGGCCAGGCTCGCTGTGGTACTGGCATATTCTCACTGGCAGCAAGCGCCTTGCCATTCAGTAACAGACTGATGCTCAATGAGAATGGCCAGCGGTTACTTTCCCAGAGAAAGCAAGCAGGGGAGGAGAGAGGCACAGAAAGGGGGCGTGGTCACACATCTGCACTATTCATACTACCCGGGCACTGCCTCTGGCAATAGTGTGGCCCATGCTGCCGCTCTGAAGTTACCAGCAGCTGTCTCAAAGTGCTGAAGATGGGACCGAGGTGGTATCTGTCACCCAGCCCGCCTCTGCATATATAGGCTTATGTGCTGGTCTGCATTTGCATAAATACTCACTGGCTGAGCTTTGCTAATAGGTGGGATATACTAAACCTGAAAATGTGGCCAAAACTCTGAAACTGATGTGTTCTGAGTTCTCCCCACATTCCCATATATATTACCAAGCTCCAGAATGCGATACATTCTCAAGCTTTGACCCGGTGAGCAATGCCATCGGTAGAATACATTGCCCAATAGAAGCCTATGAGCTTCTTTTGCATTACCTTCTGAGAGGGATCCAATCAGATCCCTCCCAGCGTTAGCAAAGGACAGCTCTGTGTTTTTAATTGCATTTCTAGAGACATACAGTGCCAGCGTTATTAACGCCGGTATGCACCCAATAAGTGGTGGGATGTATTGCATTTACAATATGAAGCGTAGTACACACAACCCTATGTGAGATGACATCTGCTTTTTAATTATTTTATGTTCTGTACTGAAAGTTTTTACAGCATCATCTGATATACAGTACTGTATAACTAAAGCCGATATCACCAGCCCTATTTCCTATTAACTGTTTATACCAGTGAGGTTTCAGGGCAGGAGAAAGCTGTTAGAAAGTGCAATTATATTTTAATTGTAACATATGGCTTTGCCACAGCTGTACATTTTCTTCAATTGATTATTCCATCTTCAACCCTTCAACAAACCAGGCAATTCTGTTCAAAAGCTGGATGTGTAGATTTCCCCACCTCTGTATTTTATTTCACTTTAAGTGTTATCACTACATTGTTTGCACAGGCATGCTGGCTTTCAAGAAATCAGATAATCGCTTTGCATTGAAGTCAAAAGGCATTCTCTGTTTTCTGGCAGACTCAACAAATACATCTTTAACTAATAACCACAGCGAGACTGGACTAAGTAGTAGAGGGATTTACAATAGAAAACTAAAAATCAGATTACAGACTATTAATCTTCAATTATTGTGCATCAATTTTTGAAAGCACACTGGGCCTATTGCTCAGTAAGGCTTAGCACATGAACAAAAAAGTATATACTGTATCTATATCAGAATAGAAATATACACATATAGGCCCTCATTCCGAGTTGATCGCTCGCTAACTACTTTTAGCAGCCGTGCAAACGCATTGTCGCCGCCCACGGGGGAGTGTATTTTCGCTTTGCAAGTGTGCGATCGCATGTGCAGCCGAGCGGTACAAAAACATTTTGTGCAAAACAAGACCAGCACTGTAGTTACTTATTCTGTGCGATGACTCCAGCGATGGAGGTCCCGGAATTGACGTCAGATACCCGCCCTGCAAACGCCAGGGCACGCCTGCATTTTCCCTACCACTCCCAGAAAACGGTCAGAAAACGGTCAGTTGACACCCATAAACGCCTTCTTCCTGTCAATCTCCTTGCGTTTGGCTGTGCGAATAGATTAATCGCTAGAAGCATTGCACAGCAACTATGCTGTTTGTATCCGTACGACGCGCGTGCGCATTGTGGTACATACGCATGCGCAGATTTGCCGGTTTTTTACCTGCGAAAATCGTCAGCGAGCGATAAACTCGGAATGACCCCCATTGTCCTCTTCCCTCATGTGCTTTTACGTCTCTTACTTAACCTATCTTCTTTTCAATACTCCCTTTGATGGCACCAAATCCCTTGGTTTTCTGCCGCCCTGATACTTTTTTCAGTGCTGTTTACTGACACAGCTATGTTTATATACCTTCTACTTGTCCTATATTGTATTGAATTGTAAGTCACTGTCTTCAGGTTTTGCTTATTTGTTTACTCTGTAACTGGGCGCTGCAGATCCCATGTGGCGCCATATAAATAAAGGATAATAATAATAATAATAATAATAATAATAATAATTGTACATGGTATTAGTAGAGTGCCGTTTCTATTTCCTACTGTTTATATTTGAAGGAGAGCACCCAGGTTGGTGATATTAGAGTATTGCTTTGAGTGCTGAGTGTTCTGAGGACAGAGAGATAGATAGATAGATAGATAGATAGATAGATAGATAGATAGATAGATAGATAGATAGATAGATAGATAGATAGATAGACAGACAGAGGTTCAGATTAACAGTGGGGCAGATGGAGCTACAGCTCCAGGCCCCAGATAAAAATAGGACCAACAACATAACTGCATGATTCTCAGCTGGTCACATGGTTGCCATAAATCATAAGAATTAAAATTATATTTACAATTTCCTCACAAAGTAATGCAATTTTTCTACTTTTACGTATTTTGGGAGACATTGGGGCTTATATTACATGCCCATATGTCACCTGCCCATTGTCACCTTCCACACCAGCACAGCATTAGCCACACCTCCTCAATAGGCCCTTGATAATTTTCAGCTCCAGGCCCATGTGGACCTTAATCCGGCGATAGATAGATAGATAGATAGATAGATAGATAGATAGATAGATAGATAGATAGATAGATAGATAGATAGATAGATAGATATTCCTTTAAATTGTCAAATAAATCTTTGGAATAATGACCCTTGTTCCTCAGCTTAAATAGTGGCAGGAAGTACGACAGTACATTAAGCAACTGAACTGACAGCAACATATTTAGGTATCTAACATTATTAAAAAAGAACAGCTTGGTTAGTGTGTTGTATTAAATGGCTTACATTTCTATGCAACTGTTTGCAGTACTAAGGAGCATGTGCAATTTTGTTGGACATCATCCCAAAAGCAAGAATTTCACACAAGAATGGAAAACGTATTAGAGTCAACTCAAAATTTTCCATCCTACATTATTTGTTTAAGGCTTGAGAGGAAGGAATGTGCGGTACTAATAAGTAAATAAAAAATATTATTTTTTTTGGCTTGGGAATTGCCGAACATCCCGTACAGAAACCCCAACCATCCCAGATGCCTTCTGAAAATCTGATCCCTTTAATATTAATGTACAGTATGCATAATTGCTGGGAATAAGGGACTTTTCAATTCAACCTTTTAATGAAGTATTTACTTTTAAGTCTCACGGAGCATTATTTAATGTCAGTCTTAACTTAAAACAAATTAATCCATCAAGTTGAACATTTATAATGAAAAATAAAAGATTGATTGTAGGATCAAGGTCAGTGCACCTTAACAATTTGAAAGATTGTGATGAATTGATTTTTTAGCATCACCTAGGCAATGAACTAGGTTTAGAAAAAAATTATAATAATCATACTGTACTTTGGAATTATATTTCAACACAAGATGCGGTTTCATCAAGTAATCATATTTTACACAGAGGCATTGGTGGACTTCTTTATTGTACGTCGTGTTTTATTGATATGTTGCTTGATTTTGTGCACAGCTGTAGATTAAAACACCATCGCCAATACTGTTTTTTTCTTATATAGTAATAATGTTTTGTGAATTATATCCTGTTTTTTTTCTCTCTTAGGGGCCTATTTATAAACATTATTTGTACTAAAATAATGTGAAAAGGGGTGTTTTCACACCCTTTTCACATTATTTTAGTATCACCTGAATGTATTAATGGGCTTTTGGAGCAGTTTTCATGAAAAACTGTTCCAAACCCTTAATTCACTTTTTTTTAGTAACCCAGATCGCATTCCCCATACTTATAGTGATAAATGCAATCTGGAGGAATTTACTAAAAAAAATGGAGAAAAAACCCACAATGAGCCCTGTGATAATTATGCCAGCTCAGGCTGCGATTTGTCTCAACTGCGATTTGCTGCCTCCTGCACCGATATCTCTGCTCCCCGGCAGAGAACACTGTGCAGGGACTGGAGGACCAGGGCAGTGTGATCAGCTCTGTGTTTCTACATAGACCACAGGCTGATCACTCAAGTGCAGGCTGCCTCCTGTCCCGAACTCCTGCTCCCTGCTTCCCAGCTAATGCTCCCCGCAGCGGGCTCCAGATACCCGCAGCCTGGCTCCAGTCACCAGCTGCTCAAATCACCCCTCCCGCCACCTCTGCTCTGCCTCCTGCTGCTGCCCTAGCCCCCCTGCACCCAGTTTTTTAAAAGAATAAATAAAACAAAGATTACAATCACCGGAGGGGGGCGAGCGGTGGTCTCCTCTCTGGCTGGCCGATCAGCTGTTTGCAGTAAGCCGGAATGCAGTGAAAGGGCCGACCGGCACTTTACTGCATCCCAGCGTAACATACACACATCAGCTTTTAAAAAACTGGGTGCAGGGGGGCTAGGGCAGCAGCGGGAGGCAGAGCAGAGGTAGCGGGAGGGGTGATTCTGGCAGCTGGTGACTGGAGCCGGGATCCGGGTGACAGGAGCCCGCAGCGGGGAGCATTGGCTGGTAAGTGGGGAGCAGGGGAGTTATGCAGGACCAGCAGGGACAGGAGAGGCGGTAGCGGGGACAAAAGGAAGGAGGAAGGCAGTCGGCAGCAGCAGCAGCGGAGCCGGCGCATGCGCAGACACATATTCCAGTATTTTTTTCTGAAAAATACAGTGATATGTGTGTGAAGCTGTGTGAAGCTGTTCCGCAGGGACAGAGCTTGACCGCAAGCTCTGTCCCTGCATGCGATAATTGATACATCCATGCGATGTACTCAATTATCACATTGAGAGTTTGTGCAAATTTATCACACCCCATCCGCCACCTCAGATGCGGATTGTGATAAATGTGCCCCTTAAGACTTGTTACATGCACTTATACCTAAAGTGCACTCTTCAGCAATACTACAAGTTGTGCTAATAGCTGTCTCTTCCCCGATGGACAGCACACGTATTACCAAACAAGGCCAGCACCCAAATGGATGTGAGCAGCTTACAACACATCAGATGTCGTATTCTATGGCACTAAACACTTTGGGGCATATTTACTAAATATCTGGTTTTAGACCCGATAATTAGAATTTCTTATCACAGATACAGTATTTGTGGCAATAAGAAACAAACTTTCTCAGGAATGTACTAACAATCACATGCAAGAGAGGGGCTCCAAATGGAGCCTGTTCCTCCTATGTGAAAAGTAGCGGTCATATCACTTCTATATACAGGTTGAGTCTCCCTTATCCAAAATGCTTGGGACCAGAAGTATTTTGGATATGGGATTTTTCCGTATTTTGGAATAATTGCATACCATAATGAGATATCATGGTGATGGGACCTGAATCTAAGCACAGGATGCATTTATGTTACATATACACCTAATACACACAGCCTGAAGGTAGTTTTAGCCAATATTTTTTATAACTTTGTGCATTAAACAAAGTGTGTGTACATTTACACAATTCATTTATGTTTCATATACACCTTATACACACAGCCTGAAGGTCATTTAATACAATATTTTTAATAACTTTGTGTATTAAACAAAGTTTGTGTACATTGAGCCATCAAAAAACAAATGTTTCACTATCTCACTCTCACTCAAAAAAGTCCGTATTTCGGAATATTCCATATTTCGGAATATTTGGATATGGGATACTCAACCTGTACTGTAGTTAGCCATGGCTGTCTGCTCGTCACACCTGTGCAGCGGCTATTGCCGGGAAGGGTTACCATAGGGTAATGACTTGGTAAATCAGACAGCACTGCAGCCCCCATAGAAACTATTAGTGGTTGCATTTGCAGGTGAGAATGGAGTGACCGTGCCAGATATCAGATACTTAATAACTGTGGGTACCCCATGAAAATGGCTCTTTTCAGGTAATATCCTGCAAATATTTAATGATAAATAAGCCCCTTTATCCTCTTCAAAATATCCTAGGTAATCATAATGCAGTAATAAAAAAACAGCAGTCGGAATTTGTATAGGTTTGTGCAGAAACCAGTTGTTGATACAGCTGCATGTGGCTGATGGGGATTACAAGCCAGCAGGCCAAGCAACAAGAGAGGACAAAGGGGATGTGAGGAAATGACAGGTCTATGAAAATGTAGATAATTTCCTCATTTCCCATGTCAACAAAACCTATTGAATATTTACTTTTTATCCCCATGCCCCATTACATAACTATCTACAGGGCTAATTCAGACCTGGTCGCTGTTCAATTCGCACGCAAGCAGCGTTCACAAGTGTGCAAACGCAATATAAGAGTGCAAAACCATGCCAACCACACACGACTGCACTGTTTTCTATTTTGTTGCATGGGAGTGATGCATTCACAAGGTTGCTATTCGCATTGCTTGCAACATGGAGCTTGTCGTACATGTGCGTTGCATTCGCTAGCTTGCAAATAATCGCACAATGTTTTTTTATTTAAGTTTAAGAAAAAATTACCCTAAAGGATTGTAATGTGATTGAACAATTAAGTGATCAAACACTTCAAAATGAAGAGTTTGTCAACCTAATTGCGGAACAACATTCAGCAATTAAGGGAACAAACATATCACTTTAATATCTTTGTTGTCTTATTTGCACAATACCCTGATTTTTTTTTTTTCATTTACATTTGTTTTGTTGAAAAAAAAATAAAGATAGAATATGTAAATTATTATGATATTGAAAAAGCAGTGAATGTATGACATCTCCTATATATAAGCCCAGATCTGTGACTCTAGGAGCTCTCATTGGGGTAGGAGCAGGTCTATCACACCCAGTCCCCAGCTGATTGGGCGAGAAACACCCTCCCACATAGGTTACATCCAATGGGAGGCTCTGCCCTTTGGCTGCTGTGTGTTCCCAGAGCAGGATTAACAATGGGGCTGATGGAGCTGCAGCTCCAGGTCCACACCCCAAAATAGGCCCACTGCATCTGCAACATACGCTCCAACAATTTACACATAAAAATCGCTACAAATTCCAGAAGATGGCGTGACCACGACCCCTTTCCGATACTTTCAATGGAAGTTTGGAGAGCCAAACAAGCTTCCATTGAAAGCTCTGATTGGCTCACGAACCGGCACTTCCTTTATTAGACCAGACGGAGATGCAGGAGGGACACGGGAGAGGCGCGCGCTGTGCCCTCCTTGTCCCTCCTTCACAGCAGCGGGGGAGCGCGGGGGGGGGGGCACTGAGGGGGCACTGAGGGGACATATATGGCACTGGGGGGGCACTGAGGGGCACTGAGGGGGCATGTATGGCACGGGGGGGCACTGAGGGGGCATATATGGCACTGGGGGGCACTGAGGGGGCATATATGGCACTGGGGGGGCACTGAGGGGGCATATATGGCACTGAGGGGGCATATATGGCACTGGAGGGGTACTGAGGGTGCATATATGGCACTGTATGTGTACCTGGCACATGGGGGGGGGCTATATTTGGCACTGGGGACACGTGAGCACCTGGCACTGTGGGGGAATATCTGGCACTGGGGGCATATGTGGCACTGGGAGCACATCCCTAGCAACAAGCACTACCCCCTAGCAACGAGCATGACACCCAGTGCATGAAACCCCTGGCAACGAGCATGACACCCAGTGCAAGAAACACCTGGCAACGAGCATGACACCCTGAGCATGAAAACCCCTGGCACCGTGCATGGAACCAAGAGCATGAAACCCCTGGCAACGAGCAGGTAATTTAAAAGTAATTAGAAGCCTTACTGTAGGACTTAATGTGTAATGGGCATTACTGTGTGTGGCATAATGTATCACCGACATTGCGGTGTGTGTCATAATGTGTCACAGGAATTACGGTGTGTGGCATACTATATCACGGGCTTTGTGGTATGTGGTATAATGTCTCAGGGGCATTGCAGTGTGGCATAATGTATAACGGGCATTGCGGTATGTGTCACAGGCATTACGGTGTGTGGAATACTATATCACGGGCATTGTTGTATGTGGTATAATGTCTCAGGGGCATTGCAGTGTGTGGCATAGGGTATAATGGGCATTGCGGTATGTGTCACAGGCATTACGGTGTATGGTATACTATATCACGGGCATTGTGATATGTGGTATAATGTCTCAGGGTCATTGCAGTGTGTGGCATAATGTATCACGGACATTGCGGTGTGTGTCATAATGTGTCAGGCATTACGGTGTGTTGTATACTATATCACGGGCATTGTGGTATGTAGTATAATGTCTCAGGGTCATTGCAGTGTGGCTGGCATAATGTATAACGGCATTGCGGTATGTGTCAGGCATTACTGTGTGTTGTATACTATATCACGGGCATTGTGGTATGTGGTATAATGTCTCAGGGTCATTGCAGTGTGTGTCATAATGTGTCACAGGCATTGTATGTGCTATAATCTATCAGGGGCATTGCAGTGTGTAGCATAATGTATAACGGGCATTGCGATTCCTGTCGTCATGTGTCACAGGCATTACGGTGTGTGGCATAATGTGTCACAGGCATTACGGTGTGTGGCATAATGTGTCACAGACATTGTATGTGCTATAATGTATCAGGGGCATTGCAGTGTGTAGCATAATGTATAACGGGCATTGCGATTCCTGTCGTCATGTGTCACAGGCATTACGGTGTGTGGCATAATGTGTCACAGGCATTACGGTGTGTGGCATAATGTGTCGGGGGCATTATGGTGTGTGCATATTGTGTCATGTGCATTATTGTGTGTGGAATAATGTCTAAGGGCCATTGCAGTGTGTGGCATAATGTATACTGGGCATTACTATAAGGAGGAAAAATGACAAATAATGTAAGGGGCATGAATCAGGATTATTTTTCTTTCCTGTGGTGGCTAACGTCTGGGCGTGCAGGTTGCAAAACTGGGGTATAAGGAAGTCTTTTCCTGCAATGCCACGCCCCTTTATGCAAAGCCACGCCCATTCCAACGAAGCCACACACCCTTTTGCGGCGCACGCGCCTTCGGTGCGCGCATATTTGTCCCTTTAATAGTGCCAATTATGGGGGATGGGGGGGGGGGGGGGGGCGCCGAAGAATTTTTTGGCTTGGGGGAGAAAAACTTCTAGTTACGCCACTGACTGTACCTGCCAAAAAGGTACAGCTGGAGGGTATGCCACTGCATCTGCAGCAAGTCTCTGCACTGTAGATAGGGAGAAAAAAATCCTTTTACTGCAGCGTCCTATGTCTTGCTGCCAGTCCGCCAGCCCCCTCTGGCATCAACAATCCCCACTCCCTAGCCGCGGCACAGGTGGAACAAAAGCTGCTGCTGCCACCGGCATAGATGTGTATGAAAGTGGCGCAGCGGAAGCATACATGCCTACATTGTGGCTGCTCTCTCCCTTTTTATATAAGAGGGGGAGTGGAGGAGGCTGTATGGAGGCACGGAGAAGACGGTACAGGGCATGGTGACGCAATTGTGTCATCGTAGCCCCGCCCCCTGCTTTACAATGCCCACATTACTGGCATTGCAAAGTGGGGGGTGGGGCTACAATACTCAATTTAACAGGAATTGTGTCATTGCCCCGCCCCCTTCTTTGTGATGGGATGCAGCTGTGACCGTGTCATGCGGTGAGTGGTGGAGTGCAGCAAGGGGAAAGCGCCATGCGGGAGACTTGCCCACTTCCCCAGGGGGCCGGGAGTGCCACCCAATTTTCGGGAACCTCCCGGACTTTCCAGGAGAGTAGGCAACTATGAGCGGAAGGCTTTCATAGCCCTCCCTGTGCCGCATACTCTCTGAGCCCCGGAGCCTCCTCTGCGCGTGATGTCACAGAAGTGCCTCCCCGCCACAGCCGTGCACAGATCCCCAGACGCCCTGACTCCACAACACAGCACCTGGCCTGCCAGCCTGGAAGCCCCGAGCTGGCTAATGTAACGGATAGAGTGGGTTATATCACGGAGGGTAATGTCTGGATGATGAATTAATGTAAAAGGTGACAGTGCTGTGCAGTGCAGCGGGTGTGTCACTGATACTGCACAGCACTCTCACCTTTTGCATTGATTCAGCGTTTCAGTTCTGCCAGCCAGTCACTATTGTTAGCGCCGGTGTCCCATCGCGCCACATTACAGGGAAGTAGACACACTAAATAAACTACAGCTCTCAGCAGCCCTTAGCGCCAAAGCATTCCGGTGCTAAGGGCTGCTGGGAGCTGTAGTTTATTGAGTGCATCTTCTTCCCTGTATTGTAGCGCATTGGGACACCGGTGCTAACAATAGTGACTGGCTGCTTGGCTGCTGTGCGAGTCTCTGGTAGAGCCACTGCCAATGGGAGGACAGCAGTTTAGCTGCTTTCAGGAGAAGAAACAAGAGAAGCATTACTCTGCCTTCCCCCACTTGCAGTACCTCCAGGCCCCATCAGCTGCACCCCCACACACACCCCTCCACCACCCACGGTGGCTTTGGACTCCCCTACCCCACCCGCAGCACCCCTTCACCCGCCCCTCCCCCACCCACAACACCACCGCACCAGCCCCTCCCCCACCCGTGACACCACTGTAACCGCCCCTCCCCCACCCGCGGCACCCCATGAACCCCTCCCCATCCGCATCTACCTGCACCCGCCACTTCCCCAACTACAGCACCTACTAGGTGATTCATCAGGCCCTGTGTGCGCTGTTCATGCAGTTGCAAGGGGCTATGACCCCTTAACCATCGTACGCCCTTTGTCCATGCAATATTTAACCACTCACACAATTATGATTGGAGGTAATACTCCATATAATAAAAATATTGCACGCTCCAAGGGCTTTCAAGGGTTAAGGGGGCGTAGCCCCTTTACGACGGTGTGAAGAGCGCCCGTAGGGAGCGATGAATCACCCAGTACATTATATGCTCAGTTATTACTGTTGCATATACTGTATGCTTCACATTTTTGAAAGTGTTTAAAAGGGGAGTGATAAAGTAGCAAACAATCTGCTCCTAACTGCCATGTCACAGGCTGTGTATTTAAAATGTCAGGTAGGTTGTTAATGTACTTTAGCACTCTCCATTTGAACACTTTCAAAGTGATGCTACAACCATACATATATGATATTTCCCTTTAAAAAATAAACACACAAATTTCTTCTTAAATATTTTTCATTTCAAATAAACATATTTTGTATAAAAAAAATGTATCCAAAAATATTTAATAACATTTTTTTTTTTTGGGCAAGGATGCCCTGAACATGCTCCTCCATTCTCTGCAGGGATAAATGTATTGCTCCAATGTATTGCTGTTGTCGGTATGTCCACATTGCGAACTCCAAACTCAGCATCTGAAAAAGATGTTTACTAATTTAGCATAAAATATTTCAGGCATTATGCAATATAGAAGAAATTTACAAAGCACACTTCAAAACCTCACTCTCTAGGTCAGGCAGGGTGAACCTTTGGCTATCCAACTGACGTGGAACTACACAGCCCAGCATGCCCTTCAAGAGTTCAGCTATTTGGCCATGTAAACACTGTAGCAGGGCATGCTGGGATATGCAGTTCAACAACATCTGGAGGACCAAAGTTTTACCATTCCTGTTCTATGTCCAGGGTCAGCAAACTGCGGCTCTCCATTTGTTGCTGAACTACACATCCCAGCATGCCCTGCAACAATTTGATCATGGCCAAATGGAACAACTGTTGCAGGGCATGCTGGGATGTGTAGTCCCGCAGCAGCTGGATTGACAAAGGTTGAAGACACATGTTGTAGTATCTGTTTAAATGCCAAATAAAAAATAAAATAAAATTACACTCCTCCATAGGCTCACTCTCCTCCTCCTCATCTTCCCCACCAGGGGTTTGTTCTTTGATGGGGCGGGAGGTTGAGGGGGAGAGGGAGGTTGAATGGGGGATGGTTGTTGTTGGGGAGAGGGAGGTTGAATAGGGGAGGGAGGTTGAGGGGGGAGGGAGGTTGAATGGGGGAAGGTTTCTGAGAGGGAGAGGGAGGTTGAGAGGGAGAAAGAGGTTGAGGGGGGGTGGGAGGTGGAATGGGGGATGGTTGCTGAGCGGGAGAGGGAGGTTGAGGGGGGAGGGAGGTTGAATGGGGGATGGTTGCTGAGGGGGAGAGAAAGGTTGAGAGGGATAGGGAGGTTGAGGGGAGGAGGGGGGGAGTTGTTGTTGGTGGCTACTTCTTCTTTCGGCTCTTCCTAAGAAGAGAGGAACACAGTTTATGGGTTTTTAAAAACATTTGTTTTAAAACAACAATATCTACTCAATAATAAACATGAAACCTACATTTTTTTATGTTTTTAAAAAAACATCAAACTTTATTATACTACAAATAAACACAAAATCATTACTAGTATGCAAAATGATACATGTTAATATGTCAGATCTATCCATACAAACATCTATGCATACCAACATACATTTTCCAGATCTACAGACTAAACAACATACACACACACTTTTGGATGCAAATATTACACAACTTTAGACTGAAAACACACTCATGCGCACACAAATGCTACAGTATGCATTACTTACGGTTGCAAAATTGCTGGCGTAACTTCGCTAGCAGCCGCGGCTGTCTTCTGCGCAGGTCTGACCACCGTCTCTCTAATTGATGATGATTTTGGCAGACCTCTGCGTAGGACACATGCTTACGGTCGTTTGATCCATAAGGGACCGTGCGGCCTACGCAGCGGTCCATCACTGAGGTGAGGAGCCGCAGCTACCTCACTGTAAATGCGGCAACTCACATGATGCCAATGGCATATTGATCATAATTGCGAATATGTATACTGTCTGGCTGCTGTTGATTGGTTGATGCTGTGATGTTAATAAATACAAAAAAAGCTTTATTGCTATTACTACACATTAACAGTGTGGTCCGTGCTTTCGGTTGCGAACGCAATTGCGAGTGTATGCTACTGTAAGTGTTGAATTTGCAAAATACTTACAAAACATCTCTGTTCCTCACTCTACTGAACATTGCAGGATTGTTGTGTTGGTTTGTTTATACTGTATGCATGTATTTAAAAAATGGGGGGGGGGAAATAGTAAAAATCACTTAAGACAAATCAATGCATCACAAACAACACAACATATGCAGCAACATTTTTTTAAATAAAAAAAATTGTAATGTGTAAAGAAACATGGCCTCATTGTTAAAAAAAATTATAGGTTGCCAACACAACACTACTTGAACAGTAATGGTGTGCATTAACTCATTACATGCTTATTTTGTAATTTAAAAACATTACAATATGTTTTATGTACAGCCACTAACATTGCAGTAAATAGGAATTTTTAACTAAAACATGCAGAGCTATTGTTTTTTTATAAAAAACAACATCTATCAAGCTTTTTTTTGAGTCGCAAAATATTAGAAATAAAAAAAAAATCAAAATTTAACAACATCAATAAACACTTGTCAGACATGCTCACTACGGCTGGCCGGCGGTCGGGCTCCCGGCGACCAGCATCCCGGCGCCGGGAGCCCGACCGCCGGCTTACCGACAGCTTGGCGAGCGCAAATGAGCCCCTTGCGGGCTCGCTGCGCTCGCCACGCTACGGGCACGGTGGCGCGCTACGCGCGCCACACTATTTTATTCTCCCTCTATGGGGGTCGTGGACCCCCACGAGGGAAAATAATTGTCGGTATTCCGGCTGTCGGGCTCCCGGCGCCGGTATACTGAGCGCCGGGAGCCCGACCGCCGGCAAACAGAAGACCACCCGCTCAAACATACCTGAAATATTGTGCCACTATTCTGTCCCTAAGGGCATGTCCGTGTCGGTTTTAGGAGGTACGCCTCCATGTACTGCCAACCCCTAGCTCCTCATCCTCTGGGCCCAAAATTTGGTTTTGGGCCAGCTACACACGCCTCCTTACAGCAATATTGTGCAGAATTGCACACAGGACCACTATCTTACTAACCATTTCCGGAGAATACATGAGGTCGCCACCAGCGTGGTGGAGCACCCGAAAACGGCCTTTTAGGAGGCCAATTGTGTGCTCCACCATCTGTCTGGTGGATGTAAGCGTGGAATTAAATGCCAATTGTGGTCCTGGTGTTGGTGTGCTGTAAGGAGTCATGAGCCAGGGGGTGCAAGGATATCCCCAATCTCCTACAAAAACACAATATAAAATCACATAAATATGTGTAACAATTATACAACAACACAACTGAAACTTTACTACTCGATGTGTCTCAAACTCACCCAAGATCCACGCGTCTTGGCCTTCCAACATGCTTAATTTTTGCTGTATCCCTTAAGAGAAAGGATCTCCAGGGATGGGCCATAAACAACCATCATATTCAAAGAGTGGAACATTTTTTTGTTCCTAAAGATTATCTCATTATGTGATGGTGCCACAAGTGGAACATGTGTACCATCCACTACCCCAATAACGTGTGGGAAGCGACCCTCTTCACGGAATTGGCACTTCACCACAGCTAGGGACTCCACATCCAATGGCACTGATATGAACTGCTTAGTTCTTTTATTAGGAACACAACAATGACGTGCCTCAGGATCCTTGAAAATGAGGTGTGGGAGACGCCTCCCAGGACTCCAACGATATGCTGGTAACACCCTGAGGCACAAAAATGAAAGACAGCAATGAATTGTGTCAAAGGTGGAATTGCTGTAAGATTGTGAATTGTACACAATCATCACCACAAAACATACTTACCACAAAAGTTAAAAAATATTCCAAAAAAGCCACGACTCTGCATAACACATTACAATTACATTACGCCAAGGAAATATGTTAAAAGCACTACATATTTAAAAAGACAACACAAAAAACAACTTACCTCCAGAAACCACTCTCCACCTCTCACTCCACAACTCCTTCTCACACCACAACTCCTTCTCCTCCATACACCCACAAACCACGGATGGCTAGAACATGCTTAAATAGTACAAGCAATCAAAGCACATGTACCAATTGTGTATGCATCACCTGTGCTAATTTATGCAAAGCATGCATACACAGGTATAAAATGACACCCCCTGAACCATACGCACATGCTCCAAACATCATGGACTCTGCAGAGATAGCGCTGGAGATTCAGCAAATAAAAGCACAATGGCCCTCATTCAGAGTTGTTCGCTCGCTAGCAGATTTTAGCAGCATTGCACACGCTAGGCCACGAATTAAAGATTAGCAGAATTGCGAATAGAAAATTCTTAGCAGTTTCTGAGTAGCTCGAGACTTACTCCTACACTGCGATCAGCTCAGCCCGTTTCGTTCCTGGTTTGACGTCACAAACACGCCCTGCGTTCGGCCAGCCACTCCCCCATTTCTCCAGACACTCCCGCGTTTTATTCTGGCATGCCTGAGTTTTTCCGCACACTCCCAGAAAACGGTCAGTTTCCGCCCAGAAACACCCACTTACTGTCAATCACACTCCGATCACTTCAACGATGAAAATTCTTCGTTCGGACGTGAGTAAATCTACTAAGTTTTGTGCTAAAATACTTAGCGCATGCGCACTGCGTACCATGCGCATGCGTATTTTTGCCTTAATCGCTTTGTTGCGAAAATCGGCAATGAGCGAACAACTCGGAATGACCCCCAATATGCAGCAATAAAGGAAAGACAAAGACAAATACAAGAAAGACTTCACCAAATGACACAGGAACAAGAACCTGACTATGCAGAGGAAAGAGGAGCAGAAGAAAGTAGTAGTGAAGTACCCCCATCTACTGGGAAACAAACACAACAAGAGGCTGGTGTCAGTAGCCTGGCTGAGGAAGATGTTGACCAACTAGGATTTTCGTCCCCCGGGGCAAGGCAGTAATATGGCGCCCGTCCCCAACACCCCCCCCCCCAAAAAAAAAAAACACAAAAAACCCTGTCAGCCTTAATTAATTAATTATCAAATATGTTGAAAAAAAGGGGACACTATTGGACAATATTTCCCTATATGCCTCAAATGCCCTATGCATCACATGCACCTCCAGCTGCATGTTTACATACATGCTCCTCTGTGTGTCCCCATACATTGCACTATATCACTACACTATATCATAACATTTAATCACTGCACTACATTCCTCTGTCCACTGCACTACTATACTACTATACTATACTACTATACTACATCACCTACACGCTGAACTACATCACTACACTACATGACCCTATACACTACACTATATACCCTATATGCTATACTACATCATTATGCTACATCCCCTTATATGCTACACCACATCAGTGCACTACATGCCCCTATATACTGCAATACATTAATACATTACATACATCACTACACTACATTCCCCTATAAGCTACACCAAATCCCCCATCTGGGAGGCAAAGCGGAGGTTGATACTGCTAAATGGGAGCACAGTGCCGATAATAAAGTCTGTTTTAAACTCACCACATAGCTGCTGTAGTGATACTCGATGAGATTTGGAGGTTGTACAGGCTCTAAGTTTCCACTGTCAAGTGGATAGCTAGCAAAGTGAACCTTTGATTTCTGTAACATCGGTGACTGCACCTGTTAACAAGCATAAGCCTGGGGCAGTGTGTCCTCTCAATGTGGTGTAGCCTGCAGCTTGTTATCGGTTGGTGCTGGGCAGGCAAAGGGGATCATAGCCTGCTGAAAAACACAGCACCAACAGCTCGCTTCTATAGCTTGTATGGTGCACCGCACGCTAGTCACAGCACTGCATGGCACACAAGAGAGTTTAAGACAGTAGCCGGCATAGGAGAGATCCCAGGTACTGGAGCTAACCTGCACAGCATCAGAGCAAGCTCCGGGCAGACAGGTGGGTCAGAGACACTGCCCGGGAGCAGTCTGCTGTCTCACTGGAGAAGCACAGCACTGCCGGTAAAAAAAATAAAAACCCTGCTCCTCTGTAACTCCTCGGCGCCCCCTCAAATCCTGCACCCGGGGCACATGCCCGCTTAGCGCCCCCCTAGTTATGGCCCTGCCCAAACGCAACAATCAGGCCCACAAACTGAAGATGAAGCTGGGGCAAGTTCACAGGCAACTGCATCGCAGCCAAGGAAAGAAAAGAGAAGATGCCAACCCCCATTTGGCCGGAAGGAGTAGGACATTCTTGTCCCACAAGTCATCTACCACTGTGCCTGAGTGATGTGGAATCCTGTATCTTCACAGGGGACAACAGTATAGGGTCCAGAGGGATTGAGGGGCCCCAAGGATCAGGGACTGCAAAAATGGGACCATAGTGCCTTTTAATACTTTTTAAACTGCTTACCTGCCAATTAACTAGAAAAGACCTAACAGGCCAGCCACACAAACCTCCCCCCTCATGCCCTGGGTTCCATGCTCATTGCCAGTGGTTTCATGCTCATTGCCAGGGGTCTCATGCTCATTGCCAATGGTTTCATACCCTGGGTTTCATGCTCATTGCCATCGATTTCATATTGTCCGGGATTTAATGCTCATTGTCAGGGGTTAGTGCCATGTGTCATGCCAGACGTGGCAATGGGGCACTTTATATCAGAGCCAAGTGCCACACAACCAGCATAACACTGACCATGAGGAGCTGAATCTCTTTCATGTGTTGTGCAATTAAATAACTGGATGAGTGACATTAGTGGTTTAGGTGGCCCAATACAAATGCCTAGTTCCACCTAATGGTAGCGCCAACAACCAGTACATGATGTCAATAGTCCCCCCTAAACAGACAGACTAAGTTACACAATGGAGGCCAGCACGGGGTACAGGGTACTAGGTACATTGAAGATATCTCCCCCTGTGGAGCTGATGCTACAGAAACAACTGTCCTGATGACAGCTCCGTGGGAGGCCTTTGCTCTTCACCCTGCATGGTTACATTAACAGATAAAGTAACTGTCGCCCAGTTATTCACCTTTTCCCTAGTTGGACTCCATTGGCCACAGTGAAAGGTCATAGAGTTCATTTCCAAGGGCACACAAGGATCCTGCTGTGGTCCAAGTGAAGCTTGCACTTCCCATAGTAGTGTATCCCACAGCCACTGACCACAGCTACAGTCTCTCTTAGTGCCCAGATTCGCTGCAGCTGGGAGTCTGTGACCACAGCTTCCAGTGCGGCGGCAGGGGGAGGATGGACCCGTTGCAGCCCGAATGTGCCGCACACAGGTGGACTGGGCTAGTTGGCTCCCTGACCAGTGCTGGGCATTGAGGTCTGGCAGCTTCCCTCCCAGTTCCCCAGTGCCACATGTAGGCAGAGCAGCCACTGCAGCTGGAGCTCGTCTGCGCTGCTGAGGGCTCCACACTAGGGACCGTGAGCTGAGCTCCTTTGCGTCAGCCCTACCCATGCTCGAAGTGGTGGTATATATAAATAAATAAATATATATATATATATATATAGGGGCGGAACTACTGTCAGTGCAGCCAGTGCATTGCACTGGGGCCCCGCCACATTCAAGGGGCCCACAGCCGCCGGCATTACAATGAGTCACAATGACTCATTGTATCATGCCGCCGTGGCCGCGAGCTACACTCCCGCCTGCCGCCCGTGTCACACACAGACCGCCGCCTGTGTTAATACAGTCAGCGCCTGCGGCAACCCGGTTGAGGGGGGAGGAGGGGTCCCGGCCGGAGAGGGAGGAGGGGCCGTCCCTCCCTCATACAAACTTACTGGTCTCACTGGCTGCTGCTGTAAGGAGGGAACGCTCTCCTATCTCCTCCTATCTTCAGTGCCTCCTCCTCCACACGTCCTCCTGCATTGTAATAAAATGCTACTGCAAGCTGTCCATCAGGAAAGCGATTAGGGGCAGCTAACTCAGCTCCTCCCCCTTCATGTTTATATTCCGCCCCACTGCTTCCTCTCTCCCTCTCTCTCTCTTGTGTGTTTGGGCGCCAGGGATCTGACAGCGCCACACCAAGATCTCGTGGCCATCCCCGGCGCCCACTGTCATAATGGGAGGGAGGGAGAGGAGCAGGAGCTGCTGGTCATTCCCTATGTGCATGGTGAGTCAGCCATTTGCTTGCACTGCTGCCTGCAGCAACAGCCCCTGGTAGGAATTAGTTGTTTTAACTAGCCCCTGGACAGTTTGATTTCACAGAAGTGTGATTGACTTGGAGTTACATTGTGTTGTTTAAGTGTTCCCTTTATTTTTTGGAGCAGTGTGTATATATATATATATATATATATATATATATAGCAAATGATGGCTCTCTGGGATGGATTACTGCTCCTCTCCTCTATGCATAAAGAACCAGGCGGCACTCCACGGATTTAAATAAATGAAAAATGTATTCAAAATAAATCAAGCAATGACAAGCATAGTGGACACCAACGTTTCAACGCCTCCTGGGCGTTTTTGTCAAGGTGCTACGCTGTGTAGTGAAAAACAAAACAAAAACCAACTAACATTACAGTTGTATTTCCTTACCTTTTAAAGGGTGTATGAGTAAGACTGCCTCCCCTCCATGCCGGCGTCCTCCTGGGACCGGGAGCCGCGTCTCGCAGCACTTCCGGTTGGACGTAGCGGGCGTGATGACGTTCACCGCTGCGTCCTCTCTGATTGGCCTGCGTGCGCCAGCTCTCCGTTGCCAGGGGTACCGTTACTATGGAGACAGGGAAACAGAAAATGTTAGTAGTCAAACTTGATGTGTCCAAGAAACCAGAAGGGATACACAAAAAAGGCTGTTTTAAATGCTTGAAGTGTGAAACATGCAACTTCATGACCCCAGGACAGAAATTCAAGCATCCCCGTACAACCAGAGAGTATGTGATTAATCATTTTGTCACGTGTCTGACTTCCTTTGTGATTTATGCGATCATATGCCCATGTGGTTTGATCTATGTGGATCAGACCACTAGGACTTTCCGGGAGAAGATGGCCCTACATCGCTCGGCGATAAGAGCCACTTTGGATGGAAAAGGCAAAGATCAGCCGGTGGCGAGACATTTCAAGCAGGCCAACCACCAACTTAGCCAACTTAAATATACCATCATTGATCACGTGCCGAAAATGAGTAGAGGGGGGGACAGAGCGAAGACTTTGTCACAAAAGGAAACCAAGTGGATTCATGAATTGGACACTTTGACCCCCAATGGACTGAATGAGCAAATTCAGTGGAATGTATACCTATGAAAGGAATGGGGGGCAAGTGTTATAGTAGTAATGTATAGTAGTAATAGATCAGTCTTACTTAGAAGCTAGCACTCTGCAGTATAGTTATACATATTTTGTATATATTATATATACATTTTCTTTGTCTGTATATATATGCTGGCAGTAGCTGTGGACATAGTATATTGCATGTGCCCAGCAGAAATTTTGGAGGTATTGGGCAGTCTTCAGATACCCCTGTGCCGATATTTAGTTAGTTAGAAAGTGATATCTGACTTTAATTTAAAACATATAAGGGGTGCTATGGTACGTTCCCATGTTGTTTTTAATTGGTGGTGGTAATACTCAGTAGCACTGTAAAGGTAGTCACTTGATTAGATTACTGATCATGGAGCTAGGTTGCTCCATGGTATATTCACGGCACTGTAACATTTTCTGTTTCCCTGTCTCCATAGTAACGGTACCCCTGGCAACGGAGAGCTGGCGCACGCAGGCCAATCAGAGAGGACGCAGCGGTGAACGTCATCACGCCCGCTACGTCCAACCGGAAGTGCTGCGAGACGCGGCTCCCGGTCCCAGGAGGACGCCGGCATGGAGGGGAGGCAGTCTTACTCATACACCCTTTAAAAGGTAAGGAAATACAACTGTAATGTTAGTTGGTTTTTGTTTTGTTTTTAACTACACAGCGTAGCACCTTGACAAAAACGCCCAGGAGGCGTTGAAACGTTGGTGTCCACTATGCTTGTCATTGCTTGATTTATTTTTAATACATTTTTCATTTATTTAAATCCGTGGAGTGCCGCCTGGTTCTTTATGCATAGAGGAGAGGAGCAGTAATCCATCCCAGAGAGCCATCATTTGCTATACTATGGAAGGAGGGCACCCCGGTGGTCGATAAAAGGACAGTGAGTGCCATTATATACACATGGATATAAATATATATATATATATATATATAAAAATTATATTGAGTTTGCATCTCTTGCCTTGTAAAAATAAGAATTTACTTACCGATAATTCTATTTCTCGGAGTCCGTAGTGGATGCTGGGGTTCCTGAAAGGACCATGGGGAATAGCGGCTCCGCAGGAGACAGGGCACAAAAAAGTAAAGCTTTACTAGGTCAGGTGGTGTGCACTGGCTCCTCCCCCTATGACCCTCCTCCAGACTCCAGTTAGGTACTGTGCCCGGACGAGCATACACAATAAGGGAGGCATTTTGAATCCCGGGTAAGACTCATACCAGCCACACCAATCACACCGTACAACTTGTGATCTAAACCCAGTTAACAGTATGACAACAGAAAGGGCCTCTTAAAGATGGCTCCTTAACAATAACCCGAATTAGTTAACAATAACTATGTACAAGTATTGCAGATAATCCGCACTTGGGATGGGCGCCCAGCATCCACTACGGACTCCGAGAAATAGAATTATCGGTAAGTAAATTCTTATTTTCTCTATCGTCCTAAGTGGATGCTGGGGTTCCTGAAAGGACCATGGGGATTATACCAAAGCTCCCAAACGGGCGGGAGAGTGCGGATGACTCTGCAGCACCGAATGAGAGAACTCCAGGTCCTCCTTTGCCAGGGTATCAAATTTGTAAAATTTTACAAACGTGTTCTCCCCCGACCACGTAGCTGCTCGGCAGAGTTGTAATGCCGAGACCCCTCGGGCAGCCGCCCAAGATGAGCCCACCTTCCTTGTGGAGTGGGCTTTTACAGTTTTAGGCTGTGGCAGGCCTGCCACAGAATGTGTAAGTTGAATTGTGTTACAAATCCAACGAGCAATCGACTGCTTAGAAGCAGGTGCGCCCAACTTGTTGGGTGCATACAATATAAACAGCGAGTCAGATTTTCTGACTCCAGCCGTCCTTGCAATGTATATTTTTAAGGCTCTGACAACGTCCAACAACTTGGAGTCCTCCAAGTCGCTAGTGGCCGCAGGCACCACAATAGGTTGGTTCAGATGAAATGCTGATACCACTTTAGGGAGAAAATGCGGACGAGTCCGCAGTTCTGCCCTATCCGAATGGAAGATTAGATAAGGACTTTTATAAGATAAAGCCGCCAATTCAGATACTCTCCTGGCAGAGGCCAGGGCTAGTAACATAGTCACTTTCAATGTGAGATATTTCAAATCCACCTTTTTCAATGGTTCAAACCAATGGGATTTGAGGAAATCTAAAACTACATTTAGATCCCACGGTGCCACCGGAGGCACCACAGGAGGCTGTATATGCAGTACTCCCTTGACAAAAGTCTGGACCTCAGGGACAGAGGCCAATTCTTTTTGGAAGAATATTGACAGGGCCGAAATTTGAACCTTAATGGATCCCAATTTGAGACCCATAGATAATCCTGATTGCAGGAAATGTAGGAAACGACCCAGTTGGAATTCCTCCGTCGGAACCCTCCGATCCTCGCACCACGCTACATATTTTCGCCAAATGCGGTGATAATGTTTCACGGTGACTTCCTTCCGTGCCTTAATCAAGGTAGGAATGACTTCTTCTGGAATGCCTTTCCCTTTTAGGATCTGGCGTTCAACCGCCATGCCGTCAAACGCAGCCGCGGTAAGTCTTGAAAAAGACAGGGACCCTGCTGTAGCAGGTCCCTTCTCAGAGGTAGAGGCCACGGTTCGTCCGTGAGCATCTCTTGAAGTTCCGGATACCAAGTCCTTCTCGGCCAATCCGGAACCACTAGTATTGTTCTTACTCTTCTTTGCCGTATGATCTTCAATACCTTTGGTATGAGCGGCAGAGGAGGAAACACATACACTGACTGGTACACCCAAGGAGTTACCAGTGCGTCCACAGCTATTGCCTGTGGATCTCTTGACCTGGCGCAATATTTGTCCAGTTTCTTGTTGAGGCGAGACGCCATCATGTCTACAATTGGTCTTTCCCAACGGTCTATTAACATGTTGAAGACTTCTGGATGTAGACCCCACTCTCCCGGATGAAGATCGTGTCTGCTGAGGAAGTCTGCTTCCCAGTTGTCCACGCCCGGGATGAACACTGCTGACAGTGCTATCACGTGATTCTCCGCCCAGCGAAGAATCTTGGCAGCTTCTGCCATTGCACTCCTGCTTCTTGTGCCGCCCTGCCTGTTTACATGGGCGACCGCCGTGATGTTGTCCGACTGAATCAACACCGGCTTTCCTTGCAGGAGAAGTTCCGCCTGGCTTAGAGCATTGTAGATTGCTCTTAGTTCCAGAATGTTTATGTGAAGAGACTTTTCCAGACTCGTCCATACTCCCTGGAAGTTTCTTCCTTGTGTGACTGCTCCCCAGCCTCTCAGGCTGGCGTCCGTGGTCACCAGGATCCAATCCTGAATGCCGAATCTGCGGCCTTCTAATAGGTGAGCCTTCTGCAACCACCACAGAAGTGACACCCTTGTCTTTGGTGACAGGGTTATTCGCAGGTGCATCTGCAGATGCGACCCTGACCATTTGTCCAACAGATCCCTTTGGAATATTCTTGCATGGAATCTGCCGAATGGAATTGCTTCGTAAGAAGCCACCATTTTTCCCAGGACTCTTGTGCATTGATGTACTGACACTTTTCCTGGTTTTAGGAGGTTCCTGACCAGATCGGATAACTCCTTGGCTTTTTCCTCTGGAAGGAAAACCTTTTTCTGAACCGTGTCCAGAATCATTCCTAGGAACAGCAGACGAGTTGTCGGGATTAAATGGGATTTTGGAATATTCAGAATCCACCCGTGTTGTCTTAGCACCTCTTGAGATAGTGCTAAAGCTGTCTCCAGCTGTTCTCTGGACCTTGCCCTTATTAGGAGATCGTCCAAGTATGGGATAACTAATACGCCTTTTCTTCGAAGAAGAATCATCATCTCGGCCATTACCTTGGTAAAGACCCGAGGCGCCGTGGACAATCCGAACGGCAGCGTCTGAAACTGATAGTGACAGTTTTGAACAATGAACCTGAGGTACCCCTGGTGTGCGGGGTAAATCGGAACGTGTAGATACGCATCCTTGATGTCCAAGGATACCATAAAGTCCCCTTCTTCCAGGTTCGCTATCACTGCTCTGAGTGACTCCATCTTGAACTTGAACTTTTTTATGTAGAGGTTCAAGGACTTCAGATTTAGAATAGGCCTTACCGAGCCATCCGGCTTCGGTACCACAAATAGAGTGGAATAATACCCCTTTCCTTGTTGTAATAGGGGTACTTTGACTATCACCTGCTGAGCGTACAGCTTGTGAATGGCTTCCAACACCCTCTCCCTTTCGGAAGAGACGGTTGGTAAGGCAGACTTCAGGAAACGATGAGGAGGATCCGTCTCTAATTCCAACCTGTACCCCTGAGATATTATCTGCAGGATCCAGGGGTCTACCTGCGAGTGAGCCCACTGCGCGCTGTAATTTTTGAGACGGCCCCCCACTGTCCCCGAGTCCGCTTGAGAGGCCCCAGCGTCATGCTGAGGTTTTTGCAGGAGCCGGGGAGGGCTTCTGTTCCTGGGAAGGAGCTGCCTGTTGGTGTCTCTTCCCTCTTCCTCTGCCTCGTGGCAGGTACGACAAGCCCTTTGCTCTCTTATTTTTGTAGGAGCGAAAAGGCTGCGGTTGAAAGGTCGGTGCCTTTCTCTGTTGGGGAGTGACTTGAGGTAAAAAAGTGGATTTCCCGGCAGTAGCCGTGGCCACCAAGTCTGATAGACCAACTCCAAATAACTCCTCCCCTTTATACGGCAAAACCTCCATGTGACGTTTTGAATCCGCATCGCCTGTCCACTGTCGTGTCCATAAGGCTCTTCTGGCTGAAATGGACATAGCACTCACCCGAGATGCCAGTGTGCAAATATCCCTCTGTGCATCACGCATATAGATAAATGCATCCTTTATTTGTTCTAACGACAGTAAAACATTGTCCCTATCTAGGGTATCAATATTTTCAATCAGGGATTCTGACCAAACTACTCCAGCACTGCACATCCAGGCAGTTGCTATAGCTGGTCGTAGTATAACACCTGCATGTGTGTATATATTCTTTTGAATAACTTCCATCTTTCTATCTGATGGATCCTTAAGTGCGGCCGTCTCAGGAGAGGGTAACGCCACTTGTTTGGATAAGCGTGTGAGCGCCTTGTCCACCTTAGGGGGTGTTTCCCAGCGCGCCCTAACCTCTGGCGGGAAAGGGTATAATGCCAATAACTTTTTTGAAATTATCAACTTTTTATCAGGAGCAACCCACGCTTCATCACACACGTCATTTAATTCTTCTGATTCAGGAAAAACTGTTTGTAGTTTTTTCACACCATACATAATACCCTGTTTTACGGTATCTGTAGTATCAGCTAAATGTAACGTCTCCTTCATTGCCAAAATCATATAACGTGTGGCCCTACTGGAAAATACGTTTGAATTTCTACCGTCGTCACTGGAATCAGTGCCCGTGTCTGGGTCTGTGTCGACCGACTGAGGCAAAGGGCGTTTTACAGCCCCTGACGGTGTTTGAGGCGCCTGGACAGGCATTAATTGATTGTCCGGCCGCCTCATGTCCTCAACTGACTGTTTAAGGGAAGATAAACCATCACGTAATTCCACAAATAAAGGCATCCATTCTGGTGTCGACCCCCTGGGGGGTGACATCTGCATATTTGGCAATTGCTCCGCCTCCACACCAATATCGTCCTCATACATGTCGACACCACGTACCGACACACACCGCAAACTCACAGGGAATGCTCTAATGAAGACAGGACCCACTAGCCCTTTTGGGGAGACAGAGGGAGAGTCTGCCAGCACACACCACAAAGCGCTATATATACAAGGGATATCCTTATATTAAGTGCTCCCTTATAGCTGCTTTAATATATATATATATATAGCCATTAATGTGCCCCCCCTCTCTGTTTTACCCTGTTTCTGTAGTGCAGTGCAGGGGAGAGACCTGGGAGCCGTTCTGACCAGCGGAGCTGTGACAGAAAATGGCGCCGTGTGCTGAGGAGATAGGCCCCGCCCCTTTTTCGGCGGGTTCTTCTCCCGCTATTTTTCCAGTCAGGCAGGGGTTAAATATCTCCATATAGCCCCTATGGGCTATATGTGAGGTATTTTTAGCCTTGTATAAGGTTTATATTTGCCTCTCAGAGCGCCCCCCCCCAGCGCTCTGCACCCTCAGTGACTGCCCAGTGAAGTGTGCTGAGAGGAAAATGGCGCACAGCTGCAGTGCTGTGCGCTACCTTATGAAGACTGAGGAGTCTTCAGCCGCCGGTTTCCGGACCTCTTCACGCTTCAGCATCTGCAAGGGGGTCGGCGGCGCGGCTCCGGGACCGGACTCCACGGCTGGGCCTGTGTTCGATCCCTCTGGAGCTAATGGTGTCCAGTAGCCAAGCAGCAAATCCACTCTGCATGCAGGTGAGTTTACTACTTTCCCCCTAAGTCCCACGTTGCAGTGATCCTGTTGCCAGCAGGACTCACTGTAAAGAAAAAAACCTAAACTAAACTTTCTCTAAGCAGCTCTTTAGGAGAGCCACCTAGATTGCACCCTTCTCGTTCGGGCACAAAATCTAACTGGAGTCTGGAGGAGGGTCATAGGGGGAGGAGCCAGTGCACACCACCTGACCTAGTAAAGCTTTACTTTTTTGTGCCCTGTCTCCTGCGGAGCCGCTATTCCCCATGGTCCTTTCAGGAACCCCAGCATCCACTTAGGACGATAGAGAAAATGGGACACTGTCTGCCGTAATGTGGAAAAATGGGACGCTGTCTGCTGTAATGTGTAAAAATGGGGACGCTGTCTGCCGTAATGTGTAAAAAAGGGGACACTGTCTGCCGTAATGTGTAAAAATGGGACGCTGTCTGCCGTAATGTGTAAAAATGGGGAAGCTGTCTGCCGTAATGTGTAAAAATGGGGACACTATCTGCCGTAATGTGTAAAAAAAGGGGACGCTGTCTGCCGTAATGTGTAAAAAGGGGATCTACCTGGTGTAGTGGTGCTACCGTGCGGCATAATTTGAATAATGGAGACTACTGTGCACCGTTATATGAATTGGTATTATTTTGTGGCCACACCCCTTCCCCACGAATCCACGCCCCCATTTTTTGCGTGCGCCTACGTCGCGCACTGCCCCTGTTTTGCATGGAGTGGGGGGAGGGCTCTGATATCGTTTCTTGCACACAGCGCTAAAATGTCTAATTACGGCACTGTTGCTAGGTATCCATTTCCCTGGCCCTGAGCAGGTCCCCCTCACCAGATCCTCTCCAGGGGTGAGGGGGTGGACTTGGATGGGATGAGAAGGGGGGGGGGGCAAAGCATTTTGTCGCACATGGGCCCACCGCTCGCTAGTTCCGCCACTGTATATATATATATATATATATGACTAGGGGGGTGCTCAGAGAGATCAGTGTACTGTGCACAACAATTTCTGTTGCCGGCCCTGCAAACCAGGAAACCCTGGCATCAGTTGCATAACTGGTGATCCAGCTAATGGGGGCTCGGGACTTTGCACCCCCTTAATCCATCTGAGGCTTTCACTCCTATTGATTATTACCATCACTCACTGCGCACAGCAACTTTGTGAGAATAGAATTACCTCATCTTTCAAAACCACAGATTTGCAGGCTGTATTCTACATTTGGACAAGCAGCATGTCACAGAATGGTAACTGCCAGGGCCGCTCTTTTTTTGCCAGGCTGTCTTTGCTAGGTAACAATAAAAAAAAAAGGAGCTCACTCACCAACAGCGCCGCTACCCAAAATGTGTCCAGTACGCAACTCCACCCCCTATTTGTGGTCCACTAAGCCTCGCCCCCTCACAGAATGGGATGTGTGCTTGAAGCAGTTGGGCCCACTGGGGAATTACCCAACACCCTCCCAGGCCAGCCCTATATAGGGCATAATTTAGCATGGATCGTAGATGTGCGAAAAATCGCACATCTACAATCTATATCTCTGACATGAAGGGGGAAGCCCAGCACAGGGCAAGTCCGCCCTGCATGCCGGGCCCTGCCCCCCTCCCTGCACACAGGGGTTAAAGTATGGCGGAACAATGTGGAATTGAGTTCCACCACCTGTAATGGTAGGGGGAACTAGTCCCACCACCTCCATTGTCCTGCACAGTAATTCTAACAGAAAAACCTGCCCCATCACCTACATCAAAAGAGGATACAGGTGGCGTTAGTGTTACTGTTGAGCACAACTGTGTGGCATAACATGTTTAGAGGTTACCAGGGTGTAGTGCAATGTGAACAAAGGACACTACCAGTGCCGTAACTAGGCATTTTAGCGCTGTGTGCAAGAAACGACATTGGCGCCCCACCATGTAAGATAGGGGCAGTGCGCGCCGTAGGCGCGCTAAAAATATATAGGGGCGTGGCTTCATGGGGAAGGGGCGTGGCCACAAAATAATAGCAATTCATACTATGGTGCACAGTAGTCTACATTATTCAAATTACGCTGCACAGTAGCGCCACTACACCAGATAGAGCCCCTTTTATACATTACAGCAGACAGCGTCCCCTTTTTTACACATTACAGCAGACAGTCTCCCTTTTAACACATTGCGGCAGCCAGTCCCCCTTTTTACACATTGCGGCAGACAGCGTCCCCTTTTTTACACATTACAGCAGACAGCGTCCCCTTTTTTAACATTACAGCGGACAGCGTCCCCTTTATACACATTGCTGCAGCCAGTCCCCCTTTTTACACATTGCGGCAGACAGGCCCCCTTTTTACACATTGCGCCAGCCAGGCCCCCTTTCTACACATTATGGCAGACGGTGTCCCCCTGAGAGAGAGAGAGAGAGAGAGACATACTTACCATCTCCCCGCTGACAGGCTCCTCGTGCAGCTCCCTCGGTGCAGGCAGGTGAGAAGGAGGAGGAGGGACGGGGACTGGAGCCGCAGCAGCGCTATTTCATTGGTAGTAAGCGCCGCTGCAGCAGCCCCCTCTCCTACCGTATTGGCTGCCCGGCGCTGCTGTGGATGCTGGGATGGAGGAACCGCATCCCAGCATCCACAGCAGCGCCGGGCAGCCAATACAGAAGGAGAGGGGGATGCTGCAGCGGCGCTTACTACCAATGAAATAGCGCTGCTGCGGCTCCAGTCCCCGTCCCTCCTCCTCCGCTGCCCAGCGCTGCTCTCCTCCTCAGTGCGGCGGCGGCGCACGGCGCAGACTTCAGAGGCGGCATGTAATGAGTCAATTTGACTCATTACATGCCGCTGGCCGTGCGCCCTCAGGGCAACTGCGCTGTGTGCCAAGTCCACTTGGCACACACGTAGTTACGGCCCTGGACACTACTAAGTGACATATCCTGAATAAGGGGCATTACTATGTGGTGTAATGTGAATAAGATTGTGCCCCTGTGTGGTGTAATTTGAATTGGGAGTACTATTACAGTATGTGACCACGCTACTACTTTGTGAGATTAATGTCCCTTTATAATGTATGGAATTTAGGGTACTACAGTTTGCAGTAGGGGTGCAGAAAACACTAGCACTGGCACTGGCTCTCCGCTTAATGTGTGTGTGTGTGTGTTGTGTGTGTTTGTGTGTGGGAGGGGGGGTGTCGGTGTCCGGGTAAATGAGTTCCACCACTTCTCCAGGACCACTTTAAGCCCTGCCCGCACACATGCGAAAGCATCGCACAGTGGCGATGCTTTCGCATGTTAAGGGTAGCCCTCTGCCTATGCAGCATAGGCAGACGGATACCTGCCATGTTTTGGGTCGCATTGTCAGGACCGCGTCACCCCCCTATGCCATCTACGATCCTTTAACGCCACTGAGACGCCCCCTCCCGTCCAGCGAATGCCTCTGTCTGTCAATCATGCAGAGGCGTTCGCACAAGTGCGCTCACTTCACAGGGCTTCAGCATGCGAATGCAGCAGTGTTCCATGCTGAATTAGGCCCATAGACACCATAACATAGTTGCCTACCCTCCCGCATTCTGCAAGAGACTCCCTGAAATAGCAGCAATCTCCCTGATTGCACATGTCCCTTATTATGTAGCTGTTATATTCTTTGGGGGAATCAGAGATACATACATTCAAATGGTGCCATTTCCCTGCATTGGTTATATAAGGTAGAGATGAGCGGTTCTGATTTTGAGATTTCTGAACTGCTCCGAACTTCCCTATCTGGGGCAGTCGAGCCTGGTGCTTAGATAAGCCCTGGATTCCTCCAGCCCTACCCGAGCCGAACACTCGAGATCCTGCTATTGGATCTCGCATGTTCACCTTGGACGCCAATTTCAAAAGTTAATGGGGCTGATTGCTGATTGGCTGAGAGAGCTGTATGTCACAGCTCTCAGCCAATCAGCATGTCCCCATAGGCTTTCTTGGCGGGAAAGATGGTGTCCCACACCACTCTGACACTGCCACCAACACTGCCGCCTGCATGTCAATGCTGCCACCCTCATTGCCACCACCCCCACACTGCCGGCACCCCCCTCCCCGCACTGAAGATACCGCTGGCACTCCCACGCTGCCAACACCCCTGCTCTGAGGACACTGCCGGCACTCCTGCACTGCTGAAACAACCGGCACTCCCACACTGCTGACTCAGTTGGCACCCCCACACTGCTGACACATCCCAGCACTAAGGACACCGCCAGCACTCCTGCATTGCCAACAGTGTTGGCACCCCAGCACTGAGGACACCGTCAACACCCCAGCAGTACTAACACCACCAGCAACCCCGCACTGGGGACACTGCCGACACTGCCAGCACCCCTGCAGTGAGGACACCCCTGGCACCTCCACACTGCCGACACAGCCAGCATTACCAACTCCACCAGCAACTCCACACCAAGGACACTGCATCACCCCCACATTGAGTACACAACCATCACTGTCGACACCGTCAGCACTCCAGCAGTATAGACACTGCCGGCAACTATCAAACCAGTAATATGTCCTGCACTGTATCCAACCCACACTGTATCCACCCCACACAGTATCCAACTAGCACTGTATCCAACCCAATCTGTATTCCACACTGTATCCAACCTGTCTTGCATCCTGCACTGTATCCAACTCACTCTGTATCTGACCCGCACTGTATCCAACCCACACTGTATACCGCATTTTAGCAAGCCAGCCTTTGCCCAATATTGGTGAAATCAATATTATGAGCTGTGAGGTGGTCAAAATTGAGTGGAAATAACTGCAAATTAATGTTACTGAGGTTAATAATACTGTAGGGACAAAAAAAGGCCCAAATTAAGTGATTTTAGCTTTTTTTTTACATTTATGAAAAAAAATCCAAATGCAAAGCCATTTACGGCGACGTATTAGAACCAAATTCAAATCCGTCAAAAATGGCCCGGCGCACATCTCTAATATAAGGCACAATGGGGTAAACGAGTAACCTTATTTAAAATGCATGCAGCCATAGGGATCATTGGGGTAAATGTATGGGCAACTTCTCCACTGGCTCACTTCTCCACTCTGATCACTGCTTCATACATTTACCCCAATGATCCCTATGGCAATATGCATTTTAAATAAGGTGTGGCACAGCATATGGAAATTCTTGTTAAACACAATATACAAAACAAGTCCTGAAAAATATGTCTTTTCTTCAACAATTAGATCTTACTAACGTTGAAGCTCATTTACATTTGGATGTAAGTCATTTTATGACACGCCTCTCAGATGTAGCAGTATGCATCCGCGCTGATAGGTGTTACTTTCACAGTCTCCCTGAAATGCCTTTTCAAAAGAAGGCAAGTATGCCCCATAATGTGGACAGGTACAATATTTAGACAACCAAAATATTAACAATCAATATGTAGACAGTCAAAATGTAGACATGCAGATAATTTAGAAACTCTGAACAATGGTGCTAATTGCATACAGTCAACAATTAACACCATTGCTAAGACTTTATGAGTTTTCCATCAATACCATACTATTTACCTCTTACAGTAGTGCATTTATTTTTTTGCAAACAAACATATAGTATCATTACTATTGGAACATACAGAATGCTGTTACTAGACATCTATTAAGTTAGAGAACAGCTTTCAGCCCAGGGGTGGCTGTTCCTCAGGAGGGGGACCCATTTTATTTTGGGCGTACCAACTTTCTGAGGAATTGCGGGCTGACCAGTTTGGGGCTGTTTAACAGTATGGCAGGGGTACCCCACGCTGATGTGTTATTTTATTATGTCTGTCCGCATTTTTACTGTCAAAATTTTGACCATTCTGACAAGTATTTATTCATTGTCAACATTTTGACCGTGTCTACATATTAACAGAAGACCTTATGACCCTGTCTGCCTTCTGTTCATGTCGAACTTTTAGTTGTCAACCATTTTTTCTGTTGTTTTCTTAAGTGTCTAAGTTTTGACTGTCTAAATTTTGACTACATTCCTTCACTAAAACAGACTGGCTGTATGACACTGCTGGCAAATGCGTGAATTCCGGCACACTCATTAAACACAGAAGAGCCTCCACGTGGCAATACCATGCCCCTTTCATGTAGAAGACATGATGCCAGGGCACTTTTAGACCCCAGCCCATACCTGCATCCCATTTACTATGCTCATTTCATTGCAGTAGCATTGTGGCAGCATTTTTTGGAATATTAATTGTACCTTTTTTTTGCATGTACTGTATGTAAATACTTTTGAAGACTAGGTTGAACTCTAGCCTCTCAATGTCAATAGATCCAAAATGTTGATATTGATAGGATGTCAACATTGAAAATGTTGACACTGCCATAATGTTGACATTTCCAGAAGGCTTAGGGTTAGAGTTAGCGCAAGGGTTACCATTGCCGTTAGAGTTGCTGTTATGGTTAGGGACAGAATTAGAATAAAGCTATGATGTTAACATACTAACGATGTCTACCTAACTTCCATGCTGACATGATGAATGTTGACACGGATTTGTCTATATGTTCAATGTTGACTTTAAGATCATGTTAACGTTCTCATGAAGACATGATGAATGTCAACATTGTGATTGACGACCAGATGTACAACACCTATTATTAACTAGTTAAAAACACTAATTCACGCTCAATTTGTATTAGTCCTAAGACTTCAGTCACTCATGGGCTTTTCATACTATTACTTTGGCAGCTCTAGATGTGCTAATGTTATAGTGTTAGTTTCTGTTGCAGCAAGAATAATACTTTCTCTTACATCCTAGAGGATGCTGAGGTCCACATTAGTACCATGGGCAGGGGCATCGGAATGGGGGTGGGCAAGAGGGCAACTCAATCCCCCCAAATCATGAGAGAGGCGCCATTCACTCGGACCCACAACTGAATGCCTGTGCAGCCACTATCAGTAGCTTCAGCGCTGTATTAGCACTGCAGCGGTGCACCCGGCACTGATACTATTACTTCATACAGCAGGCAGCGCTGAAGCAGCCTTCCCCGTGTGCTCCGGCCAGTGCCGGTGTGACACATAGTCATGCGGGCTTTGCAAGCCGCGTAGAGCTCCAGTCAGTGGAGGGCACCGCTGCTCAGTGAGTGAGTCACTTTCACTCACTGTACAGCTCGCAGCCGCCTGCCAGATCCCAGCGGCTCCACGGTGATGTGCCTCCTCCGCCCAGCCCGCCTCTCCCGCCTGTCTGTCTGTCTGGCCGCCCACCGCGGCTCCCAGCGGCTCCATGATGACAGTCCTCCTCTGCCCGGCCCTCCACACCCGTGAGACTAGACACAGGTTAGAGGGGTCTGGGAGAAGGGAACATAAGGAGATGATGTGGAAGACAAAGGCAAAGAGCTGCAGGAGGGACAGGGAGCTGGGACCATGTCAGAGAAGGTATCTCTCTCTCACCCCCCCCCTTCACTCTCTCACCCTCCCCTCTCTCTCTCTCTCTCTCCCTGCCCCCCCTCTCCCTCCCCCCTTCTCTATTTCTCTCTCCCCTACTGTGTAATGTAACGGATGCTACTGTGCGGTGTAATGTAACGGATGCTACTGTGCGGTGTAATGTGGCAGACGCTACTGTGCGGAGTAATGTGACAGACGCTACTCTGCGGTGTAATGTGACAGACGCTACTCTGCGGTGTATTGTGACAGACGCTACTGTGCGGTGTAATGTAATGGATGCTACTGTGGAGAGTAATGTGACAGACACTACTGTGTGGTGTAATGCAACGGACGCTAATGTGCAGTGTAACGTACGCTACTGTGAGGTGTAATGTGATGGACGCTACTCTGTGGTGTAATGTGACAGACGCTACTCTGCGGTGTAATGTGACAGACGCTACTGTGCGGTGTAATGTGACAGATGCTACTGTGCAGAGTAATGTGACAGACATTACTGTGTGGTGTAATGCGACGGACGCTACTGTGCGGTGTAACGTACGCTACTGTGCGGTGTAATGTGACGGACGCTACTGTGCGGTGTAATGTGATGGACGCTACTGTGCGGTGTAATGTGACAGATGCTACTGTGCGGTGTAATGTGACTAACAGTTGCTACTGGGGGTAATTCCAAGTTGATCGCAGCAGGAATTTTGTTAGCAGTTGGGCAAAACCATGTGCACTGCAGGGGAGGCAGATATAACATGTGCAGAAAGAGTTAGATTTGGGTGGGTTATTTTGTTTCTGTGCAGGGTAAATACTGGCTGCTTTATTTTTACACTGCAAATTAGATTGCAGATTGAACACACCACACCCAAATCTAACTCTCTCTGCACATGTTAAATCTGCCTCCCCTGCAGTGCACATGGTTTTGCCCAACTGCTAACAAAATTCCTGCTGCGATCAACTTGGAATTACCCCCACTGTGCGGTGTAATGTGAGTAACGGATGCTACTGTGCGGTGTAATATGAGTAACGGATGCTACTGTGCACTGTAATGTGAGTAACTGATGTTACTGTGAGGTGTAATGTGAATTGGTACTTTTCTGTGGCCATGCCTCTTCCACGTAAAACCATGCCCCTATATATTCCATTAAGGAGCGGCAAAATATATTTTTGCTTACCAAAAAATTAGGCTCGGGCCGGCCCTGGCTCCGCCAATCCCACCACATTTCCTGAAGTGTCTACGCTCTGCAGAAACGTGCTGCTCGTGACAGCAGAGGTAAGCAGCAACATAGCTGCTGGCTGTGGGGAAGGAGTAGCGAGAGGAACAAGGAGGAGGAGGAGGATTCGCTCTATCTAGCAGATGTGTATAATGGTCTCTATCTGGCGTAATGTGTAACATGTGTAATGGGCTCTACAAGGCGTAATGTGTATAATGGGTAACCAGGCATAATGTGTAACGTGTAATGGGCTCTGCCAGGTGTAATATGTATAATAGGCTCTACCTTGCGTAATGTGTACAAGTGGCTCTACCTGGCACAATGTGTATAATGGGCTATATTTGGTGCAATATGTATAATGGGCTCTAACTGGCGTAATGTGTAACATGTGTAATGGGTTCTGACTGGCGTAATGTGTATAATGGGCTCTACCTGGCATAATGTGTAACATGTAATGGGCTCTACCAGGCATAATATGTAACATGTAATGGGCTCTACCAGGCGTAATGTGTAACATGTGTAATGGGCTCTACCAGGCGTAATGTGTAACATGTGTAATGGGCTCTACCAGGTGTAATGTGTAACGTGTAATGGGCTCTGCCTGGCGTAATGTGTAATGGGCTCTACCAAGCGTAATGTGTAACATGTGTAATGGGCTCTACCAGGCGTAATGTGTAACATATGTAATGGGCTCTACCAGGCATAATGTGTAACATGTAATGGGCTCTACCAGGCATAATGTGTAACATGTGTAATGGGCTCTACCAGGCGAAATGTGTAACGTGTAATGGGCTCTACCAGGCATAATGTGTACCATGTGTAAGGGGAACTACCAGGCGTAATGTGTAACGTGTAATGGGCTGTACCAGGCGTAATGTGTAACATGTAATGGGCTCTACCAGGTGTAATGTGTAACGTTTAAAAAATATAGAAGAGTGCGCTGTCAACAGCTGCTGGTGTAGGGGGTGGTAGGTCCCCAATAAGATAAAAACAGAAAAAACAATTGTCACCAGAGCTTGGTTGCTAAAAAAAAATATATCACTAAATTGGTCAATAAGAACTTGGGATGGTAGGTTATGTTGAAAAAATATATATGTGTTACATTTAATAATGAAATTCACTTTAAAAAAAACACAGATGTCATTAAGACATGATTAAAAAGCATTCATATGTCATGACACATTTATATGTCCCCTCAGTAGAGAAATATTCATACCCCGGCTAGGACTCCCTATGGAGTTAAGTCCACAATGATTGGAAAGATGAACAGGCGTTGGAGTTCAATTGAATCCCTTATTAAGCACAGCGGTGCAAGCGTTGTTGAGCAGATAGGGATGACTCCAGTTCCTCCACAGGTGGAAATGTCCAAGGGAAAAGCTGTCCAATAAGTGCCATGTAGGTAAGACTGTTGGAAATGTCCAAGAATGTTGAGGGGATTTCAGATGATGTGTCTGGAAACTCAACGCGTTTCGCTGGTGTTAGCAGTCCAGCTTCCTCAGGAGTTATATGTAACGTGTAATGGGCTCTACCAGGCGTAATGTGTAACGTGTAATGGGCTCTAACAGGCATAATGTGTAACATGTGTAATGGGCTCTACCAGGCGTAATGTGTATAATGGGCTGTACCAGGCATAATGTGTATAATGGGCTCTACCTGGCATAATGTGTTTAATGGGCTCTACCAGGTGTAATGTATACAAGAGGCCACTCACTCCCAGCTGCTCTAGAGTGCCATACAGGTGCAAGTGACCCATCTATGGTGGCAAGAAGCTAGGGGCGCCAAAAAGACATTTTATCTTGGCCCCCCCAAGCAAAAAACATTCCGACGCCCCTGACCATGGGGTATAGACAGGTCCACCAGGAGCCATTGGCACTTTAAGAGTTTGAGAGTGTGGGCTGGCTCCTCCCTCTATGCCCCTCCTACCAGACTTAGTTTAGAAAATGTGCCCGGAGGAGCCGGTCACAGCTAGGGGAGCTCTCCAGAGTTTCACTAGTAAAAGTTTTTTTTTAGAGTTTATTATTTTACAGGGAGGCTGCTGGCAACAGCCTCCCTGCTTCGTGGGATTAAGGGGGGAGTAGTGTCTGCCCTGCGGGGTCTGAGCCACTATCTCCGCTGACAGGACACTGAGCTCCTGAGGGGATTAATTGATCGCCGCCACAGGGGATCGCTCACCCCGGCAGCATGCCGCCACCCCCTTACAGAGCCAGAAGACTTGTGGCGAGTTAGTCACCGGCCCCCCTAGCAAGCGGGGAAGATGTGTGAAGATGGTGGCAACAGGGTATGGAGCGCAGTACTAACTGCGCTCCGGGGCTCAGCGGTACATGGTGCGGCGCTGTGAGGGGCGCCCTGAGCCAGCGCCTACACCCTACACTGGTCGGCAAGCCTGTCAGGGACCCCGGATCACTGCCAGCACATAACTCAGGCCAGTATAATTCAAACAGAGAGCGGGAAGCAGCACCATGAAAGGCGGCGGGGCTACTCAGAGCGGACCCAGCAGCATTCAGCGCCATTTTCACTGCCTGCAGAGACGCTGAAAGGGAGAGCTGTCCTTCCTCATCAACTCCAGCTATCTTGTACGGTACCAGGGGGTTGTAGAGGGGGGGAGGCTGTGTACATACCGTGTAACCTATTAAGGTGCACAGTAAGCACTGGGTAGTGACTGTTCTCTATCCAAGAAGCGCTGTGTGTGGGTTCGCTCCAATCTCTGTGGTCTCTCTTGGCATTCTTGGGGGGAAACTCTGCCTGCCCTTCCCTGTGTGTGTGTGGAGTGTTTGTGGTCTCCATTAAGCTATGTCCAGGTACTGGGGTGTAAATTTACTAAGATGGGAGTTCTATTTAAGATGGGATGTTGCCCATAGCAACCAATCAGATTCCATGTATTATCTTCTAGAAGGTGCTAGATAAATGAGAAGTAGAGTCTGATTGATTGCTATAGGCAACATCCCATCTTAAATAGAACTCCCATCTTAGTAAATTTACACCTCTGTGTCATATGCTGCAGAGGATATGTCCTCTCAGGATGATCACATTCCATGTAATCAGGATTGCACTGTGTTAGCACAGGTCCTAGCAAGGGAGCCTGAGTGGTTAGCCTCTCTTAAAAGTATGATTTCTCAGATTTCTACTAGAGTTGCACAAAATTAGTCTGCAACTCAGGTTTTACAGAACTCTATGGCTGTTTGGTCCGGTTCTGTTACCTCAGGGCCCCCTGACGTACGCTCCCAAAAACGTGCTCTTGCCCAAATTATGCAGGATGACACGGATACCGATTCTTACATGGCAGACGGTGATGGGGATGTGCTGCGGGGGTGGCATCTATTGCAAAAGGGGTGCAGTTGATGATAGAGTCCATTAGAGATGTGTTGAATATTGCTGATGCAACACCTGAGCAGGTTGAGGAGGCTTACTTCACAGACAATAAGAAAGTCTCGCTAACCTTCCCTGCGTCTAGGGAATTAAATGCTATTTTTGAGAAAGCCTGGGAAAACCCGGAGAAAAAATTTCAGATCCCTAGAAGGGTTCTGGTTGCTTTCCCTTTCCCTGAGGAGGATAGGAAAAAATGGGAAAACCCACCCATAGTTGACGCATCTGTATCCAGACTCTCAAAAAAGGTGGTTTTACCTGTCCCAGGATCTACCACATTAAAAGAACCGACTGATCGCAAAATTGACGCTACGCTCAAATCCATATACATGGCTTCAGGGGCGATACTACGTCCTACTATTGCCTGTGCATGGATTTCCAAAGCTATAGTAAAGTGGTCAGGCACGTTACTTGAGGATTTGGATACAATGGATAAAAGTGACGTTGAATTGTTTTTACGTAACATACAGGATTCTGCAGGATTTATGGTGGAATCCTGAAGACCTGGGTTCGATGGCTGCAGGGATATCTTCCATGTCTGTCTCAGCTCGCAGAGGACTTTGGCTGCGCCAGTGGTCTGCCAATGCGGAATCCAGGAGAGGTGCGGAGACCCTACCCTACACAGGTTAGGCTCTCTTTGGGGAAGCGTTGGATGCATGGATTTCCAAGGCTACCATGGGTAAGTCACCTTTTCTTCCCTCAGCTGCACCTGCTATGAAGAAACCTTTTACTTCAACTGCATCACAGTCCTTTCAAGCTGCTAAAGCAAGAAAGGCCAAGCTGTCTAACACCTTCTTTAGGGGAGGTCGGCCAAAATCCAAGAAACCTGCTGCTGCGGGTTCCCTGGACCAGAAGCCTGCTTCAGGTCCTCAGCATGACGGTTGACTGTGCAGCCTGGTAGTAGGGATGGTGGGGTCGAGACTCAGGCATTTCAGCCACGTATGGGTGTCGTCCGGCCTGGATTCCTGGCTGCAAGATATTGTGTCCCAGGGGTACAGGCTGGAGTTTCAAGATCTCCCACCTCACCGGTTCTTCAAATCTGGCTTGCCAGCTCTACTGGAAGACAGGGCTGTCCTACAGGAAGCCATCCAAAAGTTGGTTGAGTCACAGGTCATTGTACCAGTTCCACCCCATTGGGAAAACAAAGGTTGCTATTCAAACCTTTTCGTGGTACCCGAAACCGGATGGTTCGGTCAGACCCATTTTGAACTTAAAATCGCTAAACCCCTTTCTGAGGGAGTTCAAGTTCAAAATGGAGTCTCTGAGGGCGGTGATATTGGGTCTGGAGGAGGGGGAATTCCTGGTATTCCTGGATATCTAGGATGCGTACCTCCACATTCCGATTTGGCCGCCGCATCAAGCTTTTCTCCGATTTGCACTGTTAGACAGTCATTTTCAGTTCCTGGCCTTGCCATTCGGCCTCTCCACAGCACCGAGGGTGTTCACCAAGGTGATGGCGGAGATGATGGTTTTCCTCCGCAGACAGGGGATGAACATAATTCCATATCTGGATGATCTGCTGATAAAGGCATTGTCCAAAGAGAAGCTGTTACAGTCTATTGTTCTCATGACCCATCTGCTCAGGGAACACGGTTGGATCCTGAATCTTCCAAAATCACATTGGAGCAGACCAGGAGGTTGTCTTATCTGGGAATGATCCTTGACACAGAAGTGCAGAGGGTGTCTCTTCCGGAGGAGAAAGCATTGGTGATACAAACAATGGTCCAGGATGTCCTGAAGCCATCCTGGGTTTCAGTTCATCAGTGCATTCACCTTCTGGGGAAGATGGGGGCCTCTTATGAGGCTCTGCAGTACGGAAGGTTTCATGCTCGGCCCCTCCAACTGGATCTCCTGGAAAAGTGGTCGGGATCTCATCTACACATGCACCAGAGAATACGTCTGTCACAAAAAGACAGGATTTTACTCCTCTGGTGGCTGCAACTAGCTCACCTTCTGGAGGGCCGTAGGTGGGGGATCCAGGACTGGATCCTTCTAACCAAGGATGCAAGTCTCCGGGGCTGGGGCGCAGTCACTCAGGGGGAAACCTTCCAAGGAAGGTGGTCAAGTCTGGAATCCAGCCTACCAATAAACATTCTGGAGCTAAGAGCTATCTACAACGGTCTTCTCCAAGCAGCCCATCTTCTGCGAGATCGAGCCATTCAAGTGCAGTCGGACAGTGTAATGACAGTGGCTTACATAAACCGACAAGGTGGAATGAAGAGTAGAGCAGCAATGTCAGAGGTAACAAGAATCATCCTCTCGGCAAAAAAACACGCGTTGGCGTTGTCAGCAATCTTCAACAACTGGGAAGCAGACTTCCTCAGCAGACACGATCTCCATCCAGGAGAGTGGGGACTCCATCCGGAGGTGTTCACGGAGGTAACAGATCTTTGGGGTGTACCTCAAATAGACATGATGGCCTCTCGTCTCAACAAGAAGCTTCAGCAGTATTGTTCGAGGTCAAGGGACCCGCAAGAAGTGGCGGTGGACGCCCAAGTGACTCTGTGGGTGTTCCAGTCGGTGTACGAGTTCCCTCCACTTCCACTCATTCCATGAGTTCTAAAACTCATATGGAGAACAAGAGTTCAGGCGATCCTCATTGCTCCGGACTGGCCAAGAAGGGCTTGGTACGCAGATCTTCTGGATCTACTGCTAGAAGAGCCGAGGCCTCTTCCTCTTTGGGAGGACCTGCTGCAGCAGGGTCGTTCGCTTATCAAGTCTTACCGCGGCTAGGCTAGGAAAGGAGTAACGTCTAAATATTACCATCGTATTTGGAAAAAATATGTATCTTGGTGTGAGTCCAAGAAGTTTCCTATGGTGGAGTTTCAACTGGGACGGTTTCTCCTATTCCTGCAAGCAGGTGTGGATATGGGCCTAAGGTTGGGATCCGTAAAGGTCCAGATTTCATCCCTATCCATTTTCTTCCAGAAACAATTGGCTTCCCTTCCTGAGGTTCAGACTTTCTGGGATTTTAACGTGGTGTTACAGTTCCTCCAATCAGATTGGTTCGAACCTCTACCGGAGGTTGAGGTCAAGTTTCTCATGTGGAAGGATGTCACTTTGTTGGCCTTAGCTTCTGCTAGACGTGTGCCGGAGTTGGGTGCTTTGTCTTGTAAGAGCCTCTACTTGATCTTCCATGAAGACAGAGCTGAGCTCCGGACACGTCAGCAGTTCCTTCCGAAGGTTGCGTCGGCATTTCATATCAACCAACCTATTGTGGTGCCAGTTGCTACTGACTCCTCAATCTCATCAAAGTCCTTGGATGTTGTAAGGCAGGCATTCCCAACCATGGTCCTCAAGGCACACTAACAGTGCATGTTTTAGTGATATCCATGCTTCAGCACCGGTGACTTAGTTAGTACCTCAGTTATTTTGATTTAACCATCTGTGCTAAAGCCTGGATATCACTAAAACCTGCACTGTTGATGTGCCTTGAGGACCGTGGTTGGGATTGCCTGTTGTAAGGGCTCTGAAAATCTATGTGAAGAGGACTGCTCGTCACAGAAAATCGGACTCTCTGTTTGTCCTGTATGATCCCAAGAAACTTGGGTATCCTGCGTCTAAGCAGACGATCTCTTGCTGGATCAGGTTCACTATCCAGCATGCGTATTCTACGGCAGGATTGCCGTGTCCTACGTCTGTTAAGGCCCACTCTACTCGTAAGGTGGGTTTTTCCTGGGCGGCTGCCTGGGGTGTCTCGGCTTTACAGCTTTGCCGAGCAGCTACTTGGTCTGGGTTGAACACGTTTGCAAAGTTCTACAAGTTCGATACCTTGGCCGCTGAGGACCTGAAGTTTGGTCAATCAGCTCTGCAGGAGCCTCCGCACTCTCCCTCCTATTCTGGGAGCTTTGGTATATCTCCATGGTACTAATGTGGACCCCAGCATCCTCTAGGACGTAAGAGAAAATAGGATTTTAATTACCTACCGGTAAATCCTTTTCTCGTAGTCCGTAGAGGATGCTGGGCGCCCGCCCAGCGCTTCGTGATCCTGCAGTGGTTACTTTGTTCAGTACTGCTTAATTCTTGGTTTAGTACTGTTTTGTTACTTGGTTAAATAATATTGTTCAGCCGTTGCTTATGTTTCAAGCTAGTTATCTTGGTTTGCCTTGTATGTGTGAGCTGGTGTGAATCTCAGCACTATCTGTGTAAAATCCTTCTCTCGAAGTTGTCCGTCTCCTCGGGCACAGTTTCTAGACTGAGTCTGGTAGGAGGGGCATAGAGGGAGGAGCCAACCCACACTCTCAAATTCTTAAAGTGCCAGTGGCTCCTAGTGGACCCGTCTATACCCCATGGTACTAATGTGTACCCCAGCATCCTCTACGGACTACGAGAAAAGGATTTGCCGGTAGGTAATTAAAATCCTATTTTTACATCTCAAAATAGTGGATACTTTGCATGGCACAGTATTCTCATCTAGGATACATTTCAATTTGAGAGATGTCATTTCATTGGTGCTAGCTGTTAAGCAAATAAATATTCAAGTGATTAAAATGCTTGCTATGGGTATTTGCTATACTTTATATGATTTCGTAGAAATTGTTTAAATTCAGAACATTGACACCATCCTTAAGGTGGTAATTTAATTTTGATAGCTTGTTCATTTCAATGGAACTGACCCTATTCTACCTGTGACTTGTAAAGGCTTTCATCTTTTCTCAAGGTGATAAAATATACTTGCCTACTCTCCAGGAATGGCTAGGAGGCTCATGGAAATCTGGTGATGCTCATGGCCCCTTATAAAGGTAGACAAGTACAGTATCCTGGAATCTGGCTGCCCCCACCAGTTACCACGGTGATGATGCCCCCGCCACCCATGTTCCAGAATGGGCAGCCTGAATGTTCGCAACTATAAAATAAAAAATGAGTCACCAAGGGGGGGATGCTGAGTTGGGTGCAAAACAAAACATGACAAGTAACTGTGCACCTTGGTAAAACTATGCTGCGCTGCAGGTGGGGGAGATGTACAATATGCAGAGAGATTTAGGATTGAGAGGGGCGCACACAAAATCCTCTAAACTGCAGTGTAAAAGTAAAGCTGTCCAGCAGTTGTGGGCAGTGTCGGACTTGGGCATGAAGGGCCCACCGGGGTAATGCAATTATAGGGGCCTATACTTAGGGGTGTGGCCAGCCTACAAAGGGGGTGTGGCAAACCTCCACAGAGGCTTGAAATACACAATAGTCTAGTGCAGTGTAATGCAACATATCTACCATGTATAATACAAGTGCACAGTCTGGAACCTGATCCCTAGAGGAAGGAGTGGGCCCTCAGGCAGTAGGGCCTACCGGTGGTTTCCCTGGTACCTTTGTGGGCCAGTGCGACCCTGGTTGTGGGCTACATGCACAAGCAGTCAGTGTTTATCCACAAAATGTGTTTGGACCACTTGCATTGCAGCATGGTTTGTCGATGTTCAAAGGTACTCCTTTTGCTTTGTCCCAACTCAGAAGCAGCCCCCCCCCCCCATGTGCGTGAGAGGCTTGAGAAGATACTGCAACACCTCCCTAATAGTGGCACATTAAGTAATAAATTGAGAAGGCTCAGATATTGATTGGGAACATACTAATGGAAAGCGATGGACAGCAGAAAGATTGCATTATACAAGATTTTTATTTGATATTTCTTTTAAAATTACAGTCATTTTTCAGAACATGGCGTTTAAACAACATAACATTGATTTGAAAATACATATATGAAATAAAATGGTAAATTCAATTATATATTATATTTGTAGAGAGCTAAAATATAAAATGATACTTTTTAATATGCTAGTAAGCTGATTCCTCTGGTGCCACAATATTTTGGTCTAATTCCTTGCCATGGATTTACACCTTATTTTGCAAGTACTGACAATGTGGATTAGACACTTATTTATGCGTATGCAGGGCTGTAGAGAGCCACGCAGGGCCCCAGTAATGGACAGGGGGCGTGGCCTAAAAGGGGGCATATCCACTCCCCTTGAAAATAATAGAATGTAAAAATAATTGTTGTAATAATAATTGTAGTGCAGCTACAGGGAGCACCATTCTAATCATTACTTGTGGGAAGTGGGTCTCTCCTGCTAAGCCACATCTTCCCAGTGATATTTGGGAAGATGGCACATGTGCACTAAAGAGCAAAGACTCTGGCACAGTGCCAGTCTTTGCTTTCAATGTGCGGGCACAATCTTCACAAAGATATTTCTGGAAAGATGGCGCCGTCCTTATGGTATACTCGGGAGGAGGGGACAGTGGACCTGTGCCCCCGCCGAGCCCATCCCAGGCCCCTCCAGTAGTACCTGCTCCCCTCTTCTCTCAGCACCACTGTGCGTAAGTCAAACAGATCCAATAATATACCCCAAATATATCTAAACTAATTGCAAATGAACCTTTTTTTCATACATTTAATATATTATTTGTGAGTTGCCAGTGGATCCTAAGAGTTAGGTTTCCAATTTTAACCACATCTACCCAGTCTAACACATAACATTTCATCAACATTCTGCAGTTTTACAAAGCTACAGCAGTTCTATCATAGTTGATTAACATTTTCCTTTCTTAGGAACTGAGCTTTGCTGCATATTAAAATAAAGCATACATGTTAACAATACATACAGCACTATATCAAATATAAACAAAAGTTGTCATTAATTATATAACGTTATATATGTTCACAAATGGATAAAGAACAAGACAAAACATAAAAATATGTTATATATTTATTCACAATTAACAGTCAGTTATGCAACAGTTTAATATGAATGTTTGTTTTTCCAGACTCTACTGTGTAAAACAGCGTTACGTATCAGCAGCTCTTAGACATTTTGGGCGATATTCAATTGTTTTGCAACTGAATTTTTTTTTTCACGCTGATAGCGCCCATAAAGGTCGGGTTTAGCAGCATAAAGCGGCTAAATCCAACCAAAGTGCTAGCCATGATTGAGAAAATTAACATTTGTACGCCCAAACGGCACTTTTCACGCATTTGAGCTAGCCACCCCTGGGGGGTGCAGGCTGAAATGCAGACTACGGCAGCCCTTCACGCCCGAACGGAGCAAAAATTGAATAGATTTGTTGGGCGCCATATACTGCTGGCTTCCAGTGGGCAGAACAATTTAATTCTGCCCTTTATATCATATCATATCATATCATATCACTGTTGCATTGTGTAGTATGTTTTACTTGCTTAAATTCAGCTTTATACACTTTTATTATCTTTAATAAAATAATGTAATCATAAACCTTTTATGTAATACACATTACAGGTGTTCAGATATATATGGTGCAAGAGCCTTTTCTAATGGTAACTTTTATCACTCTAGCACAGTGTCTAATGGATGGATGGAACTCAGAGAAGAGACTTGCAGTCAGGATAAGAAGAGCTTCCCCTGTCATACTCCCTGTTAAACGCCTGAGATTTCATATAAAAACAATAAGAATAATACAAAGAAAATATTTATAACATAAACATCCACTTTGTTTATTGTAATTCTTTTTATAGCTATCACTCACCAGCTTTGTGGTGATCCCTGAAGCTGCAGGGAGATGAGAGATGAGGCAGTAACAGCTCTGCCTAGGTTCTACAGTCATATGCTGCTTTGCAGAGCTTGGGGCGGGGCCATACCATGGGCAGTAAAGCTGCACAGAAAGGAAGCTAATAGAGGCATGCCTCTGAGTGTGGGTGCGGGCCTTGTGCACTGATGGACACTTGGATGTGTCATGTGACCAGGAAGTGCACTATAATCGGAGCTCAGTCAGCAGCAGCAAGAGAAGACACAGGGATGCAGGTAGGAGACTCAATGGACACTGTAGCTTAGTGTAGTGAAAGGAGAGTTACAGTGAGTAGGGGTTGATACAGGCTCCCAGCATTAAAAACCCATCCCCATGTGTGCCTCCTCAGCCATTCACCTCACTGCACGTCACTGAATCAGAGTGTTGATAGCATTTCACTCTATGGAAAAAGGAGAGGTAAGTTATGATTTTTTTTATTTATTTACTCCTGTGAATGGGTGGATAGGGGCCCCAGTACATTGCTTTGACCAGGGACTACAATGAGGTTAAGATGGCCCTGCTGTGACCAACTGGTTCCCAGGACTTTGCTAACTTTATTTTTTGCCATTGTAATCTGGCCATCAGGTAAGCGATTTATCATCATAAGAAGTAAGTTATTCCAGTGGACCTATCATGTGTTTTCTTATGCTTGTGATTTTTTTTTAAACCTTTGTGAGTTTATTTTACATCATTACATTTTGGAGTTGCAGAAGGTTTTGCACTATCACCTGTCTTTTTTTGTTTCCCATAGCACTCTGATGAGCGGAAGTGACCATTCCACCTATTGGTACTAGTGGAAAAGGAAAAATGACCTGTTGTTGTTTAGGGCAGCTGTATGTGCAGTGCCATTAACCTAAGGTGTGAACTGATCACCATTTATTTGGAGGATGAGTGATCAATACCATTCGTTGAGTGCTCACTCTGGATATATTGATTGTTATTCAATATCCACAGTATTATGCTATGTTTTTTCTTGTCAATTTATTACATGTAGATTTTATCTAACTCTAACATAATCAAGGATATATGTAATCAGAGAAGGCACCTATGCAGGGCTGTTTCTAGCCAATTCGGCTCCCAGTGCGAGATTTAAAAATGTCCCACCCCCCATTGACATAAAAAAAAATGCGCCCCCCGCATAGATATAAAAAAGAAAAAAAATGGGAAAATGGTGCAGGGGCCATTTTTCCGGAGACCTGCGCATGCACTGTAGACTCTGTCACAGTGCCAGAGTCTCTAGTGCTCAGAGCACTAACAGTGTTGCCGGCTACAGGAGGGGGGGTGGGCCGGGGGGGGGTGGGGGGGGGGAGGGCACACACGAAAACCAACGGACACCAGAAAGTTAAGTATAACAAAAATGGGTGCAGTGTGTGCGGTGTGGTCCCCCTCTGGACTCAGGGGCCCGTGTGCACAGCACACACTGCACCCATTATAGATATGCCACTGGCACACAGATGTACAAATGTTGTACACCAAATTGATTAGTGAAATCTAGGAATGTAGTTTTGTCACTCCCAGTTTCATTTATGCAAAGAGGCACATTTTGTGCATGAGACTATGGGGTCTATTTACTAAGCTTTAGACAGAGATAAATTGGACAGAGCTAAAGTACCAACAAACCAGCTCCTAGCTGTCATTTCAAACCCTGCCTGTGACATGGTACTTAGGAGCTGATTGGCTGGTACTTTATCTCCGTCCACTTTATTTCTGTTCAAGGCGTAGTAAATAGACCGCTAAGGGCCTAATTCAGACCCGAGCAAAAAGCTTTGCAATTGGGGGTCAGCTGCAAATCTGTTTGCAACTCACTCACCACCGAATGTTTTTTCCAGTCTGTGCGTAGCCCAGGACCTACTCCTACAGTGCAATAGAAACAGGCTGTTCGGGGCGGGAGCTGACGTCACACACCCTCCCTGAAAACGTTTGGGAATGCCTGCGTTTTTCCTGACTCTCACAGAAAATGGCCAGTTACCAACCCCAAATGCCAGCTTCCGGTCAATCAACTTGCGTACACCTAGCACTGGATTCTTTTGCAGTTTGGCCCCGCGCATGCACACTACGATAGACAATTGGCGGCCTTGCAAATTCGCACAACAGCGATCAGATCTGAATTCGGCCCTGGCATGCCGAGATGGGCTCTTTGCCACAACTTGGGCAATATGTATGAGCACATCACACCGTTTGGCTTGATTTTGATTGTTTAACACCAGTCCTGACCTAATGACTCTATATTGACACTGCATTTACCTAAAATGTTGTTCTGTGTGCACCTGGATTTGATGACCTGAATTATTTGCCTTTTTTGTTCTGCTTCCTCCTAGCTGCCAATAGCCTCATAATCTGTGCCCTATTATTATTATTATTATTATTATTATTATCATCACCACTGTTTGCATGGTTGTTACATGGTTGGCTGTCAGCCACAGTGTACCTTGCAGGTAGAAGAAGTTATTATAGAGAGAATACCATAAAGCAGATATTGCCACAGTTGCTTAAAAAAAAAAAAAGAAGTTTTTTTTCATGAGACATTCACATATTTCTTCATTCTCAAAATCATTGTGTATTCTCTTGTTGAATTAAGGGCTATCTGATCATTAACCATTTTTCTTAACTGTACTACAGTATATCTATCATGGCAATAAAAATGCAATTATTAAATAACAGCAAAGCCATTGCTGACAGATACTTACATTATCAGAAAGACTATATTTTATACAAAAATATTGTTGGTGGAGTCAACAATGTGCCACAGAACCAAAGGGATGATATCTTTATGAGAAATAAAAAAATAAATGAAAAACACTACAGTCACCAGTGGAGGACACTCAGCTGTATACTCTAATACAGAGAACATTAGGAGGCACTCAGTTGTCTTGGCTCCACATGTAAGAAATAGAAAACACAAATACTGTATCTTTCCTAGGCAAATTGATACTTAGCAATATTTATATATCTGTTATACTTTTATATCTATAAAACAGTCTGTAATAATCATTAGAACATTTAACATATAACATATACAATAAAACTGTAAGCTTCAATGTCAATTGTTTCTGTATAACACGTATACTAATATTCTCAGTAGAAATGTAAGTAACTGATTTGATTTGAGAGGAAACAATTTGATTTAGGTTCTTAAGTTTACTAAAACTACATGTACTGTATTTATTTCAGTGATTACTGTGGAAAAAAGCAGAGAAAATATAATTACAAATAAATCCTAGCTAAGATGAAGTTGATGTATGTATATCTTATGGTTATCACTAAATGTAGTGTGATACATATTCTTTTGGGGTTTTGAGATGTTGTACAAAAAAGACCAAATGTTCTGATTACCAAAACAGGACATTACCAAAACAAGACAGTAATAACACTGATATGCTTTCCCACATACACTGTGGAAACGTTCTGAAGAGGAACACAGTTTCTGTCAGGTAAAATGATGCCACTCTTCACATATTGTATAATAATGGTTTTCTCTTCTTTTTCACTTCCCTTGTGAAACTTCTTTTAACCTATTAGACATCTTTTATTTTGTTTCTTATACACTTAGCCAATGATGAAGCTGGAAGACAAAAAATATAGCGATAATTTAAAGTAGCAAAGACAAAAGTCATCAATGAAGCTGGAAAATATAGCCCTGCTCACATCACTACTGACACTTAAGTTGGGAGATGAAGTTTACCGTGACTAATGCCCAGGACTTAGTCGCAGTAAACTGCATTTTCTGACTTGTCAGGCATGATGCGGGTAGTGCACTCAGTAATATCACGACTAGCCTAAAGGCATTAGATAAGTCAGATTTGCTATATGGCTTGTTGTTGTTCCTAAACGTTTTCACTTTCTAATAATGAGGCAGATGTAATAACTGTTGGCATAGAGCAGACGCAGTATCAGTGCACAGTATGTGCATTGATACCGCTTCTCCACCATGTATGACGGACAAGTGTGTCATTATCAGTGCTGCTATATTTCAGATAGCACACCGATATGCAGGGCAATGTAAGAATGGTCAGCAGCACTAACTGTTCACTCCCCCTTTCCAGCAGCTAAGATGTTCATACATCTTGGCGCTAGTACTTTCCACTTCACCTCAGTAGAGAGAGGAAGTGGGAAAAGTGTTACCGGCACGATTTGTGCCGGTATCATACTTTTAGGCTGATTTAATAGTGAATCATAACTTTCTTATAAACCATTTTATATAATAAAAAAGAGGATTAAAGAGACTATAGAATTTTTAAAAATATATATTTTTCATTTATTATACTTACTATATGCCAATCATCATGCACTCAGTCATGCGTGTTAATGAAGATAGTGCAAACATTAGATCATTTACAGTCGTAATGTCTAAGTTATAAAAATTATTTGCATATATGCAAATCATTTTTTAACTTAGCTTCCCTCATTGCTGACACTGGTGAGAACCTGCCCCACACTAAATACTGCACAGTGGAAATTTTGCTATGTCCTGTGGAAATTTTGCTATGGGGCATTGGTCTTGTTTTGCTTCTAACTAAGCTAGATGCCGGATTGGCAGGTTGCGCCCTTTTGGGGGCGGGATGGTGGCGGCAATATGTACCATTTGACAAAACTGGGGCATGTTAGCCATGTTTTGTAGGTGTGCCAAAGCCAGTGTCTGTGTCTTTCTATGCAGATTTAATGGCCTCTGCAAAGGAGTTCTGGTGGCCATTCTGAGTAACCTTAAGGTTATTAAGATGGCTGATGCCTGGGCAATGGTGATCCAATGCTTTGTCAGAAGGATGCAGCAACTGATCATATTAGCCAGCAATGGGCGTCTTTTTACTTAAGGCGCCACCTGCAGCTTTTGCATAGTATCACACAGAAGCTGCGTACAAAGACACAATGGCTCTCTGATTACCAGAGCCCCTTACACCACAATCAAAAGATAATTGATCATATACTATGGGTTGAGCTACAGTTAAAAGTAAAAATGTGAATCTAGCATACTTGCAAAAATACATCTGAACACTTACATTTCTATGGCTGTATTTTGAGTTGCATGTAAAGCATTTTAAAAGTTTTTACTAGAAAATTCTGGCAAGAAAGTATCAGTGCAAGCAATGAATGTATTTCTAATTATTACTATAAGAAAATCATAAACAATATGTGCCAAGATTACAATTGTCTGCTTTGTTGTTTCTAATTCAGTAATTAAATATTCCACCTACATTGTCTGGATTACTGCTATTCATACTATTGTCTTCACTGGTCACATATCTGTACTCTTTGATGCACATATTTAGTTATATTTATTTGTAATGGTCAGTAAACTCATATATAAAGGTGATACAGTGTTTATTCTCTATAATGGCAGGAGCTCTGGCAAGCATCTATTTATCTCTTATATTGAGCTTCCCAATATATTTTATGTTTGCTGAGTAGCTCTGCATGTGACATTATTTAAGCTATCAAATGTGGCATTGAAATGAAGGCAATAACAGGGTGACTGTCCAGATTAGGCATGCGGCCGGCAGTAGCATGCTTTCCTAATTATATTGTTAGACCTATCATTTACATGCTCCAGTGCGTCACTAAATAGCACAGCAACAATAATGACAGAACAAACAAAATTCACTCTTATTTGCTATTTCCTCCTCAATAAATGTACTGTAATAATTTGTTTCTGGTAAAGCATTGTATAACATTAAAGTGAACATCATTTCCTATGTAAATTAATAATTACAGTTTTGTTAGAACGCTGTTGTGATGATTTTTTGTTTTTAGATTTTGACGAGAGTATAGTTCATTTTTTATTTCTGAGTGTATATTTACTTATTAGTAAATAATTACTTAAGCAAAAAGGGAGGCCTGGACTGCACACCCTATTACTAAAGATATTAAGAGGTGCTATCATGCTAAGGCTTCTAATATTATGCTGGAGGAAGAGAGATGCAGATGCACACTCTTAGCACTAAGAACACTGATAATAAAAATTATTTAAATAAACCATCACAATTAACATGAAGTATAACTGAAGTTCTTAGCACACACTTGCGCAAATATGCAGGCACGTGTACCGCGGCCAGGTGACTTCATCACATGGGTCCCTAACATTCCTAATACTATCACATTACATTAACTTATCATGGTTTTACCTTCCAATAGTGCCCTTATCAATGTGTGATCTGAAATGCAGGAACCTTGTTAATTTAAACACCTGAGGGTAAATGGGTGGGGTGCCAATACCAAAGAAAGGAGCCTTGCCTTCCAGTGTACAATATATACACTGGATATATATATTTTTGCTATTTGGTAAGATTTCCCAAGCTTTGCATTCTAGAGCTTGGCCCCGGTAGCTAATGCCATCTTCAGATGGTGTTAGCCATTGTAGCCTGTAGGATACTTCATACACAATTTCAGAGGAGAGGGACCTGTAGGAAAAATCCAATATTATACAATACTACTACCTGTGTCTTTATCTCTGCATTTAATATATTTAGTACGCCTGGTTAGGTCTCTTCTGCCTCAGCTAATCTACAGTACTGCAATTATTTTTGCATATAACATACAAATGCCATCTTTAATGTAATTTAATTTAGAGTTAAATTGGAATAGTCCTCCCTACCAACTCTAATACCGCTTCAGATTGCAATACTAGGTCGCACCCGAGACTTGTGCACGGGTCCTTTCTGGGTGTTGAGAGCCCTTTCAGACTAGCCGCACCAACCTGGCAAGTTGCCCAGTTGGTGACTTCAGTGGTGCAGTGTGTGGAGGCGGTGCCTGGACATCAGATCATCTCCAAGTGCTGCCTGTCCCTTTTAACGCCACCTCTGCCTATACTGTGAACGGGTCTCGGGTCGCATCGACCCGGCAACCCGTTCATACTGTACCTGACCTAGTAATACCCGGGAATAACCCTGCTTTATTCTGGGTTTTAAAATACCGGGTAAGGTGACCTGGGAAATTGGGACTTACCCCTTTCACACCGCACATCGACCCTCATCGACTCGGCAATATACCGGGTTATTTGGGCAGTGTGAAAGGGGTATAAATCTGTCCAGGCATTTTATATTTGCAACCTCTTCAGCACCACAAATTTTTGACCTCAGGTAGAATAATGGAACACACTGCCAGTCACTTTCTTTCATACACAATAATGGAAGAGTTGGCATACTGTAATGTTCCTACATCACTTGATGTCTTTATTAATCATTTCAATAAAATTTACATTTGTCTGTGAGAGCATAGTCAGAAAAATAGAAAAAGGTGGCAACAGGAAACGTGGAGACTGAGAAACTACTGTTTGCTTGCCTATTTCTTCCTCCTAATAAGGGAACATTTTTGCAAACTCTCTATAGTTTGTGTTAGTGGTATGAAATCAATAGCCACCTTCTTGACAATTTCCTGAACTTGTGTTTTCCTGAGTTTGTGTTTCTGCTACCTATCTGAATTTAGGAGCTACTGGTAAATGTACCAAACAATCTCTGCTTCAACATTTTAAAATTCCTTTTTTTTTTTTAACTTTCTGTATCAAAACCCCTGTATCTCTCAGCCATCAATAACAGTTCTAGATGAGTATACTGGTACACGAATATACTAGTCTTAACATTTCCTTCTTATTAAGCCTGTTCTTCTTTAGCTTCAACATTTCAACTTGTCCAATCACATTTCACTTTGAGCTCAATACTGCTTTGTTACTTTTCTAAGTCAAGTAAGACCTGTTTCTTCCATTCCTTTGTCAGTTTCAGATCTACAACGTTCTCTGCCTCTATTATATTCAGTTTACTGATGTGTTTTCTGTGTAAAAGCCTAGCAGAAACCTTACCACCACAGAGACCCAATGAGGATGTGCTGTAATAAAAGTAACAGTACAGTATCTGTGTAAATCCCAACTGAACATTTTATGATCACCACCATTAAGAATTCATTATCATCTACTTAGACAATATTAGTTTTTTTTCTTTTTAATATGTTGACAATCATTGCACCTATATGAATGCGCTAGATACAAAATTTGAAATGAACAACCTCAAGTCCCATTCCTTGGATACATTATTTAATCATATGTTGTCCTAAAGGGCCTTACAAAAGTGGTAACAGAATTTGATTGCCCACAACACATAGCCTATAAGCTTTAAAAATATTTTTAGTATTCACAAATTATTACCACTAGTTAATTAAAAATATATTCATCAGTTATAACCCCCATTAGGGTTTTCACATAGGGGCTAATTTTCTAACATGTCCTCGAGAAGAGGTACCCATCTTTCAATTTCTGAAATAAGAATTCCTGTGTTTCTAGTACTCAAATTTCTGGACACTTTGATCCTTTTTTAATAAGTTCATATTGGAGTAGGCTCATCCTTTTCCAGAGCAATACAGTTGAAAAATCAAAACATGTTTGTTGGTTGTATAAAAGTCTTCAATGTCGCCAAACAGCTCAGATGTTAAGTATACAGTACATTTAGCCTGTTGGGCAATCCTCCACTCTGGCTACTATTCTAATATCCATTATTTGGGATGACAGTCCTTTTCCATCTACTTACCTTGTCCTGCCTCTTGTCAGTTGCTACATAGACTGGTATAATGAAAGGTGGGTATCCCTCACCAATACAAACCTCTTGTGGAGAGCCTTAGTGAATACCAAGGTACGGCCTAGACTTCTTTGCAACAGGTAAAGCAAACCATTGCAAAAGGGGGTCTACTGCTGGTAATTTGAAACATACATAAGTTGAGTGCGCTTTGGGCAAATGGATGTACTGTATGACAAAGTTAACCAAAAGACAGTTTTGCAGATGAATATTGCACGTTATCTTCAATACCGGATTAAGACTCATGGGGACCCCACCACTTACATTGATGCCCTGCCACCACCACCACCACCACTACTATGTACCTTACTTTGTCTCTGGGGAGGTAGAGGTAGGGTGGTCAAAAGAATTGGAAGTCCCCTGATGTCCTGCCTAAACACACATCTGCCCCGGCAGAATGTGGGTCCAGTTTCTGGCTTTGGACTTCTGCAATCCCCCTCTTTATGTGTGACCAGCAGTCTAACAGTGGAGCATCTGGGCATCTGACCATGATGAAAGGAGATCTCACGTGTGTGTGTGTGGGTGTGTGTGTGTGCGTGTGTGTGTGTGTGTGTGTGTGTGTGTGTGTGTGTGTGTGTGGGTGTGGTATAGTTGAGTGGTGACCGCTCACTCTTCAGTTCCACATGGTTGCCTTAGGTAAGGGGAGATGATGTGTGCTGGGTTGGCCTGATGTGGTGATGCTGCTGGGAGTGGGCCAGGGAGGATGCAGAGTGGAATGGGTCAGGGCAATGTTTACAGCAGTGTTAGGGGGAAATGTGTGAGGGCCCCGGGCAACCGCCCACCTATGTTCCAGCCCAGGTTATCTCACTGTGCATGCTCTAAATATTTACGCATGTATCTATGGGTAATGCTGACTCATACACAAGGGTTATAACTGGGCATGAAGTTGGTGCGTCAACGCAACTATATGAAGAGCCGAGTGTACACATAAAATATATCTATTTCAAGATGCATCTCTTGCACCAAACATAAGCTAGTGTAGATGAACACTGACAATGTTGACAACTACAGTATGACCTAAAGCATACTGATAGGGACTGTGTGGTCACATACAGTAGATGTGCAATGTACATCTCAGCATGCAGGCTAATATAGGCATTCATTTCTGTGTGCACGATGCAACGTGCTTTCCATTGTGCATCAGCCCCTTTGTATTCAAGTCTAAGATATAGAAAACTTACAGTAAATTGACGCACTTCTCCACTTTCTATCAGGTCATATTCTTTTTCAGGTGTTATTGCATATGCAATTTTCTAAAATGCAAAAATGACAGATTGTTTACAGGAAAATATATAATAGCCATAAGTACACAAACATGTAAAATACATAAGGGGAAATAGATCAAGCCTTGGAGAGAGGTAAAGTGGAGCAGTTGCCCAAGTCAGCCAATCAGCTTCTGTCATTTATCTAGCACAGTCTATGAAATGACAGAAGCTAATTGGTTGCTTTGGGCAACTTCTCCATGCTATCGCTCTCTAAAGTTTGTTACATCTTCCCTATAAGCATAAAAATAAAAACATACCTGACGAAAGGATCCAGGAATTGTACAAAATTTATATATGGCATAAATGGGCACCATAGCCATGGATGATATGGCAACTAACCAGCCAATCACGTTTGCCCATTCTGGGAATGTGTAATTTCCATATTTTGGAGAACTGTATGTTACAATGCTTACAACAACCACAAACTGAAAGAAAGCAAACAAATGTCAGTTAGTATGTTTTTTTTAAATAGTGAATAGAATAAATAAATAAACAATTAGTAGAAATATAGTTTGCACTTTCAAAAATAGTACGTAGCATCATTTGCCATTACTGTCATATTAAATGGAAGATAAACATAGAACTTCCCAGTGAACACTCAAAATTGTTACGGCTATGAGACAAAGCAAGAAAAAAAAACAGAGCCGTTGCATAGATGTGTACAACTCTGCATGTGTGTAAATTCACATTTAGGGGGAGACGTACTAAGCAGTGATAAAAGTGGAGAAGTGAGTCAGTGGAGAAGTTGCCCATGGCAACCAATCAGTATTGACATAACATTTATAATTTGCATACTATAAAAGTATACAGAGCAGCTGATTAATTGCCATGGGCAACATCTCCACTGGCTCACTTCTCCACTTTCATCACTGCTTAGTATATCTCCCCCTTATAAGATCATAGGCTTAGACAAAAATATTTTTGTGCAAGATGCTTAAATTTTCACATGTGCATCTATAATTTTGGTGTCATAAGCAAATGTATCTTTTTTACAGGTGCAGCTGAAATGGCCACAATGATCAAAACTCAGAGGTTACAGTATAATTGGACATTTATCTTGTATTTCTTTTCCAGCTCTAGAGGTGTTTATCTCTACAAAAATAATAATTACTTTCACGACTTATCTTTACAAAAAGACTCAATTGTGGATTAGAAATGCAAAACAGGCAAATGTTCATGTGTAATTATAAAAAATAAGTGTTAATAAAGGATGACATTAATCCAACAGAACACCTATTCACAAATTATTTTAATGGTATAAAAATAAAATACCTAAAAATCAAATTGACATCAAATACAGAAAAAAAAGCAATTATATATAAACACCATATTTATACAATCTTAGATACTGGATGTTGTATAAGGGTAATTATGCAGTATGCTAGTTACCGGCCTGTCAAAATGACTAAACAACATAATAGTAATGTCAGCATCTGTGGCTGTGAGTGCCCAAATGGAGCAACACTTACATTGGTCGGTCAGGCACCAACTAGTTGCCGCTGGTTCGCTAAACACTTGAATTCTCCCCATAGAGGTGAGGAGCAGCGTTAGCCTTTTATTGTATAGGATTGCATAATTGAATATATTGTATACTAGTATACGTTTAGTGATTAAAATGTAATTATAGTTTTAATGAATTGCATACGGTACTCCAAAATGTAATACAGGTTGAGTATCCCTTATCCAGAATTCAAAATCCCACATTTTTGGGTCCCCTACTGAGATAATGACATATGTATTATGTTTAAATCTGTACTGTTATCACCCACTGTATTTGATTGCATTGTAATAAATAATATACAACAAGGTCAAAGGAGATTTTAGCTACAGTATATAAACTTATAATAATTATAATACCATGCCTAGGAAAGGGGCATTTCAATGAAAATATTTTCTATTTAGGTTTCCTCATCCATTTTAAATTAAGATAATCTTTTAACTCTGATTAGAAATCAGAAGGGAAAAAGGGTCGGGAAGATGGCAGTGAGAGCAGGGAACAGTTACTGTAGGATTTCCTATATAACAAAATACACTGTTGGACACACTGGGCGGTATGCAATTCTTTTCACCCCCTTCCATCCCCGTTCTATTTTTGTTGACGGGCGTGGTATATTTAATAATTTCAGCTCGCTACCCCCAAGGTAGCGAGGGCGCCCAACCCTTTACGCAGCTAAGCCTGATTACTATGGGTGCAATATGTGGCATAACGGAGATCACTTTCTAATTGGGCGTGATATATCATTTGAATACCGCCCACTGAGTTTCTGGTCTATTTTAAGAGTGAGCGAATCCATTACCGACAAATAATGCATTACAATTAGTGGTTTTATAGGTTTTTGAAAATATTTAAAAACAATTTAATGAAGTTAGTTATATTTAAAATATTTTAGGTTTTTAAAGGGAAGATCCATACAGTATATACATTATTGAAGCCATATCCTTTATGATATACAAGGCAACTGTCATGAGCCTTTGTATTTGTTACATTTTATGACAGTGTAAGCCAATCTTAATAATTAGAAATGTACATTTACTGTAAGAGTACATATAATATTATAAAGATCAACCAGTGCCTGATTACCAAATAGGCAGAATAGGCACCGGCCTAAGAGCTCCACACATTTTAGGAGCCCCCAGCAACAATGGATCAAAATAATATTGATTTAATCTTGAAGAAAATTACAATCAAGCTTTCTTAAATTGTTTCCAAAAGATAGAAAAATGAATCAACTGAAATAAATGAAAACTTTACATTAAACACTCTATAGAGAAAATACTGTATTAATGTAATGTACCCATTAACAACTTAAAGAACATTAGCCATAGATATCAGATTCATATTACAGTTTCCACACTCTAGACTGTTGGTTGGTAACATTAAAACGTCTTAGGGGATAATTTGCAAGGAGGGGGCCAGGGATTTGGACTGCTTAGGGGCCTCCACAGGGTTTAATCCAGCACCAATTTATTATCTAGATCAATTTACCAGGAGAAAGCAAGGACTGACAAACTTCCAGCAGAGTCTCCAGTACAATCCTGGTCGTTTTCCAATCATTTGCTCAATGTCATCACTGAACCGATCAACACCTGGTGAAAACATAGAACAGATATGTAACCTTTGTAAAACTCAAAAATGCAATGTCAAATATACAGCATCAGCTACTGTATGCAGCACTAAGTCAGTGACGTGCTGTAAGGTCAATGTCTGGGGAGGCATTGGCTAGTATCACAGTAAGGGGTAAATTTACTAAGATGGGAGTTCTATTTAAGATAGGATGTTGTCCCCCACCCTTGAAGCCGGGGGCTTGAGTTTGGAGCCGGACCGGAGCGGCGGAATGGAGCCGCGTCACCGCTGGGAGCCACCCTGCCTGCTCCCACCTACACCTACTCCTGATACCTGGGACCCGGCCGGCCGGTGGACGTGGCCGGAGGATCGTGCTGCGGGCGGCGGCCATCTCGTGAGGGGACGCCGGCAGCCGGGAAGCTGACGAGGAGGCCTGGATTCGGCGGCGGACGGCGGTGACCCCCTGGTAGGTGCGTCCCGCTGCGCCACCTGCCCTAAGACCCGAGCCTGCACGCTCGGAAGGCTCCCGGCTGCGCCTGGGGATTGCGGCCTTCCCCCCTGACCTGAAGCCGGGACCTAGATTTCGGCCCCGGCCCGGCCGAGAGTTCCGGACCCGGCCTACACCAACAGGAGGCTCCAGCGGCCGCCTGACGGACCCCTCCCTCCTCCCTACTCACCTGCTGGTGACGCTGGCCCTCCTGACGCTCCTGGACAGCGAGGATCCTCCTGCTGGACCCCGGAATACCACCCAGCTCCAGCACCATTTCAGACAAGCTGACAGCGGCCATCTTGCAGGCCTCCAGATCCACCTCCACTGATTCATCCAAGCGGTGCTCCCCCCTGCTGCGGTCATCCGGAGCCCACCTCATATGCCCTCTGAGGACCACTGCCGCTACCAGCCGTGGACCCCCCTCCCCCCGCCTGCTCTCCCCGGCACTGCCCTGGTCACTGGCTGTCCGTGCCCGGGGCTCGTCTCCGGGGCCCATCGACGGGGGAGGTCCTCCACGGAACTCCACTCCACACCACCCCTGACTGTGTGGCTCCTCAGAAGGACGACGTGGGCCTACCGCTCTCCTGGGGCTCCCTGGACCCACCCCGTCTTCTCCTCTGCTGAGCTGACCGCACCGTGATGCCTCTCTAGGGCTCTGGCCTTACCTCCCCTGGTCCTGAGCTACACTGCTGGAGCGCCACCTCTACTCCCCACCCTCCTGGCCACCCTCCTTTCCATAAGTTAACGATGCCCAAAGGTGGCAAAAAGTCGCAGGGGTAGGACCTCACACCATTCCTCACTAGGAAAAACACCCCGGCCAAGCGCAGACCTGATGCTGCTGCGCCCACCCATAGTCCCTCCGACTCGGAAGCCGAGGATGACGATCTCACGCCCCTCACCCGCAGGGACTTCCTCTCCCTCCTTAAGGAGATGCGGGACGTTAAAACCTCAGTCCAAGCTCTCCACTCCTTGAAATCCAATATTGCCGACATCGGCTCCAGAACCGACCAACTTGAACGACGAGTGGAAGAGGTGGTGTCGTTTCAACAAACGGTCGAGACCGACTTCCATCAACTCCGCCAAGATGTCGCCCACCTGCGGGAGGAGCATGAGGACCAGGACAATAGGGCAAGGAGAAACAACCTGAGGATTCGGGGTATCCCCGAGGAGGTCGAGACGGCCCACCTTGACCTCTATCTCAAGCGCCTCTTCGCCCACCTATCACCTGATACCCCTGAAGAACATCTGCTCCTGGACTGAGCGCATCGAGCCCTGCGACCTCGCTCCCAGGACTCCTCCCAGCCAAGAGATGTCATCCTCCGTCTGCACTACTTTACTGCAAAGGAGGCTGTCATGAGGGAGGCCCGACGACTGGGATCTGTGACTTTCCAGAATAACCCTCTCCAGATCTTCCAAGACTTATCCCCACTCACCCTGGCCAAACGCAGGGATTTCAAGCCCATTACCTCCCTGCTTTCCCGTCATAGTGTCAAATACCGCTGGGGTTTCCCCTTCCGTATCTTGGTATGGCACCAGGGGAAGCTCCTCACGGCCAGGGATTTACCCGAGGCTCAGAAGCTGCTCTCCAAGCTGGGCATCCACACCACTGAACAGGATATCCAGTCTCAAGACCTGCCGCCACGGACTCAGCGGGACCCAACTCAGACCCCTCGATCCGAGTGGTTCGTGGTCCCGGCCTCGACGACCTCCCAGGCTCCACCTCCTGTTCCCTGATGAACTCTCAGTTCTTTAACCCCATGTTTACTCTAGCCAATCGGGTCAACCCCTCCTGGTCGCACTCCCCTACCCAGGGAGCTGCTCTATTTTAGGCCCCCCCATATCCTGAATTCCCGACCCCTTAGATACTTCATGACCCTTTTGTCGTTACTTCATGCTGAAAAGTTATGCTGTTAAAATGTTACCCTGCCGAGACTGGACTTTTTGTTTCCGACCTACCCCCCCCCCCCCCCTCTCCCTTTCTTTTTGGAGTTGGCGCTCCACCTACTCTTTGTTTCAGTCCTCTCTCCAGTTTTTTCCCTCAGGCCCTCCCAGGGGAGGCCCGCCTGCCTTATATTTCTTTCCCTTTTTTTTTTTTTTTTGCTGGGTGATTTGTGGTCCGCTGTCCGGACCCCATGCCGCGCCCCCTTAGGGCTTCGAGCCCTCTTGCTGACCTAGGTGCCCTCCTGACACCTAGTCTCCCTTTCCCCTGTCAGCACCACCGGTCCTGGCCCCTATTGCCGGATGACCAACTACCCCCCCTCCCCTCCCGGTCTCCTTTTTTTCCCTCTCCCCTCTTGACCACACTCTCCCTCGCTCTATATCCTTCTTCTCTTTCTTCCCCCCTCCTTCCTTTGCTCTCAGTGCTCCCCACTCTCTCTACTTTGCCTGTCTCTTCGCTGCTTGCCCATGGGTCTCCGGGTACTATCTTTTAATGTGAAGGGCTTGAACAGCCCCCAAAAGAGAGGCAAGCTTTTTGCCTCCCTTAAATTCCATAAAGGTGACCTGGTCTTCCTACAGGAGACTCATTTCCTACATGACACCCACCCTACGTTGCAATGTAGGCAATACCCAGATTCCTTCCATGCCTGCGACCATTCGGCCAAGAAACGAGGGGTTGCGATCTTATTTGCCCGCCATCTCACCTTTGAACCTCTAGATTCATATGCTGACAAAGACGGACGGTTTCTAGTCTTGGTGGGGAAATTGAATAACAAGATCTGTACACTAGCCAACGTTTATGCCCCTAACCAACGTCAGGAACGATTTTTTACAAACTTAGATAACCTCCTCACTCGAGTCCGACAGGGCGACCTCATACTTACTGGGGTCTTTAACTCCGTTCTAAACCCCCAAATAGACCGCTCCCCTCCTCCCTCTACTGCCTCCTCGTCGGACTCCCTCCGCTCCAGATCCCTCCCCAGTCTCATGCGATCCCAGCTTCTCTATGACTCCTGGAGGATAAAAGATTCCTCCGTCCGTGACTATACCTTTTACTCTGCCCCTCATAATTCCTACTCCGGCATTGACATGATCCTGCTCAGCCATGACCTCACCTTAAACCTCCGCGAAGCTCACATACACCCACTAATCTGGTCCGATCATGCCCCTATCTCCTGTGACCTTTTAGGTCTGGCCTCACGCCCTCGCCCCATGACATGGCGCCTTAACGACTCTCTCCTCCACAACCCGGAGATGTGTTCCCACCTTCGGGATACGATCTCCGACTACTTTTCCCTGAATGATACCCCTGATATTTCTAGATCCATTCTTTGGCTGGCACACAAGGCAGTTCTTCGTGGGCGTGTTATCAGCCTGGCTTCCAAAGCCAAAAAACAATCTCTCACCCATTTTAACAAACTCTCTATTAAACTCCACGCACTTGAAACCCAGCATAAGGCGTCCTCCGACCCGGCTGTCTTGTCCAAACTTCATACTGTTCAGGCGGAACTTGATCTCCTTCTCTCTGCCCGGGTGGCCAGGCGTCTTAAATGGCTCCGCCAGTCCTTTTATGAGAAGGGGGACAAGGCGGACAAGATCCTGGCGGCACGACTCCGTTCCACGAGAGCCAAAACTAACATTGTCTCTATCAGAAACTCCCTCAACCAACTCGTCCAAGACCCTGCAGCCATTAGAGCTGCCTTCCATTCCTACTATGCGGACCTATACAACCTCCCGCCCCCCTCACCTGGTTCCTCCCCTCTGCCCCACTCTGATCTAGTCTCACACTTCCTTACAGCTTCTAACCTACCCAGATTTCCCCAGGACGCCATGGACCATCTTAACAGTGAGATCTCAGTGGAAGAAATTGCTCAGACTATACTTATCCAAAAAATTGGTAAATCCCCGGGCCCGGACGGGTTTACAGCTCTTTATTATAAAAAATTCTCTGCTCTTCTTGCCCCCCACCTGCAGTCACTGTTCAATGGGATTGTCCATGGCGACCCCTTCCCCCCTGAGATGTTGGAGGCCAGAATTGTAGTAATCCCTAAAGAGGGCAAGGATACCCTTAACTGCACTAGCTACCGCCCTCTATCTCTCTTGAATTTGGATCTGAAAATCTTCGCCAAGATCCTGGCCAACCGTCTTAACCCCTACCTCCCCTCTCTTGTTCATTACGACCAGGTGGGGTTTATCCCGGGCCGTCAGGCGAGAGACAACACCAGACGTGCTGTCGATCTTATACACATCTCAAACTCCAGGAGATCCCCCACCATCATGCTCTCTTTAGACGCTGAAAAGGCATTTGACCGGATCTCCTGGAGTTTTCTGAAAGCCGCTCTGGAGGCCTATGGCTTGCCTGGTAGCTTCCTCACTGGCGTCCTGGCACTATACTCTGCTCCCTCTGCCACGGTCTTAATCAATGGTGTCCCGTAAGCCCCACTTAGCATATCGAATGGTACACGTCAGGGTTGCCCCCTATCACCATTAATATTTGCCCTTATTATTGAACCCCTCGCATCCCAAATTAGAGCCCACCCGGATATACACGGAATACAAGTAGGCCACACCGACCCTAAAATCTCCCTCTTCGCTGACGACATCTTACTCTCCCTGACCCAACCCCTTATCTCACTCCCAAACTTATTCTCAGTCCTGCAATCTTATAGCCTTATATCAGGATATAAGATCAACTGCTCCAAATTCGAGGCCATGTTACTTCATGTCCCTCACCGGGAAGCTGAGTCTCTCCGCGCTACCTTTAATTTTAAATGGCAGCCCACAAAGATTAAATACTTGGGGATTAACCTGACCTCTCGCTATGATTCTCTCTTCCGGGAAAACTTCCCATCCCTTCTCACCTACACACTCGCTGCCCTGACCTCCTGGAACAGTCTTTTTATTTCATGGCTGGGCAGGATTATAGCGGTTAAAATGACCATAGTCCCTAAATGGCTTTACCTTTTCCAGACCCTCCCAGTGGCAGTCCCGGCTTCCTTTCTTCGCACTATCCAACGAGCCCTTATACATTTTATTTGGAACCACAGACCCCCCCCGCATCGCCGCCAATACCCTGAAAAGGCCAACCCCGCGGGAGGTAGGGGCCTTCCTGACATCACACTTTACTATCTTGCCTCCCACTTATCCCATATTGTCACCTCCTATGCTCCTCCGGGATCTATATCTTGGCTGGATATTGAGGCGGCCTTCATCGGCCTCCCGGACCTGACCCCCTTATGGGGTCTGCCCCCACCTCTCGCCCCCCAACCTCTAAACTTCTCCCCACTATTAAATTTAACCTTAAAACTTGGGACTCCCTCTCCCTGAAGAAGGGTCTCACCACTACTCCCTCGCCCTTGACCCCTGTCTGGCAGAACCCTATGTTTCCTCCTGGACTCTCGACTGTGAGGTTCCGTCTGTGGATAACGCTAGGCTTCAAATTTCCGATCAATTTTGCCGATCAGGGCCAATGGCTGTCCCTACCAGACCTTCAACAAAAGACCCCTTCACACCCACTTAATCCCTTCCAATTTTTACAAATACGCCACTTCCTAGCCTCTCTCCCCTCCTCCGCCGTGCTCCGTGCTCTCACCCCCTTTGAAATCCTATGCACCAACTCCCATCTATCCAAAGGCCTAATCTCCCAACTCTACTCCCTATTACTAGAGGCCTCTCTTCCCCCCTCCCGGCCCCACGAGCTCGCATGGGAACGCGATCTTGGACCCCCACCGGAGAGTGAGGACTGGGAGGACATGAGACTGGGGATTGCTAAATCCTCTATCGCTACTGTCTTTAAAGAAACAGCCTACAAAGTTTACTACCGCTGGTACTACACCCCTGACCGAATTAATAAATTCTTTCAATCTTCTTCCCCTAATTGCTGGAGGAATTGCGGGGCCAGGGGCACTATGCTCCACATATGGTGGACCTGCCCATCCATCGCTCCCTTTTGGGACTTAGTCCACTCCCTCCTCAATTCGCTTTTAGATTCTCCTGTGCTGAAAGACCCTTGGATCTTTTTACTATGTCTCCCTCCTCAATTACTCAATAAATTTTCCCAGAAACTGACCTCACATCCTGGCGGCGGCAAAGTCGCTGATAGCTCTTAATTGGAAGAACCCCTCACCACCCTCTCTCCAGTCCCTTAAAACCAAAATTTGGCACATTGCCTCAATGGAAAAGATCACATACTATCTCCACGACCGGGGCCACATCTTTGAGCAGGTCTGGGCCCCGTGACTCGCTGCTGAACGTGGAGGCCCGCCCCCCCCACCCTTGCCCTAGCTTACTCCGTAGACCCATGGGCACTGCCTGCTGCTTTCTCCCTATGTTTTTCTCCACCATCTCTTCCTCCCTCTCACTCTCTTCTCCTTTTCCCTTTTTCTACTCTTCTTCTGTCTCCCCCTTGATCCCCCTTCTCACTCTTTTTCTTAATCCTACCATTTCCAGGATATACACTGAGCACAGATGACACCGTGGTTCCCCCCTCCCCCCCCCTTTTTTTCCCTCCCCCCCCCCCCCCCCCCCTGACCTCCATATTGGAACGTTACTGTTCTGTCCTTTTAGACTAACTCTGTTGTTTATCTGAAAATTTGTGGTTTATGCTGGACGTGGGCTCTGTTGGCCTCCGGTCCCTTTGTTCATGCAATGTTTTTATACCATGTTTAACCACGTATAAATAAAGAATTTAAAAAAAAAAAAGATAGGATGTTGCCCATAGCAACCAATCAGATTCCAGGTATTATTTTCTAGAAGATGCTAGGTAAATGAGAAGTAGAATCTGATTGGTTGCTATTGGCAACATCCCATCTTAAATAAAACTCCCATCTTAGTAAATTAACCCCTTAGATTGATGCATAAAAATGATTAGAATAATATAAATATGGCTATAAAACTGTATAGAATAATACATAGGTAATTGAATTATATAGAATAATACAAAGATGGTATCTTCTTTGTAAGATTCTGATCATTTTTATAGTGAACAGTCTGGAGTATAGTGGAGTATGACAGGTGAGGCTCTGTCTCCCCTGAACACAAATCACTGTACTAAGTAAATAAAGGGCCTCAATATACTCAGTTTTCATGATCAATGATACATACTGTAAATACTGTAGCAACTGATATGTCCTTTGCACTATAAATAATTTAGAAATATTGTATTACCAGAAGGCATCATAAAGTGTGTAACCATTATTAGTTGTGTAGAATTCTAGTTTATATGTCATTGTATTTTAAGTTTACAAAGTTTATTAAATACAAAATTAAACTAATTAAAAAATAAATCTCCCAAAGCATGCACACACTGAGAAATGAAATACATTTTTTGAGGCACTGTTCTTTGGGATAGAGTATGTATGTGATTGGTTTTCTTCTTTTCTACTGCCGCAATAACCTGGGTTATTACCAGTGTACCTAGGTCATGGCTTGGTGGAAAATAACCACAGGTCCAGTTACCAGGGAATCTGACACAGGTAGCTACCATGGCAGAACCCGGGTAGCCTGGGGTGTAAACGGCGTTACCTGGATCATCCAATGTGGATAAAAGTATAGAGAGAGACGGATTACCAGCGCTTGGAGACAATGTCACCTCCAAGTGTCGGCAGGACAGAAAGACTGCACATGGGGTCTACCCGTCAATATAAATGCGCAAAATAAGTGCTAATTTGCTGAGAAAATACAATGTAAGTATGGAATTCAATTGCAAATGCAATTTGTGCTACAAATTCGCAGTGAAAATAGTTTGCAAGTTCTAACTTGCTTCTAATCAAAATTACTTCATATTGTCTAATGTTGCTAGTTGATACAATGATACAAAATGAACCAATAGCTCCCATAACTCATGATATTTTTTCAATCAATTTACCTAAAAGCTAAGGTGTATAGCACATAATACTAGCATTTGCCCGTGGCTTCGCTTGCATGGAAGTCTGTTATTGCTCACCGGAACAAATTTTACAAAGACTGTAGTGCCATCTAATATTGGTGTGTATATTTCATATTGTACACATTGATCACAAAATTTCTGTGTAAACAGTATTTTCAGTTTTTTCTTTAGGGATTAACATAAAAAGATGTTTGGGGCTACTAACTCATGAGCAAGCCACGTAAAGCTGCCTATTGGAGAAGCAGCTGGTCTGGAGATCTATGCCTGCAGCCCTGAGCGTTTGCCCACTGCAACTTGTTGATCGTCATAGCGAAGCAGACACTTACAACAAACTGCAGATATGTGAATTAAATTTTTTTTTTTTTGGGAGATGAGGGATAAATGTGGTATAACACAGTTTCACCTGTGCCAGGTCCCGTTAGAATCTCTGCCTCAATTAGGTTCCTCTGTAGAGCTTTAACTTTAAGTCAGGTTCTGTTGCATAACTGGGCCTGAGTCAAATTCTGCAGAAGCATGATCAGAACACCAACTTTCAGTCCATCTGCACTAAGTGAGTTCAGAAATTCCACACATATAGTTATTTTGCACACTGTATGCAGTCATCTGGCCAGAGGTGTAGATAGGTGCCATGGTGCCCAAAGCAAGGGTATGTTTCGGCACCCCCCTCCCCTGTACTAAAGTGTTACATTTGAAAAGAAAAATATTTGACAACCCTAAATTGGTGACAGGGCCAGTTCTAGACCTTGTGTAGCTCAGGGTGAAAGTTTCCTTTGGGCACCCCCCATGTCTAAGATAGGACAGTGAGTACAAAGGCACGCAACAAAAATATAGGGGCGTGTCTTCATGGGGGAAGGTGTGTGGCCACAGAATAGTACCAATTCAGATTACTCAGCACAGTATTGTCCGTTATTCACATTACACCACACAGTAGAGCCGCTTATACAGGTTACAGTATACATGTTACGTTGCAGCTTCTAATGCAGAGAGAGGTGCTGCAGCAGCCGGGGCAGAAAGAGATGCTGCAGCAGTGGGGGCACAGAGTGGTGTAGCATGACAGAAGTAATCCTGCTGTATCGTTACATGCAGAGAGTGAGACATATAAAGATGGCGGGAGAGCTCCAGCATGTGCTGGCTGCCTCTGGCCTTCCCGTACCCTACCTATTGTTCTCTGAGTTAGAGTCAGTGTGCACCAGTGTCGGACTAGGGCATGTAGGGCCCACCGGGGGAATGCAGTGGTAGGAACCCACCGGTGATTTCCCCTCTACCCCTGTGGGCCAGTCCAAGCCTGGTGTGCACCCCCCTGCGTCTCCTTCTCCTGCTCTGCAGCTGCCTATACAATGGCCCGTGGTATACCGTTTGTAGGAGGCGGTCAGGCAGCGGCGCTCTCTGACTTTTTCAGCACCCGGAGCTCACGCTTCACCGGATCCACCCTCGCTACACCCTTGCATCTGGCTTTTCCTTTATTACTCCTCTCACTGTCACATTGAGCTCATACATACCTCAGTTTCTTTGTAGATCACTAAGCTATACAATAGTGAAAACGCAATCAAAATTCACCCAGTAGTTTTTGCATGATGCCGGGACGTACAGACAGACAGACAAAAATTCTGATTTTTTTTTCTGTCTCCATAGTTCATAAACAGTCCGTAGAAGTATATTTCTTAAAAATGTTATATGCAGACACAACCCTTACAGGATTATTGTACAGTATGTATAGAATACAGTGTGTTATACAGTTAATTCTTACCATAAAACCATGCAATTCCAATTGCTTCAATGAGAACTCCAAATAAAATCGATGTACCTGCAGCAAAATGGTCAAGTAAAGTGAAAACATAGATTCCACCCTGTAATAAAAGTAAGACAATAATGACTATAGTTTTTCATTGGCATAAAAATACTCGTTTGTGCTTCATACAAGAAGTCTGTATCAATACCATTTGTATAGTAGGTCATGATGCAACAAGTTAATTAGAGCGTATTGGACATATAGTATGTCGGTAACTGTCTGCAATAAATGAGACAACTCAGTATATATAGTTATTAACCAGTACTGCAATGCTCATTACTTTCCTGTTACCATAATTTATAAGAGATTTCTATGATTTAAAAAATAAACAAACAAAAAAATTTTCATGATACCTTTCATTTTCCATTACTCTAAACTCTAACACTAAAACCAAGCAAGCCTCCTCTAACCCGCAGAAATACTAACAATATAAATTTTCAACAGCTTTCCACCTCTCTGCAACAACTGCTCTCATCAATTTCTACATTTACCTCACCTAAGACTGCTGTATCCCACTTGCACCAGACTCTAGAGAGTGCCCTTGAGGAATTGGCTCCAGCTACACATCACACTCCACGTAGGCCTAGATGCCATTCGTGGCACTCTAAATCAACAAGTCACCTACAATTACTGTCACGTAAAGTAGAACATAAGTGGCGTAAATCTCGAAATTCAAGTGACTTTTTCACATATAAGACCACCTAGCACTCCTATTGTCAGGCCATGGACACTGCCAAACAAATATATTTCCAATATCTCATCTTTTCTCATGCCACCAACCCCAAGAAACTTTTTAATACATTTAAATCACTTCTTTACCCTCCCTCATCTCCCCCACTAGCTTCTATCAGTGCACAAGGACTTGCTTCCTACTTCAAGGATAAGATTGTTAAAATCCAAGATGAAATGCTATGCTCTAACTCAGCCAGTGACCGGCTCAATTCCCTACCTGAACCCTCTGGCACTTTCTATTCATTTGATCCCACAAGTGAAGATAAAGTATCAACACTCTTTTCATCCTCCTACTCCACTACCTCTCCCCTTGATTCTATACCATCACAAGTCAGTAAAACTTTGTCTCCTGTGCTTATCCCAACCTTAACTAAAATCTGTAATGTCTCTCTCTATCTCTACTTGTATCTTTCCTTCTCAGTTTAAGCATGCAGTGATTACTCCCATTCTGAAAAAACAATTCTGACCCACTCTCTCTAACTACCATCCCAACTCTCAGCTCCCATGTCTCTCCAAGTTACTTGAGAGACTTGCCTACACTCACCTTACACACCTTCTTAACTCTCACAACTTACTGGACATGCTTTAAGTCAGGCTTTCGTGTCCAACACTCCACAGAGACGGCACTGATCAAAGTAGTGAACAATCTAGTCACTGCTAGATTGAAAGGCCATTACACACTTCTTATTCTTCTAGATCTCTCTGCTGCTGTTGACATTGTTGATCACTCTCTTCTCATACAAACACAAAAATCCCTAGGTCTTCCGGACATAGCCCTTACTTAGTTCTCATCCTACCTATCTATTTGCTCTTTCAGTGTTCACTTCTCTGATTCTACCTCCTCTTCTCTACCTCTATCAGTTGGAGTACCACAAGGCTCAGTCTTAGGTCCTCTGCTTTTCTCAATCTATACCTCATCTCTTGGTAAACTAATCAGCTCCTCTGGATTTCAGTATCATTTGTGCACTGATGATACTCAAATCTACCTATCCTCCCCAGATTTGTCACCAACTGTATTGGTCCATGTCACTGAATGCCTGTCTGCCATTTCAACTTGGATGTCATCTCGCCACTTCAAACTCAACATTTCCAAAACAAAATTAATTATTTTCCTGCCATCTAAGAGTAGTTATCAACCTGATATCACCATAGCTGTTGACAATGCAGCTATCCACCCTACCCCACAAGCTCGCTGCCTGTGTCATCCTTAACTCTGAATTGTCCTTTGTTCCACACATTATTCAATCTGTCTCTAAATCATGTTACATGCATCTAAAAAACATATCCAAAATTCGATGATATCCTACACAAGACACTGCAAAAACTCTAATCCATGCACTCATCATTGATTATTGCAATAGTCTCTTTACTGGTCTTTCCAAAATAGGCTCTCACCACTACAATCCATTTTGAATGCAGCAGCAAGGCTAATCTTCCTCGCTAGATGTTCATCGTCTGCAGATCCGCTCTGTTAGTCCCTCCATTGGTTACCGGTATTCTACCATATTAAATATAAAATACTTTTACTTACATACAAGGTTATTAACCAAACTGCACCAAAATACATCTCTTCAGTCATCTCAAAATATCTCCCTACCAGACCTCTCCGCTCTGCACAAGATCTGTGTCTCTCTTCCACATGTATTACTTGTTCCCAATCAAAATTACAGGACTTTATCTGGGCTTCACCCACTCTGTGGAATGCCATCCCACGCACAATAAGACTTACCTCTAGTCTCCAAACCTTTAAACGTTCCCTGAAAACTCACCTCTTCAGACTAGCCTATCAAATTCTAGACCCACCCACATAACCTTCAATGTTTCCCTATCTAATTACATCCTCTCCGTACAGTACACATAACCTCACATATTTTGTCTTCCAACATTGCTGGGTGATCATATTATACAACCCAATAAGAACCTAGCAATCTGGTGGACTATTATGAAATAGGTAGCGTCTATCCTTGTGTATCAATGCCTAGTTCCCTATAGATTGTAAGCTTGCAAGCAGGGCCTTCGTACCTCTATGTCTGTCTGTTTTTGCCCAGTTATGTTCTATTACTGTTGTTATAATTGTAAAGCGCAACAGAATATGCTGCGCTATATAAGAAACTGTTAATAAATAATAAATACAGTACATTTTCTTCTTTATTATACTGTATTAGCAAAAAAGAATTTTCATTATGTCCTGTCAACTTGTTTTATCATAGATTATTATATGCATATGTGTAATATAACATATTTTCACTTTAAGTTACAGTAGAATAAAGTTAAATAATGTGTTTTGTAGACGGGGAGCATTGACAAGTTGGCCAGGGAGTCAATTGTTCCCTGGTCTTCACTGGTGATACAGTCTCGGCCAGGGTCAGCTATGCTTTGAAGTAATTGCAGTACAGATGTTTCCTAGATGTAGCCTAAGAGAAACTATAATGAGAGTAAACTTACAGGATGCTGACTAACCTACCACTTTACTCTCAGCAGCAGGAAGCATCACTATAAACATGGATGACTTAGACGCAGTAAGAAGCCTTACTTTCTGCCTTGCTCTTCCCAAGCTCAGACAAATCATATATTTACACTGCATTGCAAGGTGCAGAATTTGAAGCAGTGTTTAGAATGGAGGTAAACAGAGAAACAGACATCCAAGGACAATGGATATGGGGCACATAATAATAATAATAATTTTATTTATATAGCACTTATCTCCAGCAGGACTCAAGGTCACTTTACAAGCATGAGTGACTAAATCATGTGTAGTATTAGCACTGAATGGATAGTTCCACGTGTTGTACATCCCATCCAAGACAGAACCATCTGAGGCAACCATAGGGGTTCACTGCGTAGGGTACATCTGGCAGTGTGCACAATTAGCTGATGTATAACATTCAGTTAGTTAGGGGAGAAGAACAAAAATAGAAAGGCAGGAAACAGGAATATTAAATAATGGTGACAGCACTATAAAAACTATGATAAAGTTAACAAAAAAACTAAAAATAATGCAGTAAACTTTCAAGCCTACAGTCTCCCTCACTTGAGTGTGCAGTCTTGTTGCATCCAGCAGTTTGTTGAGTACGACTGGGCCATGGAACGAGACTTCCCCCAAACCCAGTCTCTAAAGTACATGGTGACAACAGAATAATAACCAAGGTGACATAAGTAGTAATCAAGAGTGGGGACACCTTTGGAAGAAAAAAAAAACTAACACCTTATAATGATCCTGAGCTGCAGTGTTTGAAATATTGTTTTATTTGAGATTCTAGGGTAGTCCAAAGTCCAAATCCAGTTCAAACTCCATTTATAACTCTGCATCTTTAGAATGCAGTCTTCAGACATGCAGGCCTGATTGCAGGTCTTGAAAATTATTCTCTTAACTACTATACACTATATCAGCTGGCACAAGGGAAGGTGAAGATTAGTATGTTCAGCAGTCTTATTAATAGAGGGGGTGTTGCATTGCACACAGGGTCACAGTTGCAGACAGACAAACTCTCTTGGGGTGTGAAAAGTATAGCCAGAGAGAGAGAGAGAGAGAGACAGACAGAGATGAAAAACTTAGATATAGTAAGCAACTAAGAAGAGGCAATAGTTGTAGATGCAGAAAATAACTAGGACAGAGGAGACATAGAAGGGACAAAGATGGCAGTAATAAGGCATAGAGGCAGCAAAATTAGTGGCAGATTTGAGGGATGTTGGGAGAAGAAAAATGAGCAGACGAAGAGAATAGTTGGGGCAAAGGAGGGCAAAGCTGATACAAACAGACAAAAGAAACATGGTGGAGCCAAAGGGATCAGTTATGAGACAGGTAAGAGGAGAAGGGGCACAGGGGGACATACATATGAGATATAATGAAACAATGAGTCCTTCCCATTCCAAAAAAGTGAAGTGGCAGAGGAAAAAAAAGATAGAGCAGGTGTTCTTAACAAGGGCTACATTGTACCCACTTAGTGAGAAACAACAAGTGGAGATTTTGATGGGGAAACTGAAAGGCTCCGCATTACTTGAGGTGAAAGCCTGGGAGGATAAGAAAAAGAGACGGTGGAGGATATTTTCCAAAAACTAGGGAGTAGATTCGATTCCAAAACAGTGGCGGATGTAAAAAGTCGCCTTTATGTGAGGAAACAGCGACCCAATGAATCGCTGCAGGATTTTGCCCTGGGCCTGCAGGAGGCAATGAAGGCGGTGCAAACCCTCAACACCCACGAGATTGTATAGGCCGATGAGACCTTGATTAACTTATTTACAGAAGGAGCCCAAGGTGAGGCGGTTCGATCTCAATTACAAATGTGGAAGCATCCAGGCAAAGGGTGAGGTGCCTACCCCGGTCAATCGGAGGCTGGAAAACAGTACCAGAGGTACATTACTTCTAAGGTACAAAGATTAAATCATCCTGATCTGTACGGGTATTATAGTGATAAATTCAAGTGAAAGTAGCATGAATTGTACTATAGTGCACATCCGGAAGACATGTTGAGTCACAACTGTTTTATAGTACTGCTATTTGTAATTGATTTATGACCGCTGTAAGGGTAATTTCTTCATTGTGTATTGGAAATGTCAGATGCATGAGGACACGCATCGTTCTACTAGGGGGGGGGGGGGTGACACCCCACCGCATCCTATCAGAAGGAACCCTTATTCCTCATGCATGTTTACTATGGAATACCTGATTATGGTATAACTAATAGGGAGATGTATGGAATACCTGATTATGGGATAACAAATAGGGAGATGTATGAGTATGCGCCCTATACGAACAGCTATAACACTGGATACAGCCTATTTATTAATATAACCAAAACTGCATTGGTGACAGTGGGTTATGCCTCTAGCCGTGCTGTAGCTATATTAGACAGTGGTGGCAGTGGACAGTCAGGGATAGCCATCCTCACTGGAGCCGGCACGTGAGGAGAAAGTTCTGGGTCCACCGCGTGCAAGTCTCCAGGTGTCTCCGAGGAATGGCAGCAGGCTCGTGGGCAGGAAGGAGAGTGAGCATGTGGACTGACCGTTGGAGATGAGGAAAGAAGAGGAGAGACCTGCGTCATCACCGGGCAGTCTGTAGAGTGATGGTCAGCTCCAGTCTGTGGTGGATCCGTACAGCGGCAGTTCAAGAACGGAGGCGCGATCTCTGGTACCATTGCCCCTGCACTGGCTCCCGTGTATGAAGAGGCAGCTTCCGGCACTGACAAAGGTGGGCCGGGGAGACGGAGCCCTCCGCAGGCTGATAGGAGTGCTGTGGATGGGCGACAGATCCTCACTGAGAGTCAAGGCGAAGGGGACTCTATGATTGACACCTGGAGGTGCGGCTTCCTGGCAGCAGCCACGCCAGGAGGCGGACAGGGGGCGGAGATCATGTGGCCAGCCCTCCTTGCATACCCGCTGACAGAGGAAAGAATCTTCTCCTACCGGGACGGCCCTGCTCAGTGACAGCTAGCAACCCGGCCATCGTTACTGAAGCAGGAGAAGGTCGGTAAGTAACATATACACACACACTGCACCTTTCTTAGACACTTCAGCAGCAGCTGTGATAAAGTCTGAGTACAGAGTAGGAGATAGATAGACTTTGCCCAGCGACTCTCTCCTGTGCATACCTCCTGCATAGAGCACAGCTTCTCTAGATGGGCCGCAGGTCCAATACTTCAGTGTAAAGATAGAAAACAAGCTCCAATTTATATTCTGGCAGACTAGTCAAGGACAGAGTCACTAATGCGGAGAGTGCTACATAAGTTAATGCTCAAAGGAGACATTGCCTTCACGCAGATATCGTATCAACTTGTTACCTACTGTCAGAATTGTTGAAATAGATTAGTTTTCCCGCAGGAGCAGCATTACTCGCTAGGATGAACTGTATTGTGTAAAGAGCAATTAACTTTCTGCTTCCACTGTACCCGGGCAGCGAACAACAAGAGAGTTCTCATTAGCAAACAGTTAGCCGTGCACGTGCTCTAAGGGACTTTTGATTTGACTGATTCAAACCGGTTTAGTTGCGTACTTTGGTTCTGATCAGAAGGGACTTTTAGTGTAGTCTGCAGTTCATGCAATTCTTCAATATTTTGTGGGTAATGTAATGTTTACGGTGAAGTTCATCTTAGTCTAAAGCTTTTATAACAATATTAACCAATGTTCGACTGGTATAGCCCGTCACAGTCTGTTTAGGATTGACCTTTTGTAAAGTTGTGAGAGAGAGGTTAATTGTCTTACAGGAATGCAACAAAGATGGAGAGATCACCACTATCCCCCAGTTCCTGTGTAATAAAGACCTCTTGAGTCTGTTGGAATAACTATTCATACCTGAAATGATATAAGGCATGCCTTTTGAATGTGTTTAAATGTATTCTGATTCTACTGTTGAGATCGATCACAGAGTGATAACCACCGTTAACCAATAAACCGAATCCTCCTTCGAACTCTGGTGTGACATTTCAGAATTGAGTTATTTTACTCCTCCCTCTGACCCTCACTGAGGAAAAGGTAACTCGACACATCCCAAGACTGTTACACTTGCACAAGTGCTGCCATGGCTGCCACATTAGTTGTTGGGCAGACACTGACCACATCAGGTGCTGGAGGAGTTGAGCTGCAGAGGGCACCACAGACATGGAGACAGAGACGAGAGCAAACACAACCATGGTTAGGTTACTACAGGGTGGGGGTCTGAACAAATGAATAGGCATATAGAGAGCAGTCAACACAAACAGATGAAGGGTGGGGAAGCACTAATCACAAACATATAAGGGGTTGTGGAGACCACTCAGCACATGCAGATGAGGAGGGGAGGGAGAGAAATCAGAACACAGATGAGGAAGGGATGGATGGAGTGAGAGCACTCATCACATGCAAATAAGGGAGGGGGGAGAACTCACCACATATAGATGAGGGAAGGAGGTATGGAGTGAGAGCACTCTGCACATAGATCAGAGAAAGGGGGGACGAGAATTGGAATAAAACACAATTGACTCACAACTTTTTTACCTAACTCACAGTAAGTGCCTATATGTCACCAAAGCTATGAAAAATATGGTACAATATAACATTTATAAATGCTATAGGAGTGGCTTATTTTGTTGAGAAATGCTTTTTTACATTTCAGAGTTGGTAAACCTGATACCACACGTGATTTGCACAGCTGTGTCAAAGTTGTGTTAAAGATAAATAAGTGGCTTACAAAAGTAAATAATCAGTCTACTAGCTCTATGGAGAAAGTTGAGACCTCTTCATCTACTTCAGAGGATTTAAGCAAACACAAGCAAAACTGAAGCTGTGTGGTTCTAAAAAAAACCACAAAGTTGTCAGAAAATATAATGAAAAATATATAAAATTTGGATTTCATAATGATAGATGAAGGGAGTGACCCATGACCTCAGAGCATTATTTGCTTTGAGGTTCTGTCAAAGCATTGCATGAAACCCACATCTTTAAGATACCATCTTAGTATGAAGCATCCAAGCTTTAGAGCACAGGTTCTCAAACTCGGTCCTCAGGACCCCACACAGTGCATGTTTTACAGGTAACCCAGCAAGTGCACAGTTGTTTTAATTACTCACTGACACATTTTAAAAGGTCCGCAGGTGTAGTTAATTATTTCACTTGTGATTCTGTGAGGAGACCTGCAAAACATGCACTGTGTGGGGTCCTGAGGACTGAGTTTGAGAACCTATGCTTTAGAGCAGTGGTTCTCAAACTCGGTCCTCAGGACCCCACACAGTGCATGTTTTGCAGGTAACCCAGCAAGTGCACAGGTGTATTAATTACTCACTGACACATTAAAAAAGGTCCACAGGTGAAGCTAATTATTTCACTTGTGATTTTGTGAGGAGACCTGCAAAACATGCACCGTATGGGGTCCTGAGGACCGAGTTTGAGAACCTGTGCTTTAGAGAATATGTCACCAGAATTCTTTGTTAGAAAACATGTTGGAAATTAAAGCAAATAAAAAAGCAATTGCAAAATTTAAATGGAACTACTAGAAAAGCAATTGAGGCATCTTTTTTGGTTAGCCTCAAAATTGCAAGTTGCAGGAAACCACATACAATTAGTGAAGAGTTAGTCTTACCGGCTGCAAGGGGTATGGTGAAATGTATGATAGCTGCATAAGCTGCCCAAAAAATGAACATGATTTACTGTAATTGTGGCACTATTCTTTGCAGAATTGTGATGTGTGGACTTTTGTTCTATTGGCACACGAGCAATGAAAAGAAAATACGAAGGGGTCACAGCTCCAAATTGCACATTTGCTACAAAACAGTTGCCAGATGAACTTAAAATGGTACTCAATGAAGCCATCTACATCAGGCTTTTTCAACCAGTGTGCCGTGGCACACTAGTGTGCTTCCTGCACCTTCAGAGTGAACTGTTGGCCCGGGCTCTTCTTAGAGGATCAGTCATGCTCTGGTCATGACCTATGCCTTGAAGATGCGGCGGTGTGATATCATAGGTACGGCCGCCGTGTCTCACCACCTAGCCAGCCCACCCGCCTGTGACCTGCATACACATCTTCCAGTTCCTGCCTGCATACACAGCTTTCCTTGACCACCCACATCCACACCTGCCCGACCGCCCGCTGCTCAGTATTCGCAGCACTCCACTATGAACAACACCTGCCACTGAGGGACAGGGAGGAGGACAGCTGACAGGAAGGGGCTAATATTTGTTATTTTATTTCTTCTGTGGGGAACAATAGGATTTATGTAGGGAAAATAAGCATTAATGGGGGGAACAATGTGAATAATTCATGTGGGGAGCAACAGGATTTATGTGGGGGCAATGTGATTGATTTATGTGAGGAGCAATAGGATTTGTGTAGGGAGCAACATGATTTATGTGGGGAGCAATGTGATTGTTTTTTCTGTGTAGGCCAATGTATGTGTGGATTTTTTTTACTGTGACGGCCAATGTGTGTTTTGCTTTTTTTCTCTGTGGGGCACTGATGGTGTGCCTTGGCGATTTTAAAATATTGTTCGGTGTGCCGCGAGTAAAAAAAGGTTGAAAATCACTGATCTACATGATCACTTTTATTAAGTCAAGAGCTCTAAACTCTTGGCTCTTTTCACTGTTGTGTTCTGAACTGGGCAATGACCACATCCAATTACTTTTGCACACCGAGGTTAGATGGTTATCTCATAGTAAAATGTTGAATCAGCTTGTTGAACTCCATTCGGAAATTTAAATATTTGTCATGGAAAATGACTTTGAACTTTGGAATTGAGAAACCCTTTCTCAGAATCTCTTCCAGAGAGACTATCACTTGAAGAGAAGTAAGCATTGATTGAACTACAGTATATACAGTATGTATTTTTTTTATATGTTTTCTAATGCAGTTAGCAACTTTGCACCTATCAAGCATACATAACAAAAGATTGTATAGTTGCAGGTCCTGGTCAATACATTTTGATTGAACCATAATTATGAAGAATGGCTATTTAATAAAATCTATATAATTACAGAATACATGTCTCTATAAATGTGTGCAGCTAAAATCTATAACTGAGTATTACCTCCAAACAAACAAAATATAATCTATATCAGTGCTCGAAGTGGGAATTTAGAAGTGGGGGTATAGAAATTTTAATAGAATGGCCAGGGGTCACCCCAGTCCCCAGAAGCTTTAGGGATTTTTATAATACAAGAATAATTCTAGATGCTTTTAGCACCATGTAGTAGAACATAAAACATATTATATGTTGTAACTTAAGGCTATTCAACTTGTGTTCTCCTTTCCTATATATCTCACATGTTATTACAGTATGACTCATGTTTCCCTGGTTTGTGCTCCTCTCTTTTATGTCTTCTATGTGTCATTTCAGCTTTCTCTTACCTATTTCCTTTGTCTGTAACTCCAATCATGTGCCCATATCTTCATTCCAGGTAACCCTCTTACTCCCCAATACTCTCCGTTATATCCGATGACCTGCATCTCTATCTCCTTTACTTACAACCTGCACCTCTTACTCCCTGATAGCCTTTCACCCCTGTTTCAATCTGCAGATCTCGCTCTTTTGCTTCCCATGACTCACTGCCTGCTTCTTTCTCTAATCCCCTTCACCTCATACTCTATACTTCCTGAAAACACATATTGCCAGGAATACAGGCCCCATGCTTCCATTAGGCAGCATTAGGCAGCTGACTATGGGCACCAGGACCTGAGGGAGTGGACCTCTGAGGCTACCTGAGACAAAAATGAAGGATGAATATAAAAAGACATACTTCTTCTAGACCAGTGGTTCCCAACCTCGGTCCTCAAGTACCCCCAACAGTTCATGTTTTCCAGGTCTCCTCACAGGATTGCAAGTGAAATAATTTGCTCCACCTGTGGGTCTTTAAGAATGTGTCAGTGAGTAATGAATACACCTATTCAACTACTAGGTGACCTGGAAAACATGAACTGTTGGGGGTACTTGAGGACCGAGGCTGGAACCACTGTTCTAGACCAGAGGTCAGTAACTACACCCCCCATTCCCGTTTTTAACTTCACCGCCAGAGAGACAAAAAGTGCACAGACCTCCAGTAAGTAATAGACATCCATGGATGGAACCAAGTAAATACCATCCCCCACTCCCTATTTTAATTGGTCAGAGGGGACATCTGTGGGACAGTGAGTGTAGTACCCTTATGTGCTCCACACTGTGACCTCCCCTCCTGCCCCAGGGACAACTGCTTCCACTTAGACACCCTGCTAGTTAAGATAAGCATGTGGAATAATTTGTGACCGCACAGCTTCAACCTGTACTCTGCGGCGGTTACCGGGCTCCTCCATACCTGCAGCTCTCTGGGCAACCACTGCACCAGCAGGAGACCTGCGATCACAGAGAGCCCCTGAGTAGCACCAAATGGACTTAGGTGAGTGTGACAGCACTGAGGGTCTGGAAAGTGGGTATTGGGGGTGGGGTGAGGGGATCCAGGCATTAGCATGGAGGACCAGACATTAGGCTGCAGTTCTAGGGTGCTGGGAAACTTTGCACCAGCCTTGCCTACATTACAGTCTACAAAATCCAGTTTCCCTATAGACTGTAAGCTTGTAAGGCTTCCTACCTCTATGAGTGTTTGTCCTTACCCAGTTTTGTTTTATCATTGTGTCCAGTTGTAAAGCACAATGGAATTTGCTGTGCTGTATAAGAAACAGTTAAATAAATAAATAAAGAATCCACTATCAGAACATGTGTTGTTGTAGTTGCACCTGTTGTGTGCTCAGTTAACAATTCACAAAATATCAGGTGAGCGTAACCAGCAAACACGTGTAATCTACATCCACCACAAATACAAATACAAAATACAAATTTTTGGAAGGGTTTTTTTTTTTTCAATTTGACAGTGGTTGCTGTGTGAACTTACACCTCTACACTTTCCCCCATTAAGGGACTGGAAAGTGATTATAGGTGGTGGTGGTAGGCAGTGACAAACGCAGGATTTCTAGAGGGGGGTTTCCAAAAGCAATCCACAATCTCCCACTCTGCGGAACATTGGAGCAAGCGAGGGAGTCTGGGGGAGTGTTAGTAGTTGTAGTTTCATTCCTTTTTCCCTTCCCCCCCCCCCCTCCCTCCGGTTTTCTTGCTTCTTCCTTTGAATAATAATTAATTTCATAACTAGTAGCATCATCCTTATTAATATACCTCTTTCTAATTGATGTGCATATATAATTACCACTCCGACGAGGTTGATTTAATTGGCAAACAGTCAAAATTGTCCACACTAGTTTTTACATTTTTATACCAATTTACAATTGTCCCTCCCCTTTCTTTCCCTTGTCCATTGATTAGATTGATTAGTTTTATAAGTAAAACATTTTTTTATCCCATTCTTCTATTATTGCCTCACTTTATTTATTTTATTTATAATTATTTTTTCAATCAGTGTATACACATTAATCAAATCAATCAAACCTTGTTCATGTATTGCGTGTCATAGCCTTGTCTCTAATTACACCTCTCATTACGAAGCTTTAATTATGATTGGCTATGGCTAGTATATAGGATAAGGACAGCAGGAACCACAATAGGATTCAATGTGAACAAGCCCGGCTAGGGTGAAACGTACGTCAGCTTCCAGCATATTCTGACGTCATTTCGACGTCCCTTCCGGGAAACCCGTGCACAGCTCACGGACCCGGACTCGTAGGCACAACTTTAGAGACGCGTCCAAGCAAGGACAGCGATTCATGCCTAAACAGCAGGATCTTCTTACACCGTAAGGTATTTCGGCGCGCACTCATTGCGGGATGGAAGTGGGTCTTTTCCTGCAATGACACAGAGTTATCAGGATAACCCCTCCCTGTTTCCCGACAACAGCAAGTAACGCCACTATCTTTCTTCATACCCGTTCCGGCCGCTGGCTCTCTCACCTCTCATTTACTGTGATAATTTTCACACATGGGAAGGCAGCAGAAGTTAGCGGGTCAAACGGCACGGGTACTTTTTCTTTTAATTGTTACACTTGTTTAAACAGATGTGTTCACTTAGATACATTATATGCATGAGTCAGAAAATTTGATACAAGCAAGTTATCCCATCTAGTGATTGTCAGTTACAAATTCCTGTTGTGGGATTTGTTACTCCTGGCACCTGTTTTGTAACAAAAATATTATTGTGAAAAATATTATTGCGTTATATTCCATTAAGATACAAACAAGTATTCTACGGTTATGGTTGTCTTTGCCTACTTAATACATTATTGATTTGCTTATAAATTTTCACCTAGCACTTTATCTATTAATTTGCCTCCAATAAAAATTCAATTAAATTGCATCCTGTGTCAAGAGTGTAGGGATTATTACCTGCACTCTAAAACACATTACTGTACACAGAGGCTGCTACAAACTACTCTACTTTTGAGAGATATTGCTAGTTTGGAGGACTATATTATATCATAAATCACCATTGAATTTAGTTTGATTGTCTATTAGGGTTATACCAAAAGGTATATTTTTTTGCCCTTTTTCTATACACATTATTTTTAAATATTGAAATAAAATGTAATTTTTAAACAATAAATATTAAATAATATTTTTGAAAGAGTGCCCCCACAAAGAGGCTTTTTCTCTTAGGTCCCTATTTCTTTGTAGGGATCACTCTCCTTTTTTACAAATTATACTAACACCTCTGGGTGTGCACCACCAACACATATATAAATTTTTCCTATTACATTATATCAATGATTTTCTGAAACTGTTGGTTGAATATGATTAAATATAATTAATTGCAGCGGTGCAGGCAAATACAACCTTTTGTTCTACATTTCTCTTGCTGAGTTCTTTTTCTCAGTTTCAGCCTTGCACGCCCATACCATAACAAATAAACATCTAATTAATTACTGTCATTCATGACAAAACTGAGTGTATAGACCCAGACATACAGTACTATAAAAATGTTTTAAAAAATTGTGGAACTTTTTGGATCCGATTTGTGGTTACCCATATCTTTGCACATCTTACTGTTATACTAATTATGTCAACATTTAGTCTCAAACATGAGTTAACTAATAAACGACGTACAGAGGATTTGGGCAACATTTTTCCAGATACCGCTACATCTAATGCTACAGTGGGTAATTGGGAAGATGATATGCGTAAACTTAAACACTTGTTACAACGACAGACGAGGGTTAATTGGGATTTAATCAGTTTGGAAAATTACTTAAAACAAAAGATCATCCCCAGAGGATTGAGACCCAAACTTTTTCCAACTTTCCCACTCACCACTGAAAATTTGAAAACTGAGTGGGAGACGTGTTTATTAAAATGCTCCAGTGAACTTCTCCAGATTCTGGTTTAACACAACAACCTAGTTCTGGCAGAAGTAGGTAGAGAAATTGAGAATATTGGTAGAAAACTTGAGGCCTTTGAAAAAGATCTATCTTTCCAAGTGAAATTTGAACAAAATAAGAAAGAACTACAGGAATACGAAAGGGTGATTATTGAAAGGAAAAAAAATCCAAATTTAGTAGAGACCAACAGGACTTTAGTTCTGGTAGAATTTTTATGTGGAACAGACCACAAAGACTCCGGAGGCCATCCAATCAGGAACAGCCCTCCTCTTCTGAGATTGACTCCTCAGGGACTGACGAGGATTTAAGTGACAGTCGAGTGCGGTCTGAGACCAATAGATATCAAACCGCATATCTCCCTCCTTTTTTGGAGGAAGGCAGGCCCAAAAGGGGACGTCCAAAAGGAAGTCGAGGAGGGGGGGAAAGAAGAGGAAGAGGGGCCCAAAGATGGGATTCTCCACCACCATCCCATTACCCTATACGGAACCGCAGAAAATATTGAATATTGATGACAATCTGATGATTATTAATCTATCAGAACATATACTGACAGATATTCATAGTCAAGTCCTGTCAAAAGGTCTCACTTTTGCTCCTACTATGAAATTTGACAGGTTCCAATGGGACAAGGACCTGCATCTGTTTGGCAGAAAATTATTATTGGCTAAATTTCATGCCAATAGAAATTGTTCTGTAACCCCACTGACTCCCGAAGAAACAAGTATTCCGGATGGAGCATCTGAGTTGGGGACTCAAGAGACTCAATTTTCTGAAGATGACTTAGTAGCATTATCCATTCTTGAGGAACTACAGGATCTCAGTGAGGTTGAATTCGAAGGGGAGATTAAGAGACCAACCTGCAAAAGGAAATCTAATTTCTTTCCGCAAGATAATATATGCCCGGAGGTGAGGGTCTTTACAAATTTAGTCTCAAAAGATCTAGATAGATTACATCAGAAACACAAGGGGGCCCTACATCACAACTTAAAAAGTAGTGAAAGAAGAGCCCTCAATGAGATTGAGTCCTGGAAGGACATAGAAATCAAACAATCTGATAAAGGAGGAAACGTTGTCTTATGGCCTAAAAATATGTATGTCAAAGAAGCCCTTAGACAACTTAATGACAAAGATTGTTATAAGAAAACGCTTTTCAATCCTACAGACAATTTTTTGGTACTAAACACTAGGCTCATTGAGAAAGCATGGAAGGATAATATCATAACCAAATCAGAATTTCATTTTTTGCAAATTAATCATCCAAAAATACCAACTTTTTATCTCTTGCCTAAGACACATAAGAGTGTTACCAAACCTCCAGGCAGACCTATAGTATCTGGGATCGGAGGTCTCCTTGAACAGGCAAGTGTTTTCATAGATGTACAACTTAGACACCACGTGACTACTTTTCCTTCGTATGTCCAAGATACCACGGATGTCCTACAGAAAATCCAGGGCATCAGGTTGGATGATACTCACCTTCTTGTAAGCATGGATGTAGAGTCACTCTACACTTCCATTGACCATCAAAAAGGCTTGGAAGCAATTCGATACTTTATGGAAATGGAAGGACTAACTGATTTTCACTCATTTATCTTGGACTTGTTACATTTTGTCTTACATTACAATTATTTCATCTTTGATAATACATTTTACATACAAACAAGGGGGACAGCGATGGGAGCATCCTGTGCCCCCACGTATGCCAATTTATTTTTAGGCTGGTGGGAACGGGAAGTGGTATTTCAAGAAAAAAATGACTACCATACCAGGAGGATTCTATTATGGCTCCGCTATATAGATGACATACTACTCATTTGGGAAGGTGACATGGAATCTTTGGAGTCTTTTGTACAGGACTTGCATGTCAATGACCTAAACCTTAAATTTACATTTGAAGCAAGTACGAATAAGATCTCCTTTCTGGACCTTACCATCTTCCGTGACCAAGACAATCTTGTCGGAACAGAATTGTTCAGGAAACCTACGGCCACCAACTCCATACTTCACCATTCCAGTTCCCACTTCCCACCCACAGTCAAAAATATCCCCAAAGGGGAGTTCCTTAGACTTAAAAGGAACTGCTCAGATGAGAACACTTTCCGAGAGAAAAGTCTAGAACTATCAAATAGACTACGTAGTAGGGGATATAGTAACAGGTCCATCAAGAAAGCGCAAAGAGATATTAGACAGATTGGTAGAGACTCGTTAATTTTTAAAAACAAAAAAGTCTCACCCAAAGACACAGAGATTCGCTTTGTAGGCAATTTCTGTGCAGAGTGGAATGAAATAAGGAGTATCATCCAAAAACATTGGTCTGTGTTACACACAGACACTGATTTGGATAAAATTCTGAAGGATCAAGTCCAGATGAGTTGGCGGAGGTCCGCAAGCCTAAAAGATAGACTTGTCCAAAGTCACTTTGAGGCTAAACCTCCTAAACAACCAACCATTAAGGGCAGTTTTCCATGTGGCAATTGTAAAATCTGCAGACATATATTACACAGGGACTCAATCATGGATAAGTATGGCTTGTCTCGACCCATAACGGATTTCTTCAACTGCAAGACTAAGAATGTTATTTACTGTATAACTTGCTCTTGCCACATTTATTATGTGGGGATGACCTCAAGATTGCTCAAGCAACGAGCATTGGAGCATATAGGTACAATTAGGAATTTTGAATCTGATGCCAAAAAATTTAGACCTTTAACAACAGTGGCCAAGCATTTCTATAAGGTACACCATGGCTCCCCAGACGATTTAAAAATATTCGGTTTGGAAAAAGTACATCTGGGCCTGAGGGGTGGAGATCTTAATAAGGAGCTCTTGAAAAAAGAGAGTAAATGGATATTCAGGCTCGGATCTCTTTCACCAAGGGGACTCAATGAAAAAATTAACTATGGAGCTTTCCTAACCACCTAAAAAAGCTTTATCTTAACCCCCAAACAGATATCCTGTCTTCACTATTTTTCTTTTCCCCCCCTTTTTCCCCCTTCCCCCCTCCCCCCTTCCCCCCCCTCTTTTCTCCTCCTCCCCCCTTCCCCCCCCTTTTTTCTTCCCACATACAAACTTGTGTTTCAAGAAACATTATTATTATTATTATTATTATTTCAAATTATGCCTTACAAGCATTCATATAAACAATAATTATATATCATGACACATTATACATATTGGAGAGAAATCTTCCCTTTCATATAAAAAATTTCATATAAAAAATTACAATAATGTATATACCAACAATCGATTTTTGTCTCCAATAAAAATTCAATTATTTTGCATCCTGTGTCAAGAAATATAGGGATTACTACCTGCACTCTAAGATACACTATTGTACACAGAGACTGCCACAATTTATTTTATTTTTGAGACATTACAACAGTGATTTATTACCCGTTTTTTTATTAATAATTTTATACAATTTATTTTTCATATCTCAATATTCTCAGATTTACAATCTCACCTCTTATGATCAATCATGTGCATTGTGCATATGTGCATGCATTTATGCATGCGAGTGCACATACATGCACATATGTATGTGCAAGGGAGTGTGCATGTGCATGTCTCTTTTTTTAATATACATGCATGCATGTTAATGTTTCTACACTCATCTTATTCATTTAATTTTAATGAAATACATTTATATTTATTTTCATTTTTATTTCTATCTTCCGCTACTATTAATATATTTCTCTACTACCACATCTTGTAGTTTCATTCCTTTTTCCCTCCCCCCCCCCCCTCCCTCCGGTTTTCTTGCTTCTTCCTTTGAATAATAATTAATTTCATAACTAGTAGCATCATCCTTATTAATATACCTCTTTCTAATTGATGTGTATATATAATTACCACTCCGACGAGGTTGATTTAATTGGCAAACAGTCAAAATTGTCCACACTAGTTTTTACATTTTTATACCAATTTACAATTGTCCCTCCCCTTTCTTTCCCTTGTCCATTGATTAGATTGATTAGTTTTATAAGTAAAAAAAATTTTTATCCCATTCTTCTATCATTGCCTCACTTTATTTATTTTATTTATAATTATTTTTTCAATCAGTGTATACACATTAATCAAATCAATCAAACCTTGTTCATGTATTGCGTGTCATAGCCTTGTCTCTAATTACACCTCTCATTACGGAGCTTTAATTATGATTGGCTATGGCTAGTATATAGGATAAGGACAGCAGGAACCACAATAGGATTCAATGTGAACAAGCCCGGCTAGGGTGAAACGTACGTCAGCTTCCAGCATATTCTGACGTCATTTCGACGTCCCTTCCGGGAAACCCGTGCACAGCTCACGGACCCGGACTCGTAGGCACAACTTTAGAGACGCGTCCAAGCAAGGACAGCGATTCATGCCTAAACAGCAGGATCTTCTTACACCGTAAGGTATTTCGGCGCGCACTCATTGCGGGACGGAAGTGGGTCTTTTCCTGCAATGACACAGAGTTATCAGGATAACCCCTCCCTGTTTCCCGACAACAGCAAGTAACGCCACTATCTTTCTTCATACCCGTTCCGGCCGCTGGCTCTCTCACCTCCCATTTACTGTGATAATTTTCACACATGGGAAGGCAGCAGAAGTTAGCGGGTCAAACGGCACGGGTACTTTTTCTTTTAATTGTTACACTTGTTTAAACAGATGTGTTTACTTAGATACATTATATGCATGAGTCAGAAAATTTGATACAAGCAAGTTATCCCATCTAGTGATTGTCAGTTACAAATTCCTGTTGTGGGATTTGTTACTCCTGGCACCTGTTTTGTAACAAAAATATTATTGTGAAAAATATTATTGCGTTATATTCCATTAAGATACAAACAAGTATTCTACGGTTATGGTTGTCTTTGCCTACTTAATACATTATTGATTTGCTTATAAATTTTCACCTAGCACTTTATCTATTAATTTGCCTCCAATAAAAATTCAATTAAATTGCATCCTGTGTCAAGAGTGTAGGGATTATTACCTGCATTCTAAAACACATTACTGTACACAGAGGCTGCTACAAACTACTCTACTTTTGAGAGATATTGCTAGTTTGGAGGACTATATTATATCATAAATCACCATTGAATTTAGTTTGATTGTCTATTAGGGTTATACCAAAAGGTATATTTTTTTGCCCTTTTTCTATACACATTATTTTTAAATATTGAAATAAAATGTAATTTTTAAACAATAAATATTAAATAATATTTTTTGAAAGAGTGCCCCCACAAAGAGGCTTTTTCTCTTAGGTCCCTATTTCTTTGTAGGGATCACTCTCCTTTTTTACAGTAACTACACCCCCCATTCCCGTTTTTAACTTCACCGCCAGAGAGACAAAAAGTGCACAGACCTCCAGTAAGTAATAGACATCCATGGATGGAACCAAGTAAATACCATCCCCCACTCCCTATTTTAATTGGTCAGAGGGGACATCTGTGGGACAGTGAGTGTAGTACCCTTATGTGCTCCACACTGTGACCTCCCCTCCTGCCCCAGGGACAACTGCTTCCACTTAGACACCCTGCTAGTTAAGATAAGCATGTGGAATAATTTGTGACCGCACAGCTTCAACCTGTACTCTGCGGCGGTTACCGGGCTCCTCCATACCTGCAGCTCTCTGGGCAACCACTGCACCAGCAGGAGACCTGCGATCACAGAGAGCCCCTGAGTAGCACCAAATGGACTTAGGTGAGTGTGACAGCACTGAGGGTCTGGAAAGTGGGTATTGGGGGTGGGGTGAGGGGATCCAGGCATTAGCATGGAGGACCAGACATTAGGCTGCAGTTCTAGGGTGCTGGGAAACTTTGCAACAGCCTTGCCTACATTACAGTCTACAAAATCCAGTTTCCCTATAGACTGTAAGCTTGTAAGGCTTCCTACCTCTATGAGTGTTTGTCCTTACCCAGTTTTGTTTTATCATTGTGTCCAGTTGTAAAGCACAATGGAATTTGCTGTGCTGTATAAGAAACAGATAAATAAATAAATAAAGAATCCACTATCAGAACATGTGTTGTTGTAGTTGCACCTGTTGTGTGCTCAGTTAACAATTCACAAAATATCAGGTGAGCGTAACCAGCAAACACGTGTAATCTACATCCACCACAAATACAAATACAAAATACAAATTTTTGGAAGGGTTTTTTTTTTTTTCAATTTGACAGTGGTTGCTGTGTGAACTTACACCTCTACACTTTCCCCCATTAAGGGACTGGAAAGTGATTATAGGTGGTGGTGGTAGGCAGTGACAAACGCAGGATTTCTAGAGGGGGGTTTCCAAAAGCAATCCACAATCTCCCACTCTGCGGAACATTGGAGCAAGCGAGGGAGTCTGGGGGAGTGTTAGAAGAACCCAGTAAAGACCCTAGACATCAATGTAAATATTGGTCTTTTTATATACTGGATACTGTATGGAATACAGTATTGATATCTAACACTACAGGTTGTCTATACTATATATGAAATATTTTTCAGTAATATAAATAAGATAAGTGGTCAGGATAAGGTTAAACATACCATAATAAATAAATAAAAATATAATTAAATGCACAAACATAATAGAACCAGTTCTGTACTTTCTAAGCTCACATTTTCCCACCTCATGGTAAGGCTCCTGTCTTTTCTTTCTAGTAGCTACTCTCTGATCCATCTGTACTGATTAAAGACTCAGACCCACACATAAAGCAAACTGGGTAGAAGAAGCTTCTACCACTGTGCATGTGCCGCAGCTCTGCTCTGTCTCTTAAACTGCATGATGTGACAGCAGTTCTAGTAATCGTATTATATAACATTGCTAATGTTGTCAGAATTTGAGCAACTTTGCAAGTGGAGAGGGTTTTTTGGGCAACTGGAACCGCCCCTGCATTTGCCTATGTGGGGGGTTGCTTGGCAGTAGCCAGAATTATGCCTAGGGTGCTGAGAAACCTCTCATTGGCCCTGAAGTAATTAGTGGGAGTGAAAAGCTTACTGAAGATCAGGTTGGTATATTAGCCATGGCAGATTAGCCAGGATAGAGCAATCAGCATCCTCCCTTCTCCACAATACAAAGGTGGGGTGGTTAGAACCACTTTCTACAGTTCTTTTCTTAGTAAATTTATTCCTAATCATTAAATTTATGATAACTTTAGGAATCTCAGTGAGGGCCTCTATGATAAATGTTTAGATTACTGTGATTATTGTCTCCATGTTCTATACGCTCATTTATTAAGTTTTCAATTTGTGCTTCTTTTTTTATGCATTTCTCTTTTTTTTTTTATATATATAAATATATTCTTTTTAATATCTCTTTAAAAATGTGCAGTTGCACTGAATTTATACTGTGGATTGATGTTGACAGTTGGTTACAAGATTAGATTATTTTTAATTCATCTTCTTTGATTTTGTCACTAACTTTCTATTTAATTATTAGTTAACTCCGCTATTGTCTTATAGAGTGTTCAGAAACACTATGTATGGATAGAGAGTGTCTCGGTTCAATTATTGGTTAAGCCATTGCAATTAAAACAACCAAAGGTGTCTTGATGAATTGTTTTTTAATTGGTATATTGCTGACTTTATTTATTAAACATGTGAGTGTTTTATTGTGAGCACACATTGCCACAGGAATCATCTTTGAAAAAGTCACGGGTTGCATGACGAAATGCGTCAGGACTCCTCCCCCTTTCTCACTGACTGACCGCACGCTCTGGGACACTTCTCACAGCCCTATTCCACCAGCTACAGGAGCAAGCGGCACGCGTCCCAGCACAGAACGAAGCCGACGTGTAAGTTCCGTGCAGCTGTAGTGGCCGATCATTAGCCTCTCTCCCTCTTATCACCAACGGATGGTGCGCGTCCAGGGAGTATTGGAGGAGATTCACAAAACGCTGGATCCTTGTAGCGGCTTCCATTCAATCAGCCGCACACCTGTCTTTCCCCACACACTGCAGCGGGCGGTGCACGCCCAGGGGAATTAAGCTTACAACAGTGGGATTCCGGCCTGCACGGACAAACCCTCCAACTCTACAACCTATTGGGCATTTTGGACTTACCCGAGGACGCTCGGGTCCTTTAGCCCTATTGGAGAAGTAATTCAACACTCTATTTCCATTTATGTACCGGCTTCTGGAACTCTGAGGCGATTCACAATACAGCCCAATAATTTTGAGCCTATAATTGCCCTAAGTATTCTTTTTCATATTCAGCAACTGTGTTTCATTTAACAGCTAAACAGCTTTAAACAGCAGTCTTGGCAACAGTGTTGCAATAGTCGCTACATTTGGACTGCCGTCAGCCATTCAGTCTGCATCATTGCTCTCATTGTCTGTTGAAACAATACATGCAATTTATGTGAGCTTTAAATTTTAATACACGTGGCAATTCAGTGAGGATAGGGATCACGCATTATATTTTATATATGAGCTTGTTCTAAACAAAATAGAAAAGTAAAAAGATGTGTAAGTGCGCAGCCAGCAGCAGCTGGTATGGGGATGGTCAAATCCCAGAATATATTGGAATAAAAAGCACAAGGTACCAGCGCTGGCTGTAAGAATTATATAAGGACGGTTTGCTGAATAAAATGTCAATTTATTAAACCATTTAAAAAGACAGGTGTAAAATCCCGTTATTATTCTGAATAACACTTAAAATATATAGTATAATAATTCCCCCTGGGTATAGTCACTTTTGCATCCACTCTCCTCTGGGACATATAAATTTTATACGGCTAGGACAGTCTCCAGGTAGCATTCACTGTAGCAGCAGATAATTACCAGTTTCCACAGAAGAGATGTTTGATGGCATCAGCTTTAGGAAGAGTCCATTGCTAGCTGTTTATGTGGATCCGGTTCTTTATCCTTATGGAATAAATTCCCAGTGATAGGAGCAAAGTCCAAATAGGAAGCTGGATCACCTTGTTGCCAGCGAAACGCGTTGAGCCTTTACCCCACCTGGGCACCACTCCACGACACATTGGGACTCTGACACTCTCGGCACTTATTTGGACTTTGCTCCTATCACTGGGAATTTATTCCATAAGGATAAAGAACCGGATCCACATAAACAGCTAGCAATGGACTCTTCCTAAAGCTGATGCCATCAAACATCTCTTCTGTGGAAACTGGTAATTATCTGCTGCTACAGTGAATGCTACCTGGAGACTGTCCTAGCCGTATAAAATTTATATGTCCCAGAGGAGAGTGGATGCAAAAGTGACTATACCCAGGGGGAATTATTATACTATATATTTTAAGTGTTATTCAGAATAATAACGGGATTTTACACCTGTCTTTTTAAATGGTTTAATAAATTGACATTTTATTCAGCAAACCGTCCTTATATAATTCTTACAGCCAGCGCTGGTACCTTGTGCTTTTTGTTCTAAACAAAGTGTGTTTTATATTGATTTATTTTGATAATAAATATTTATTTTATATCTTTATCTGACTCTTTGGTCGTGAAAGAACTAGGACTTCACAGTGTCAAAATGAAATGAGCGCCTCTATTTAATCTTCTTTTTTCTCTGATCCATATAGCTGCAGGAGTAGCACACAACTCCTCATAGAGGCGTACGTACATTTGACACTGTTAATTCCAGGTTGAGGATACCAGTCCTGTCTAATGTATAACTGGTAGACATAGGCGCAGCAATTTTTTCTTCTTTTTTCTATCCTCCCTCAAGTATCTGCCCACCCCCCAGACTCCTGTGTCAGCTAGCCAGGGCCGGTGCATGGTTTCTCAGCACCCTAGGCAAATCTTCAGCGACTCCCCCCCCCCCAAAAAAAAAAAAAAAAAAAGGAGATTTATGGTAGACTTACCATAGTTAAATCTCTTTTTGCGAGGTACACTGGATTCCACAGGGAATAACATCGGGGTGTAAAGTTGGATCTTGATCTAAGGCACCAACAGGCTAAAGCTTTGACTGTTCCCAGGATGCATTGCACCGCCTCCTCTATAACTCCGCCTCCAGGCACTGGAGCTCAGTTTCGTTAACCAGTCCAATGCAGTAGCAGCTAAAAGAGATGGTAGATGCTAGTCACATAGAATAACATTCTCACAACAGGAGAAGGGACTAGCAGCTAATGCCATACATACCCAAAGAAGCTAAGTGCATCAGGGTGGGCGCCTTGTGGAATCCAGTGTACCTTGCAGAAAGAGATTTAACTATGGTAAGTCTACCATAAATCTCCTTTTCAGCAGCAGGGTATACTGGTATTCCACAGGGAATAACATCATAGATGTCCTAAAGCAGATCCTCATGAGAGGGGACGCGCTGTAGCGGGTACAAGAACCCGGCGTCCAAAGGAAGCATCCTGGGAGGCGGAAGTATCAAAGGCATAGAACCTGATGAACGTGTTCACAGAGGACCACGTAGCCACTTTACACAATTGTTCAGTGGACGCGCCTCGGCAGGCCACCCAAGAAGGTCCAACAGACTTGATAGAATGGACTTTGATAGCAGCAGGAGCTGGAAGACCAGCCTGTGTATAATCTTGTGCAATCACCATTCTAATCCATATGGCCAAGGTTTGTTTATTCGCAGGCCAGCCACGTTTGTGAAAAATAAAAAGTACAAAAAGGGTATCTGACCTCCTGAGGGAGGCAGTCCTCTCTACGTAAATTGGAGAGCCCATACCACATGCCAAGACCGCTCTTTGGAGGATAAACCAGAAGAGATAAAGGCCGGAACCACAATCTCTTGATTAAGATGAAAACATGATACCACCATAGGTAGATAACCAGGGCGAGTTCGAAGAACTGCCTGGTCATGGTGAAAAATCAGAAAGGGTGGACGACAGGACAAGGCGCCTAAGTCCAACACCCTCCTAGCAGAGGCAATAGCCAGTAAAAACATGACCTTAAGTGTAAGACATTTAAGATCCACAGACTCAAGAGATTCAAATGGAGACTCTTGTAGGGCATTTAAGACAACAGACAGATCCCATGGAGCCACACGAGGGACACAGGGAGGCTGAATCCGTAAAACGCCGTGAGTGAAAGTATGAACGTCAGGAATATACGTAATTTTCCTCTGAAACAAAACCGACAAGGCAGATATATGAACCTTGAGGGAGGCCAGACGAAGGCCTAAATCTAGGCCTTGTTGCAGAAAGGCCAAAAGCCTAGAAGTACTGAATGAATAGGCATCATAATTCTTAGCAGCACACCATGTGAAGTAAGAGTTACAGACCCTGTAATAAATTCTGTGCAGAATCCGGTTTGCGGGCCTTCAACATAGTTTGAATAACCGCCTTGGAGAATCCATTGGCCCTCAGGAGTGAAGCTTCAAGAGCCACGCCGTCAAAGCCAGTCTGGCCAGGTCCCAATAGACACAAGGGCCCTGAACAAGGAGGTCTGGGCATTGAGGAAGTAGAAGAGGACACTCTGTCGATAGACCCTGCAGGTCTGAGAACCAATGCCGTCTGGGCCACACTGGAGTGACTAGAAGTAGTATTCCTCTTTCTTGCTTGAACTTCCATAGAACCCTGGGCAGGAGTGACACTGGAGGGAACACGTATGGCAGCCGAAAGTTCCATGGAATTGCCAGTGCATCCACGAACGCTGCTTGAGGATCCCTTGTCCTTGATCTGAAGACCGGAACATTGTGATTGGTAGGCCCCACTTGTCCACTAGGAGTTATAAGACTTCTGGATGAAGACTCCACTTTCCAGCGTGAACGTCCTGATGACTGAGGAAATCCGCTTCCCAGTTGAAGACTCCGGGGATGAACACTGCCGATATTGCTGGCAGATGGTGTTCCGCCCAACGTAGGATTTTTGATACTTCCAGCATTGCCATGTGGCTTTGAGTGCCGCCTTGATGATTTATGTACGCCACCGTGGTGGTGTTTTCTGATTGTACTTGAACAGGCCTGTTCTGTACTAGAGTAAGGGCCAGTGTTAACGCATTGAACACTGCCCGCAATTCCAGAATGTTTATCGGGAGGAGAGATTCCTCACTGGTCCACCGACCCTGGAGAGATTGTTGCTTCAACACCGTTCCTCAACCCTGCAGACTGGCATTCGCTGTCAGGAGGACCCAGTTGGAGATCCAGAATGGATGGCCCCTGCTCAACTGTTGGTCCCGTAGCCAGCAGCTTAGTGACAGACAAACCTCCGGAGTCAAGGAGATCATTTGAGACCTGATCCGATGAGGCAGGCCATCCCACTTGGAAAGGATTAACCTCTGCAGAGAGTGGGAGTGAAATTGAGCATACTCTACCATGTCGAAAGCCGACACCATGAGGCCTAGTACTTGCATCGCCGAGTGTATCGACACTCTTGCGTGAGAGAGGAAATATCTGATCCTGTCCTAAAGTTTCAGGACTTTCTCTGGAGACAGAAACAATCGTTGGCTGTGTGTGTCCAGTAGTGCCCCCAGGTGCACCATGATCCGAGCAGGTACCAGGGACTTTTTCCAGTTGATGAGCCACCCGTGGGCTAGTAGGAATTGGACCGTCAGTCCCAGATGACTGAGGAGAACATCTTGGGAGTTCGCCAGGATCAGCAAGTCGTCCAGATACGGCAGGTTCCTGATTCCCTGACGGCGGAGAAGAGCCGTCATCATGGCCATGACCTTGGTGAAGATCTGAGGGGCCGTGGACAATCCAAAAGGCAGTGCCTGGAATTGATAATGTAGGTTGCCAATAGCAATCCGCAGATATTGCTGATGAAACATGGCAATAGGTATGTGCAGAATTTGGATACTCTTACAAACTTGTTCAATGATTTGAGGTTGTGCATAGGCCAGTAGGACCCATTTGGCTTTGGAACTAGAAACAGGGTCGAATAGTAACCCCTGCCTCTCTGAGACAGAGGTACCAGCACTACCACTCCTGTATCCAGAAGGGATTGTACAACCAAGTGTAGTGCTTGCGCTTTTAATGGATCCGCAGGGATAACTGTTGTGCAAAACTGGCAAGGGGGACATCTCTTGAAAGAGATTGCGTACCCGTGAGAGACAACTTCCCGCCCCCAGTCATCCGAAGTGGTCTTTAACCAGGCCTGGGTGAATTGCAGAAGTCAGCCTCCCACCCTGGGGTCCCCCAGTGGGAGGCCCGCCCCATCATACAGCAGGCTTGTCTTGTTTGGAAGCAGGCTGATGGGCGGCCCAGGATTGTTTAGATTTAGGCTTAGTGGTTTTGGAAGCACAAGCCTGTCGCTGATACGCTTGACACTTTGCTTTCCCTGGAGGTCGAAAGGAGCAGAAGGATTAGAATTTGGGAGACACGTAGTCTTGGCAGTAGCCAAGTCAGTTACAATCTTGTTCAGATCCTCCCCAAATAGGATGTCTCCTTTAAAAGGGAGCTCCAGGTCCACCTTCCAGGACTGCAACCGCATTAAGCCGCTGTTTAGGGGGCGCGGTGCGGCCAACGCAGGTGTGTCCGGACCACTGGGGGGGTGGGCCGCGGTGGCTGCGTGATGTCACACGCAGCCGCTGCGACATGGGCAGCGAAGAGGTTCTCCCGGCCAGCCGCAGGAGCTGTGCTTGCCAGGAGCTACTCCTCAAATGCAAATGCATCAACGCTGTGCGATGCTTTTGCATCTCTGCAGGGGGGGGGAGAGGGGCGGCACTGACATGCGGGGTGGACTAGCCCTGTGCTGGGTGTCCCCCCGCATGTCTGAGTGCCTGATCGTAGCTGTGCCAAATTTAGCACAGCTACGATCAACTCGGAATGATCCCCAATGTCATCATCTATTTGAATAATTAGCTTAATAGCCTCCACTAGGTCAGGAACATCAACCTGGGTTGTAGATTCCTCATCAGAAGCAACTGTATCAGTGTCTGACGGATCAGTATATTCCCCATCCTCATCAGAAGAATTATCCAAAATATTAGTGGATTGTGAGGAAGAAATTTAGACGACCCCTTGGCCCCAGAGGGCCATGGGGTAGACTTTTGTCTAACCAAAGATTGATTTAATTGTTGTAATTGGGTAGACAGATTATCCGCCCAGGGCGGATTAACTACAAGGACAATATGTGGCAGCAATGGCACAGGAGGTCCCACAGGGGGCGTAAGACATGTCACAAGTGTAGTCAGCATACTTGAGAACGCTGTCCAAGGTGGGTCCTGATTGGCCACAGGTGCTGCAGGTTGACTGTGTGTATGGCATTCAGCGCCTGAACCAGCAGCTAAAACTTCTTCCTCAGGTAAATCCATGGTGCCAGCACTGCAGGATGCAGAAGCGTCGCGGATTTCACGCCCTGTGTGGCAGACATTATAAGGAATGTAGCCTAGGGCGTGACAGTACAATATAGTCAGACAAATACAATACCTGCAAATAAACCCCTATGTAATGTGACAGTAAATGCAGGACACAGAATAGAGGATTTAAGCGGTATGAGGTGACTGAAAAACACAGGAATAATACCAAATCGTATATCAGCTGCACCTTCAGTGTTCACAATCAAAACCTGACCGTTCAAAATATCCAAAAATAATAATCAAATGTGCGTACCAGAGGGTGGTCTTCAGGTTGCCGACTGTCAGCGACAGCCGGCATACCGACAGATTTTCTTCCTCATGGGGGTCCACGACCCCCCTGGAGGGAGAATAAATAGCGTGGCACACGTAGTACGCCACCGTGCCCGCAAGGGGCTCATTTGCGCTCGCCACGCTGTCGGTATGCCAGCGGTCGGGCTCCCGGCGCCGGTATGCTGGTCGCCTGGAGCCCGGCCGCCGGCATACCATGTGTCAAAGTCGGAAAAATATCATGCTACACGTTGCCATATATTCACCTCATGCGCGTGCCTGCTGCACGTGCACATTCTCTCCCGTGCATGCGGATACTCGCAGCCGCGTGATGGCGCCTCGGCCATGCGCTCGAGCGCGTGGTATGTGCATTTACGGTAGAGTTTGTGTGCGTCTAGCGGGCGACTCAATCGTTAAATAATAACACCAAATAGTATGTTTTATAGATAATGTTCCCCTTAATAATGACTGTAAGTTTGTTTAATGTAAATGGTCGCTGGACAGAGGAATTCCTCTTTGTATGGTACGAAGGGTCAGACAGGGTTTGAACAGCTGTGTCTGGTACCTAACTAAAAAACATTTTAATAGCAACAATCCGGTGTTGGTTAGGTAAAGATTAATCGCTCCTGCGTATAGTTATGGCCATTAGTAGATTCTGGACATTTCATATATTTGCGATTCATTACCCATGCGGCGGGAATCTTCAGATTCCCTCCCACCTGAGCAGTTTGATATAGTCACAGCCCACCTGTTCAAACTAACCTATGACCTTTTGTTATGATACGAGGAGACATTCCTGTGTCCAATGAACAATAAGATTCTAGGTCCCTTTGTAGTATACTGTACTCAGTGTATATAAGATCAGCCAGCCTGGGCAGCTCTCTCTCACTCCACAAACGGTTTTCATATTGACTAACTCGGAGCTGGTACCAGGCTGCGCAGCGATCATTTCCAGTGTGTGTAAGTAATTCTCTGCAAACCAACTTATTCTCTGTTTGTATTGGCCATTCTCTCTCTCTGTTATAGTATAAGTTTGTGACGCTATTGTATATTTTCTGTCTAGATATTCTGTTAGAATTATATGTTAGCTTGTAGTGTATGACTTGTAACTGTTTCCCCTTTTCAATATAACTAAAAGCTTGTTAGTAAAGGTGTTGGAACCTTAGCACAGTATCGTGTGTTCATTACATTGCAGAGGGTAATAGGAGCGTCTCGATCGCTCAAACAGCTTTAGTATTAACAAGGTTAAGCAGCGTTATATCGCTACAGTGTTTCAGTACAAGGTTTACAGTATAAGAGTATCCTTTCTGTGTGTTACATTCAAGGTTTACTGATTGTCATCTTGTGAGCGTCTGCGCCGCTCATGATCTCCTCGTGGTCTCGAGCGTCCGCTACGCTGGTAGCATAGCATTACGGTAGTCGCCCGCCTATAGCGTGCTCGACACCACGCATTAAGCTGTGAGCGAGCGTGCCGCATGTGCGTCTCGATCACGGCCGAGCGTATGCTACGCTAAGTGCGTACCCTTACGGTACCCCATACGCCAATTGCATACTGAGTCTCTTACCCATATAATGAAGGTTATAAGGTAATCAAATCAGCATTATCAATTGAGGGCTCGTCCGTCCTCCACATATCCGCACTAGCGAAAACAAACGTTATCTGTCAGCAAAGGCGGGAAGGCAGTATCCCTTCGTATCGGGATACAGTAGTGCTGGCTAGATAAGCGTCTGTTTCGCTACGTTGAAGGAGTGCTGGTGGAATCCGGAACCGGAGGTAAGAACAATACGCTAGTGTCTTTTAAAACTGTTTATTTCTGTTTTGCGTACACACGCACGCACACACCTGTATTTCTTTTCACTTGTGTATTTTCACATATCACTTTCCTGGTTGCCATTTCACAATTAATAACGTGCTGAGAAAGATTTGTTGCTATTGGTAGTTAAAGAGTAAAAATAATATGTTAAGGAGTAATTTGTAATACACGCGCACGGCTTGCCTAAGATACAAGGAAGTTTGGTGTGGTGTTCAGTAGATGATTACAGTTAAAGATCATCTACATTGATATAAACGTGTTAAATTGTATTTCTGTGGATATACCTGGCTGGCGTACACGTGTCTCTAACAAAGGGCGGGACTAGTGTACGCGACGCAAGGGCCGACGCACGGAGCGTATATTACGCAACGGAGCGTCTGGGTACGCCCACATAATACAAATCACACGATAGTATTGTTTTAATTAGGCAATAAGGAGGCAACGCGAAAATAGCGCAAATCGATCTCAGTGTCCAAAATTTTAAGCTAATAGATCCTTCTCTAGTTGTAACTCCTCGGGATTAGCCTGCGATACTGAATGAAAGGGATTTCTGCGCAGAAACGAAAGTAAAGAGTACATGAGGTGAAAGAGTGTGTATACATATATATAAGTTTCTAATTTTTGGGGTTGAACCAAGGAAATCATCGAGTTCTCGTGAAGGTACATACGTGTAAGTGACTGCATGGTGGCTTGGGAGACATCCCTTGTTAAACATTTAAAAAAAAGAGCATTAGAGTATAGAGGACCAGGAGGTCTACTGTAGCACAGACCAGGAGGTCCAGACAGACCAGGAGGTCCAGGTACAGCAGACTAAGAAGTCCGCTATAGATAAAAAGTAAAGGAGCACAACACCAGGAAGGGTTGGTGCGGTACCCATATAGGCCATTAAGCTCAGGCTGAAGGAATTCGCAGCCACAATTTTCGATTCCACTGGTCGCTCCGCACATAAGATTAGTTGCTTATGTGCAGAACGATTGTGCCGCACGTAATTGTGTGCATTAGTTAGTAACTTGACCCAGTACCATTTGCGTACGCTAGAGGGGTCATAAACGCTATTTGTACATTCTAACGTGATTTGTGTAATTTTTTTATTTTAAGGGAAGTTCGCTAGTCACTTGGGAACTATCCAACAACCAATAGTTACTGGAAAGGGTTAAGTGCTCTTCGGATCACACCCACATGTTCCAGTAAATAGAGGTTCAGGTCGCAAGGGCCCTAGGTCGAGTACGCCAGCGCTAGAGCAGTGTGTGGGCGTATTGGTCGACGTGGGCGAGTGAGTGGAGTACTCGGTAAACTGCCACCGCCGGCCTACCCCGGACATCTTGGTTTTTGTAAGGGTTCGCTGAAGACCCTGATTTGAAGGTCAGAGGTAGTGAAAGCAACACCTGCAAAGATGGGGGACAGTTGTTCAGGTAGGGGGCGATCAACCTCGGTTCGGGTTGATTTAGTAAACCGACCAATCGGGTCGGCAAGGTATGTAATGTGTGAGAAATACGGTTCACACACAGAAGTTTTGTGTGATGACTGGGAAAGAATGACTGTGCACGATGGGGAAAAGTTCCCACGGGTAGGCAGTTTTAGTCCCGAGGTGTTACAGAATCTAAGGAGAAGGATATGTCTCATTAAATCTGCAAAGAGACGGATCAAACATTATGATTATTTACAGTTATGGCAACAGGAAGGTGAAATACAAAGAGGATTGGCTCAAGCGGGTGGATCTAACCCTATCAGAAAACTGATAGCCACCGCGCCACCACCACCATACATAACGGGAGAGAAGGTGGTTGCAGAGAATGGCACACTGGTGAATGATAAACATGCACTTAGTAACTGTATAAATGTTAAGCCTAATGTAACCAAGATTGTTGATGCTAATGTTAACCCGTGCAAGCTGTACCCTGTTTTAAACTTTCCCCAGGATTGTGACCAAGAGGATGAACCAACAACAATATCGGCACTCTCTCTAGCAGCCACCATAGCAGAAACAACAGTGGGCACGGCCCAACCCGTAAGATTAGTATCAAAGGCCCCTAGTGGAGGGACAGGTGAGATCGTATCAGCTGGTAAGTACGGCACCATACAATATACTGAAACCATTTCACCACATGCTGTAGAATCTACTCAGAATGATGTTATTGGACTTAATCCCGTTAGGGTAATTGCAGTGCCAAATGGGAAAACTGACACTTCAGGAGTCACTCCTCTCAGACACATTGCCATGCACTGCCCCTTTTCCCGAATGGAATTAAGATCAATGGTGTCTGAATTCCCTGATCCTAGGAAAGATCTAGTTGCAAGCCAGGAATACATTAGAGAGCTAGGAAATACTGTGGAGCCCAATAACAAAGACTGGCAGATATTGCTGAGGGCATGTTTACCCTCCAATGTCGACTCAGCAAAATTTTTAGCTGACTGTAAATTAGATGAAGATGTACCCCTCACGGATGTGTACAACCAAGATAATGTAAAGAGAATAAATTTACAGTTAAAAGAGTATTTTCCAGCTGTTGTCAAATGGAACAAAATTTTCTCCATCAAACAGAAAGAGGGAGAAACAGCAGCTGATTATTTTCATCGGGCACTACAGGATATGGCTAAGTATACAGGCATAGAAGACATTAAGACAAATGTGAATCATAGAGAAGTAGCAGTATCTGTGTTAATGGATGGTTTAAAGGAAGTATTGAGGACGAGGGTACAGACCACCCAACCATGTTGGCGAGGTCTGTCGGTGGCTACTTTGAGAGAGGCCGCTATTGATCATGATCGGAATATCACCAGACACAGGGAGTCGCAGAGTGATAAGTTAATGGCCGTTAGTATACAGGCCCTGACCACCAGGCAACCTCTGTATAAATCTCCGACCCCTGTGGGTAAGTCAAAAGTGGTAACTTGTTATTACTGTCATAGAGAGGGACTCTATGCACGAGACTGTAGATCAAAGAATGCACAAAAATCATATCAACCCCCTAGACAACGACATGACACACGAAATTGGGATCAAGGACCGCAGAGACGGAGTTATGAGCCACACGCAGGGGAAACAAAAAGGTATCCCCCAAAAAAAGACTGGCAAGTCACTGATAGATCCCATTTACCCCCTTCACAGGTAATAGCTGCCAGCGCAATGCAGGGAGGCCACCACGCACCATAGGGGCGAGGCCACACCTGTAATCTGCAGCCAGTAAAATTAATTGCGAACCTTGGAAGTAAACCCGAGGTCACAATTGATGTAGCTGGTAAATCTCTAAATTTCCTTGTAGATACGGGGGCGGCCAAGTCAGTGATAAATTCGACCGTGGGCATGAGAACCACTGGTAAGACAATTCCAGCCATGGGAGTAACAGGAGTAGTACAGCACTACCCTTTAAGCAAACCTGCAGAGATTACGATAGGGCCTTTGCATACCAAGCATTCTTTCCTGCTGGCTGCATCGGCTCCGACTAATCTCCTAGGGAGAGATTTACTGTGCAAAATGGGATGCGTCATATACTGTACTCCTGAAGGTGTGTTCTTGGATATACCCGAAAACCACGCTCAGGAAGCGCAGGATATGCTAGACTCCCCAACAAGATTAATGTCACACACTGTTGTTGTAAATAGGTGTCCGTCCAAGGTAGAGGAAATGATTTCCCAGATACCGGAATCACTTTGGACCAAGGATGGACAAGACACTGAATTTATGGCAAACGTAGCCCCAGTAGTTGTGCAAGTAAAAGATGGTAGGATAGCTCCAAAAATCCCACAATATCCTCTGAAGCCAGAGGTGGAGTTAGGAGTTTTCCCTGTAATAGAGCGCTTGCTACAACAGGGCATTCTGGTAAGGACGTCCAGCACTGCAAATAGTCCCATCTTCCCTGTTAAAAAGAGTGGGGGGAGGGGTTACCGATTAGTGCAGGATCTAAGAGGGATCAACAAAATAGTTGAGAGTCAATTCCCCGTAGTACCAAATCCAGCTGTCATCCTTATGCAAATCCCTCCCACTGCCAAATTTTTCACTGTGATTGACCTCTGCTCCGCTTTCTTCTCGGTACCTCTGCACCCTGACAGTCAATACTTATTTGCATTTACATACAGAGGAGTTCAATATACATGGACTCGCCTACCACAAGGTTTCATAGACAGTCCAAGTATTTTCTCACAAGCTCTGCATGATTGTTTACAGTTTTTCCAACCAGAGAGTGGATCAATATTGATACAGTACGTGGACGATTTACTACTGTGTTCAGATTCACTGGAAGCATCCATGAGAGATACGAAACAGCTCCTGTTTCATCTTTCAGACACAGGACACAAGGTTTCCAAAGACAAGTTACAATTATGCCAGACCCGTGTGAAGTATTTGGGACACTGTCTAACACAAGGACTGAGACACCTTACCGCTGATAGAATTCAAGCAATTCGTGACATGACCCTGCCACAAACCCAGCAACAGATTAGAACGTTTTTAGGAATGTGTGGGTATTGCCGTAACTGGATCCCAGGTTTTTCCATACTGGCCTTACCTTTGCAGGAGATGGTCTCATCAAGCAAACCTGATCGGATTTCGCATACAGACGAATCTGAGATGGCATTTGAGAGACTTAAACAGTGCCTAACGCAGGCACCAGCATTAGGTATGCCAGACTATGGGAAACCCTTTGAGCTGTACGGAACAGAGAGTGCTGGGTGCGCAGCAGGTGTCTTAACCCAGAAGCATGGTGATGCCAGCAGGCCGGTAGCCTACTATAGCGCTCAGCTAGATACGGTAGCGCGATCCCTCCCCACATGCTTGCAAAGTGTTGCAGCAATAGCATTGCTAGTCACAAAAAGCGAAGATGTAGTGCCTGGACACACCCTCACAATTCATACACCACATGCAGTGTCAGCCTTACTGAATTCTGCCCAAACCAGACACGTCTCATTAGCGCGGTTTACAAGATGGGAATTGGCATTGATGGCCCCCGTAAACATCACCATAAGGAGATGCAGCGCATTAAATCCTGCAACGTATCTCCCAGGTGTTCCTGGACAGGCACAAAGGGTGGAGGATGAGAGTGATGGTGAAGGAGGATTTAATACAGCGGATGACATGCATGATTGTATGGAATATTTGACCCAAAATTTCACGGCAAGGCCTGACATCAGTGACAACCCACTGGAAGATGTAGATTTTACTTTCTACACTGACGGTAGTTGTCACAGACAGACGGACTCGGGAGACTTGTGTACTGGATACGCAGTCGTAGATGACCAAGGTACCATAGAAGCAGAACCGCTAGGCCCACCTCACTCAGCACAAGTTGCTGAACTGGTTGCCCTAACCAGAGCATGTGAATTGGCTAAGGGCAAGTCAGCCAATATTTACACAGATTCTAGGTACGCCTTCGGAGTAGTCCATGATTTCGGAGCCCTATGGCGCCTCAGAAATTTCATGACGGCAGCTGGCACACCCGTAGCGCATGCAGCCCATATCAAAAGACTTCTAACAGCGATACAGGAACCCGACAGAGTGGCTGTTATCAAGTGTAAAGCTCACACATATAGCCAAGACCCGGTATCACTTGGTAACAGCCGAGCAGATGAAGCTGCTAAATCAGCAGCTAGTAACCCCATACAAACAGATAGTACACGACTGATGGTATTTAATACTGTAAACACACAGAAATTGTGTGAAATGCAAAATTTGTGTTCCCCACAGGAAAAGGCAGTCTGGAGGTCAAAAGGATATGGCCAGGAGTCCTCAGGACTCTGGACAGATGGACATGGTAAACCAGTGGCACCCAGAGCATACCTTCCAAGTCTAGCGGAAGCAGCACACGGGCTGACTCATCTAGGCAAAGAAGGAATGTGTAAGCTAGTAAGAGCTTATTGGTGCGCCCCAGGATTTTCTTCCCACGCGGGTAAAAGAGCGATGACATGTCTCACCTGCTTGAGGAAGAATATCGGAAAGGCAATACCGACAGAGCCATCCCATGTCCCTCCGACAGATGGTCCTTTCCAGGTAATACAGATTGATTTTATACAATTGCCACCTTGTAGAAATTTAAAGTATGTTTTGGTCTGTATAGATGTGTTCTCAAATTGGGTTGAATCATTCTCCGCGGCCACAAATACCGCTGTATTTACTGCAAAGAAAATTGTGCAGGAATTTGTGTGTAGGTACGGTATCCCTAGAATAATTGAAAGTGATAGGGGTACCCATTTCACAGGTGAAGTCTTTCAAACAATGTGTAAGTTGATGGGAATTAATAGTAAGCTGCATACTCCGTACCGCCCCCAGGCGAGCGCGAAGGTGGAAAGAGTAAACAGCACTATTAAAAATAAATTGAGCAAGGTAATGACTGAAACAGGACTGTTATGGCCGGAAGCTTTGCCAATTGTATTATACAGCATCAGAACCACCCCCAGGTCCCCTCTTAATCTGTCTCCCTTTGAAATTCTGTTTGGTCGACAACCCCATGTTATGATTAACCCCCAGGATGATTTGAAATGTAACAATGAAGTAACCGTAAAGTACTTGGTTAAGATGAGTAAGCAATTGAGGAATCAGAATGATAATCTAAAGTTGGTGATTCCTGATTTGCCAGACAGTAATTGTCATGACATTGAACCTGGGGATTATGTAATGATACGGAATTTTCTACGCTCAGGTTGCCTTATTGACAGATGGGAAGGACCATATCAAGTCTTATTGACCAGCACAACTGCTTTGAAGGTTGCAGAGAGAGAGACTTGGGTCCATTCGTCTCATTGTAAAAAGGTCACTGACCCAGAGAGGTCCCGTGATAAAGAACAGACGGTAGAGGTTGTATCACTAGAGTGTCTGTTCAGGGAGGATTGAGACGACACCTGAGCGCTGAGAATAACAAGACCGGAAGCTTGTCGAGCCAGATTTCTTTTTCCCATTTGTTATTTTCTCCAGTTCCCACCTCCCTCCTATTTCCTTTCCCCCTTCTTATTTTTCTCCTTTTACTCCTCTAAGATGGACTTGCCCCAAGAGACTGTGATCCGGATTTTCCTGTTGACCATGATGTTGACCAGAGCAGTCTGTTTCGGTGAGAGTACCATGGAGGTCGAGAAAGGATCGGGAATGGGTTCTGATGACCAGGGTGCAGGCGTAGATTTCCAAGAACAACATAATCTCAGAGTAAAGGCGAGTATCAGAAAACGATCTGGTAGCATTGACAATAGAAGGAATTGTGAAGGATTGTTAGCTGAAGAGAACCGCATCTGTAGGCATTGTGACAATATAGTTGAGGATGGGTGCATAAAGAAATGTCAGTCCAGTTTTAATGTCCACATGGACCGGCATCCATTGAGTGACTATCACTCCTTAGTGGGTAAAGTGTTAAATCAGACAGACTGTTGGGTATGCTCTCAAGTACCTCAAGGCCATAGCAAATCAGGACTAGTACCATTCCCTTTAACTGTAGGAGAGGTACTTGAGCTAAGTGGTGGGAGGCCGGTGGACAAGAGGTTTAATATCTCTAGTCCTCCTAGTTTGAAGCTCCACCAATATCATGTGGATAGGTCCTTAGTGTGCTTTAACATTTCCAATCCCCGAAAGCCAGGAAATTGGGAAGTGTCATGGAGTAATCAAACCATGACATTCTCACATAGAGCCGACAGATTGCCCATAGACACAGAACTTATACGCCAGATAGCCGACCATAGGAAATTCTTCAGGTATAGGTACACCTTAGGAAGTAGGACCATGCGAGTTGGAGAAGTATCACCAGGATACTGTGCACAGATCGTACAAACTGATACGTGTACTAAACAGATGGGAGAATTAGGGTTAGGAGAGTTCACATGGAAAATTTGTAATATGGTTATGTCACACTCCGTCCCATATGTTCTCCCCGATGATGCATATTTCATATGCGGGAGGAAGGCGTATAAGTGGCTTGCCCCAAACTCAGAAGGGTTATGTTATATTGGAAAAGTACTGCCTGAGGTAATGACTGTATCCCACACTAAAATGAAAGATATTCACCGCAGTGCCCAAGCTCCTTATACTCACACTCATTACGAGCACATCGTTAAACGGCACCTGATAGAGAGAACAGAGCATCCGGCCTCTGACCTGATCCATGAATCCACCGGGATTCAATTCCTACTCGCGTTAGATATCACTCGTACCGCCAGAGGAGTGATAAATTACAAATATATTTCTGCGCTTGCAAATTTATTAGACAATATCACCGAAATGTATGACGACACATTCAGGTACACTGGGAAAGAGTTACAAGCCTACAAAACAGAACTGGTTCAGCATAGGATGATTCTCAATTACCTCACAGCTGTGACAGGCGGGTATTGTGTTACCCTGGCAACTCAATATGGAATCAAGTGCTGCACGTACATTACAAACAGCACGGAGGACCCAGCCGAGGTCATAGACCAAAAGATGGATGACATTTTACAATTAAAGTGGGAGTTTCGAAGGAAACACAATCTCACACTCGCTGCTGTGGGTAATGAGCTGACCAGTTGGGTGTCATGGTTGAACCCACGAAATTGGTTCTCTGGTTTAGGAGAATGGGCCCAAGGTATTATCATGGATGTAGGGAAATTTCTTTTGTGTATTCTGGGTGTCATCATATTGGTCGGTCTGATATTTAGATGCGTTCGGGTTTTAACGAAGTGTAAACGTAGTGCCCGAGTGATGAGTTTAAGAAGTGAAGACACTGTACTAACAACGACTAATTTGATTTATGACCCAACGATAGAGACAATGTTGTGATGAAAATGTGATTCCACGGTCCGTTTCTTTCACCCGTTTCTCCTTTGTTTTCCTCCAAGGTACAAAGACATCCGCTTGGAAGAAGAATTTGACAACATTTTACACAGACCACTGATGGACAATGCCATAGACCCCTATTTTCCCTAGTGACTTTAACTTTCACGATAGCCCAAAACTTTAAAGATTGTAAGTCTATGGACATTGAGAAAGCTTTTTGCTCAAGCAATTATAGCAAAAGCATCGGTAGACTACAGTCAACATGTACATCGAGACAAGACACAAGACAAGACCTCAATCAACAAATGTATATTAAACTCACATAGTTTATGACTGCATTTACCATAATTGCTTCTTATCTTCATTTCTACAACCTTCAGGTAATGACACACATAGTCGATAGGGAATATAGGCACAGATATCAGCACTCACATATCCCCCCATTCATGTATCATCAACTAAAATGTGCTCCCCCATTTTGTTGCAATCAAAAGCCGAAAAGAGCTTGGTAAAATTTGACAGCCCATCCACTGACCCGTAATACGGGATAAGAAGGAATTCAAATGTATACTTCGCAATACCTTGAAGCTTAATTTAAAACACGTACGGCACGATGATACATGACCCCTCAAACATGGATTCATACACACATGCTTCTACTATCTCACTAGGTCATACTTTTTTCCCACCTTCCTCTCTTCTCCCTTACCCAATCATAGAAATGTATTTATACATGACATATATTTTTCTCGTTTTGAACTGTTTTAGGAAGTGGCAGTTATTGATGACTGCCAAAGGGTGGACTGTCAAAGTCGGAAAAATATCATGCTACACGTTGCCATATATTCACCTCATGCGCGTGCCTGCTGCACGTGCACATTCTCTCCCGTGCGTGCGGATACTCACAGCCGCGTGATGGCGCCTCGCCCATGCGCTCGAGCGCGTGGTATGTGCATTTACGGTAGCGTTTGTGTGCGTCTAGCGGGCGACTCAATCGTTAAATAATAACACCAAATAGTATGTTTTATAGATAATGTTCCCCTTAATAATGACTGTAAGTTTGTTTAATGTAAATGGTCGCTGGACAGAGGAATTCCTCTTTGTATGGTACGAAGGGTCAGACAGGGTTTGAACAGCTGTGTCTGGTACCTAACTAAAGAACATTTTAATAGCAACAATCCGGTGTTGGTTAGGTAAAGATTAATCGCTCCTGCGTATAGTTATGGCCATTAGTAGATTCTGGACATTTCATATATTTGCGATTCATTACCCATGCGGCGGGAATCTTCAGATTCCCTCCCACCTGAGCATTTTGATATAGTCACAGCCCACCTGTTCAAACTAACCTATGACCTTTTGTTATGATACGAGGAGACATTCCTGTGTCCAATGAACAATGAGATTATAGGTCCCTTTGTAGTATACTGTACTCAGTGTATATAAGATCAGCCAGCCTGGGCAGCTCTCTCTCACTCCACAAACGGTTTTCATATTGACTAACTCGGAGCTGGTACCAGGCTGCGCAGCGATCATTCCCAGTGTGTGTAAGTAATTCTCTGCAAACCAACTTATTCTCTGTTTGTATTGGCCATTCTCTCTCTCTGTTATAGTATAAGTTTGTGACGCTATTGTATATTTTCTGTCTAGATATTCTGTTAGAATTATATGTTAGCTTGTAGTGTATGACTTGTAACTGTTTCCCCTTTTCAATATAACTAAAAGCTTGTTAGTAAAGGTGTTGGAACCTTAGCACAGTATCGTGTGTTCATTACATTGCAGAGGGTAATAGGAGCGTCTCGATCGCTCAAACAGCTTTAGTATTAACAAGGTTAAGCAGCGTTATATCGCTACAGTGTTTCAGTACAAGGTTTACAGTATAAGAGTATCCTTTCTGTGTGTTACATTCAAGGTTTACTGATTGTCATCTTGTGAGCGTCTGCGCCGCTCGTGATCTCCTCGTGGTCTCGAGCGTCCGCTACGCTGGTAGCGTAGCATTACGGTAGTCGCCCGCCTATAGCGTGCTCGACACCACGCATTAAGCTGTGAGCGAGTGTGCCGCATGTGCGTCTCGATCACGGCCGAGCGTATGCTACGCTAAGTGCGTACCCTTACGGTACCCCATACGCCAATTGCGTACTGAGTCTCTTACCCATATAATGAAGGTTATAAGGTAATCAAATCAGCATTATCACATGCTACACCCATACCAGACAAATGAAGAATGTTGGCTTGTAATAAGTGTCTTTAGAGCAGTTTCTTTCCTCTTAGTATTCTCCTCCTCCCACAGCCGTTCATATGTTACGTGGTATTTCACGTGTGTAGAGGATGGGGAAAATATATCAATAAAGTGCACTATTCATAATATAAAGTGACACTGTGCTTACACGAAAAAGGTGCTATATTGCTTAAAAGTGCCAAAAAAGAATAATTTACTAATAAAACACACCAAAATCTCTGTCAGGGAGTGAGGGAGAGTGAAATGCAGCTCTAGGGCAGGAACACCAGCAGTAGATGGTGTCCGGAGCTGGGGGAGGGGCTACAAGTCAGCGCCTTATCCCATATGCTGGTCCTCACCACCAGGTACTGTGGAGCCTATGTGAAACGGATTTTAGTAAATCCGACCTGTGCTTCCTTGCCCTGGTGGATATAGTGGGGTTCCTGTGCAGTACAGTGTCCACGCCAGTGGTGCGGTCCGTCTCCTGGGACCGCGACCGAACTGAGATTAACCGGCGGGTCCCACCTGGGTGACCCTCTTACCTCCTCCCTGATGTGCAGCCATGCGATCCTGGAGAGCATCAGCGGTGGTGTGCCCAATGCGATAACCAGTGCGCCTCCGCTGCAAGTACCCGGGAACCCGGCTGCGGGAGTATGCAGCGCTGCTGGGGAGGTGTTGGAGCCACAGCACACAATGTCAGACTGACATAAATAGTGCTGGGGCCCTTGAAGTTTTTTTAAAAAGCTCTTTTCAGGGCTGCCTAGCGCAGCCTCACCTGTTAGTGACCTGCACTGCAGGCTCCAACTTACAAACTGAGCTCCAGTGTCTGGAGGCAGGGTTATAGAGGAGGCGGTGCAATGCATCCTGGGAACAGTCAAAACTTTCGCCTGTTGGTGCCTCGAATCAAGATCCAACTCTACACCCCAATGTTATTTCCTGTGGAATACCAGTGTACCCCGCTGTAGGAAAAAAAATTGAGTCCATCAGGTGAAAAAGTGCGGATACAACATAAGTTCCACAGCCACCACCTGATGGTGGGTGCAGCTAGTACGCACGTGTGACCCATTCGCAGGTAATATGAGTGAGGACACATCTGTATGTGTGTGCAAATATGTATACACACACACAAACATAATATCAGTAGAAATTGCTCTTACTTGCCACCCATAAGATCATTTATGTGGCACTGTACACGGACTTATTTCTGTTGCTCTTCGCCACTTCTGATGGTAGCTGCCAGCCAACGGGAGGGAGGAGGATGTGGCAGACATACACATGAGGAGGTAGGAAAGTGGCAGACGCACACAAGGGGAAAATGGAGATAGTCTCAGAGGTACAGATGACAAAGGGGACATAGACACAGAGGGGTGAAAAATCAGAAGGTGTAGAGGAGAGTGGGCAGAGGAACAGATGGGAAAAGATACTGAGGCATATAAGAGGGAGTCACAAATGCACACAAGGGGGGGCAGAGGCTCTGCTGATTTAGGTAGCAGGGGCACATATAGGGTGGAGGGTTGAAGCAAGCAGAGGCACGGCTGAGGAACTTCATTCTTCTGAGTGCATCTGTCTAGCACAAGCAGGGAGAGGATAAGGGGGGACCTGTAGGAGACCTGTGGGATGGGCTGGGCTACGCAACATGTGGAGTCAGGAGAGGAAGCTGTGCACTAATCTGGACTCCGGAATGAAGTCCGCTGTGTCCTGCGAGCACGGTAGAGGGTGCACACAACCTCCATCCTACACCTGGATGTAATGAGCACAAGGCTGACAGAGGAAGCCGCTGTTGCTGATGATCCCAGCCGCAAGCTGCTTCTTACTCTCACTTGCACAGACATATATCTGCCTGTCAGTGAGTAGCAGTCTGCAGCCATGATCACCAGCCCCTCTGTCAGTGATACTTCCCACCTTACCCCCCTGAGGCCTCCAGTTATTTATGCCCCTCTCAGCTAAGTCAGCTCCACCTGCAGCCCACCCTCACCAGTCAGCCTGGGATCTCAATACAGCTGCCCAACTGTGAGTACACTACTGTGCAGCCCCGCCCAGCAGCAGCTCATCAGTCAGCCTGGTCGCTTATCCCTACCGGGTGCCTGCTGCAAATATGTGCCTGTCCCTCTGACCCTCTCCTCCTGTCCCCCCTTCTGCTCTTCCAACAGCCGCCGCCGTTCAGGTCACGCTGCGAAGGGGGACAGATCTGCCGGTAGTTGGAGAAGTCCTTTCCTCCCTGGGTGAAGGTGGTCATTAAGACAGGAGGGAGGAGTGAGGGAGCAAGTGACGCAGCAGGGGCAGGAGGGAACAGCCCCAGACATGGTGCTCCAAGACACCTGGTGAGCAGAGAGCGGGTGCCTCAATTTTTTTGTTGCTGTACTCAGCACCGACCTTCAAGTGCCGGTGCCCCTAGGCAGCTGCCTAAAGCTGCCTAATGGTAGCGCCGGCCCTGCAACTAGCCAATGGAAGATAGTTAACACAGGAGTCTTGGGGGCGGGCTAATCTGCCATAGCTGTGATACAGCAGGCTGAACCAGTGAGCTTTCAAAAATGAAACAGGGAGAAAAAGTGGCAGCATATCATACCACTGTATACCGCCCCACTTCAGGCACTGATTTAGAGCAGGTACAGTACCTTTTTTTAATGGTCTGTACCGATTTGGCTGTCCAAACTTCCATTGAAAGTATAGGAAAAGGGGTGTGACACGCCCCCTTTACCCGGCCATGCCCCCTTTTCTAATTTGTACCGATTTTTATGTGTAAAATGTTGGAGGGTATGCTATCAGAGGGCCTAATTCAGCATGGAAAGTTTGCATGCTGATGCCTAGTACAGTGTGCGCACATGCAGAAGTCGCACTGCACGTGCGCACACAGTGAGATGCTACAGCATCTCATATGTGCGAACAACTCTGCCTGATTGATAGGCAGAGGCGCTCGCATGGTGGGATGGGCATCGTGGCAGCATTGAGGGGGGCACGGTCCGGACAATGCATAAAGTCACAGGCAGCCGCTGCGAGCCAAAAGATGGCGGGTAGCCGTTTGCCTTCACTGGGCTGTGTAGGCAGAGGGCAACTCTAAACAAGCAAAAGCATCGCTGTCGTGTGATGCTTTTGCATGACTGCGGGGAAGGGGGGGATTGGCAGGGGGGGGGGGGGCGGACTTGCAGTGTGCTGGACGTCCCCCCGCATGTCACAGTAAAGACTTGTATATCTGCGTTTTTTTAGCACATCTACAACTCATGTTGAATTAGGCCCAGAATCCACATGCATAAAGCAGGGACTTGTTAATTCAGTTTTTAATCTAAATGTCACCATTGTATTATGTTTTTAAGATACTGCAGTGTAAAGGTGTGTACACACGGTGAGATCCTTGCTATGGCCGATTTTGACTATGCGATTTCCCTTGAACTCCCCGGAGCCCAGCACCACCGATTTTGACTAACTTTTCTTGAGATATGGACTATGTGTGCTTACGATTTTGGCTTATGTGAGATTTTGGCTTATGTGAGATGTAATTGACATGTGAGATGAACTAGATAATACACCGATCTAGCAAGGATTGACTTGCCTGCACAGTCTATCTTTTCATGCGATGCCGACCTGGCGGGACCGCGCATCGGGATCGAATCGGGATCGCAAGCAGGGACGGATCTAGACTTTTCTTTAGGGTGGGCGGTTTACACTTTAATCTTGACTCCTCCCTCTACAGTCCCAACTCCTCCCATCTGCAATCCTAACTCCTCCTCTCTCAATTCTGACTGAACTTTTTGAGTGAGACTAAGATAGAGCTTTGATTGTTCTATGTACATGTGACTGTGCTATGGGGTAATTTTATTTATTAGCCCTAGTACCCATACACCAGCAAGTGAGGGGCAAATGCTCTGTAACCCTTGCTCTCCTGGCTCCTCTGAGCTGCTGTGGTTTACGCTGCAGCACATCGTTCTGCCTCAGGCTCTCCAAGGAGAGCTCTCTTCTGCTCAAAAGTGGGCGTGGCTATGACTGTGTTAGGGGGGGCAGTCGCCCCCTTCGCCCCCCCCTAGATCCGGCCCTGAATTCGCAAGGTGACTTTCACCTTGCGATCTGCAACAACTTTTCTTGCGATTTTGACTATATAGTCAAAATGAAAAGAAAATATCTCACCGTGTGTGTACACCTTAAAGGTCAGTACTCACTGGCCGATGTGGGAGAGATGTGTGCTGAGCGAACCGCTCAGCACACATCTCTCCCGCCGCTCAGCACAGCGCGATATGTGCTGAGCGTGCGGGGGGAGACGGGGAGGGGGGGCGCTCATTTCATGCAGCGGGTGAAATGAGCGACCCGCTAGATCGGTCTGCACGGCAGGCCAATCTAGCACCAGCGATAGCGATGCGCGGGGCTGCGCATCGCTATCGCTGTAGTGGGTACACACGGAGTGATCAAGCTTAAAATCTAAGCAATCTAGTCAGATTGCTTAGATTTTAAGCAGCGATCGCTCCGTGAGTACCCCCCTTAACCCTGATTAATTTTCAACAATAATAAATAAAAGTTAAGTATTAACAGATTCATATTGTGTCTATTTAAAGTTAAACTGGTTACCCATTATGTCTTTCCTTCCCAAACACATGCGCATCAATAACTACACTGACAGCATCAATCCTAAATAGACATAATAAATTAGGATGCCCATTTATTTATATTTAATCTAGGATAAGAATATGAGATATTCTTGAATCTTGTGCGGTCTACACTTCTTGTTACCAAATTACATTAACCCCATTAACTGTAAAAAAAAAAAAAAAAGCCAGCAAAAGCCTAATAACACCCTAAACATTTGTAAATATCTGTGAACAGATATAAGAAAAATATCAGTGTTTCACAAATGGCAAAACTACATACAAAAGTCTCATTGGAAGGAAGGATTGGAATTTGAAAGCAGTGTATAGAGTTCCATTTTTCTATAAAAAATAACAACACTTACCATGGCAAACTTTTATATCTTTAAAACAGATTTTCAAATAATTTATTCTAGTTATTAAAATATTTTCTATTTTGATTAATTGAAACTGCTGCTATTAGTCATATATATCCCAACAAATCGCAGTACAGTACATTTACTCACCGCTCCGCAAGAATAAGACATTATTTGCTTCATTCTACCAAAATAACACTGATGTTGCTTTTTATTTGATAATTTACTACATTTTAGACCAAAAAGATAAATAACTTACATTGGTAACACAAGATAGGGATACGAAGAATGTGCAAAGCACAATGAAAAGTGTAAAGAGCTCTCGATGTTTATGTAAGAACTTGAATTCATCAATAAGACCTGTGATCACTGATTCCATTCCTCCCATCTGGAAATAAAGAAAAAATATTATGTTCAGTCCATTGACAAGAGAATGATAAAAGTCGCCTCACATAACAGACATCATAAAGAAATAAACCTCCAAAACAGTATAAAACAAAGAAAAATGCTTGTAAAAGAAATTACTAAGAAGAGACTGATCTACGAACTGGTGAGTGGGTTGTACTTTTTCTACATCACACAAACATACTGTATTTAAAAACACAACAAAGCACAATGGCTCATACACTCAATGTAGAAATCATAATCAAAGTCGGTGGGTCGGCCATACGCACAGAACGATGCAACAATATATCTGCAGATATATTGGTCATCATCTGTACGGTAGTGCTAACGGAATACGTCTGTGAATGGCGTAGGTCACAGACATCATTTATACACACCTGCCAATCAGATCATGATAAATCGGGCCTAATTCAGAGTTGATCGCAGCAGCAAATTTGTTAGCAAATGGGCAAAACCATGTAAACTGCAGGAGGAGGTGGGGGGGGGGGGGGGCAGATATAACTTATGCAGGGAGAGTTAGATTTGGGTGGGGTGTGTTCAAACTGAAATCTAAATTGCAGTGTAAAAATTGAGCAGCCAGTATTTACCCTGCACAGAAACAAAATAACACATCCAAATCTAACTCTCTCTGCACATGTTATATCTGTCCCACCTGTAGTGCACTTGATTTTGCCCAACTGCTAACAAATTTGCTGCTGCGATCAACTTGGAATTACCCCCATCGTCCAATCAATTGAGTGGCCAATATATCTGCAAGTGTGTACCCACCTTTAGTTGTATAGTAGCTTTCAGCCCCATATACTACCAGTACAACTATGCAGTGGTATATACTGTCAGATTTGGTTACTACTGAACAAGTCTTAACTAACATAATTAGCTTAGACCGCAGGTTCTCAAACTTAGGCCCCAATCTATCAACAATACTTTTCTCTTATGTTAATTAACGTTACTTAACTTAAAGAATTCAGCACTGAAGCTGCTGGCGGTGAGCGGTAAAATTAAATCACCCCGGCAGCGCTGTTTGTGTAATCCAAACAGTGCTGATGAATGAAGGTTTTTTTTGTGTCAACAACAAACTCGCTGATAAATGGGGGTCTTGGTCATCAGGACCCCACACAGTTAAAGTTTTCCCGCTACTTAGCTCCGCCCCTCCTTTGCTGTGTAACTGTAAATTAGTACTTTACACTCCTGTTTTGGTTTTTTTTTTGCTTTTTTTAACACTGTGTTTTCCATTAGAAGGAAGGGACTATAAAAATTTGGCATCTGCCGCAGACGGAGAGAGAGGCTTTGGCATTTCTCCAGGAGATTGTATACAGGTGGGCAAAGATCAAACACTCCATACTACTGCAATTCTTTCAAATACTAGTAAACTTGGGAGTGGGATGATATCATTGGAAACAATGATTTTATATTTTCTGTATTGTTATAGAATTAAACATGCTGGCTTAATGTATGAAATTTAATCCAGTTGTATGAGGCCTATACAGTATCTGAACCAGTGTTGCTGACTTTCTGGCTGCTCCTTCCACCCCCACCCCCCCATTCCCTCCCACCACCACCACCACCCCCCCGCACCCCCCGGAAAGGGCAGTAAGCTTGGCACAGAGGGGGACTCGTAATAGGCCTGGAGCGGGGTGAGGGCCACGTGGTGGGGCAGCGCAGAGGGCATGGCTTTTGTGGTTGTGTCATCGTAGCCACGGCTTGCTATACAATTATGATATTACAGGCATTTTACAGCATGTGGTGGGGTTAAGATGACGCGATTCAGCACAAATCACGTTACTTGTGCTCTTTAAGTGGGCAGCCGAGGGAGGGTGCAGGGGTGTGCAGTGTTGTGGGACACTTGCCTACCTTTTCGGGAGGCCGGGACTGGCACCTGATTTTCGGGAGCTTCCCGCCCATTCCGGGAGGGTTGGCAAGTATGATCTGAACACAAATGTCAATATATCTGTTCTACTTAGTGAATTATTTATGATCCCATACACTTTTCATAGAAATCAGTCATCACAATTCAATCAATTACCTCTCATCCATTTAATATGTCAAATGCAGAATAGAGAAAACATGGTTTTAAAGATGTCTGTGCGCACACACCCTTACAGTATCTTTTCCATGTAAGGCATAGAAGAAAAAGTAACCTTAGAAATATACATATTTCACAATGTCACTTACAGCACTGTCAATTCCAAGAGTAAGAAGCATAATAAAAAATATGACAGCCCACACTGAAGAAAGCGGAAGTGTAGCAATAGCTTCCGGATATATGATAAATATTAGTCCAGGCCCTGTAAATAAATAAACAATATCTAGCATCACCGTAGATAATAAATAAGCATAAACATTATAAGAGATGTCATTGACATGTGAGATGAACTAGACAGTACACCGATCTAGCAAGGATTGACTTGCCTGCACAGTCTATCATTTCTTGCGATGCCGACCTGGCGGGACCGCGCATCGGGATCGAATCGGGATCGCAAGGGGACTTTCACCTTGCGATCTGCACTAACTTTTCTTGTGAGTTTGACTATATAGTCAAAATCAAAAGAAAATATCTCAACGTGTGTACACACCCTAAGGCTGATTTCATAGAACACTGATCTCGCAGATTTGAGAATACCATGCATGCTTCATAGAAAGACATCAGCTTCTGTGCATGCACTTGTCAGCTTTCCACACATGGACCGAGATTGCAAGTGTGTACAGAATGATCAGTCCATTGATGGAACACACTTTCCGTGAAATTGACGTACCCAAGTGGTAAATGAGCGGCAAAAGCCACGGAACTCTTGTGTCTCCTGGGAGCAATGGCATAACTCCTGGAGACAGTGGAAGCACAGACCTCCGGGCTCCTGCTGTCAGTGGGGCAACAAGGTGGAAAGACAGAGGGGGGTAACTGAACTAGGACAGATCTCTCTCCACTCATTTCATAGTGATTGGCTACAGTCACTGCTGACAGCTGTTCTTGCTTGCAAGCACCCTTTGTAGCTCCTTTGATCCGAAGAGACTTGGAATATGTGATAGCAGCAGAGTGGGGCACATCAAAATGTGTATAAAGTGAGCTTCAGCTCTGCTCTGGTGTCTTATATGATGAAAGAAGGGAGAGCGGAAGTTTTAAGGAAAGACACTACTTTGTAAATTAAAACTTTTAGGGGGGTATTTATCAAAGCTTGAATAAAAGATAAAATTGTGAAAGATAAAGTACCACGCAATCAGCTCCTATCATTTTTCAAACAGACTGTAAAATGCAGAGCAGAAGCTGATTGGTTGGTACATTATCACTCACACTTTTGTCTCTTTCCAAGCTCTGATACCCTCCAACCCCAACCCCCCCCCCCCTCCCAGGGCTCTGTTTATTATCATTTGCAGCCATCACCCAAAAATTACGATTCTTTACCACAGTAATTAGCTACAATAAGGAATCTTTATTCTCCCAGATGTACCACTGGTGAGTCACCATGACAGGGGATCCAATAGGAGCCAATCCCGGCAACCACCGTGAAGTAATGTGATTGATTTGCAATCATGTTACTTCCTCCTTTGCCCCCTCAGCTGTGCTACTGTGCATATACTGACAAACGTCAGCACATTTGCAAGTTGATGCCCCCTGCATGGGAGTGTCATGAGGGTGCTGTGAGTGTGTAAGCCAACTTCTTTGCTTGATCGTAGCATGCAATTGGTGATGGGACGTCTGTTTCCGAAGGATATTTTGCAACTAAGGGGGTGGTGTAAGTCCCAATACTAATGATGACATTTGCGGTTGCAAGAACAATGGACAGAATAAGCTTACACATGCTAACAACCATATTTTTTGTAAACAAAGGCTTGATTCTGGCATTAGCTTAAATTAAAGTAAGCAGGTTGCCATGGCCATATGGAAAGCTGTATTTTAACTCTGATGGCTAAAATTAAAATTGTGAATAAAATTGCATGATACCTCTAGTTTTACACATACCTCGCAACTTTAATCCCGGAGATGGGACACTTGCGAGCCAAAGGGGTGGAAAAAGAGACATGGTCACGTGTGGGTGGGTGGGGCGTCGCCTCTGGTAGGAGTGGGCATGGCATCATGGCTTTGCAGTGTATTCTGCATTTTGGGGGCGTGCTCAATGCTCCCGTAGCAGTTAGGCAGACCCCAGCTCACCTCCCTACACTGTATTCAGGGATCACCAGCTGCTTTGCAGAGCAGAGCAGCGGGTGATCAAAGGCTCACCCAACTTGCCCCCTGCCCATAGTACACTGTGGCCCGCGAGAGAGACAGACGGACAGTATGAAATAGCAGTACTGTCCCCTAGAATAGGGACATTCGGAGGTATGTTTACATATCACAAACCATAATTCAAAAACTGAGCAATAAACACAACATGAATCAAACCATATCTTTGGTGAATGCTTGTGATATTTTACAAAAATAATTTTTGATAATTAAGATAATTGAGCTGCATCAGGCCTGAAGTATCCAGGACCGTCTTTTTGTATATGTCCAGGCCCTAGGAGTATAAAGGCACAGGATTGATAGCTGAGGGTCTCCTTTTTCAAGGGGTACCAGATTTTTGAAAATCGGCCCTGGGGTACCGGAGATATCCGACTTCAAAGCAGTGGTCCCCATCTGAACCTGTTAATTGCTCTTCCCAGCCAGATATCTCTGGTTCTGTATGACTTAGAGTTTTCCTGAGGGTATATTCCAAAAGCTGTGACTCTCCCCTATCAGTGGACACTGGCAGCTTGTCTGCGCTATGCCCAGAACCAGAAATATCAGTCTTCCAGCAGCTTGACCCTGCTCCAGCTACATACACCTGATATGCAGTTTTATATTTTCATTGCTGGATTGCTCTGGCTCTTCAAATCTGATCCCCAAATCCCCAGTACCTCTTGAAAGGTTGGACTCTTTAGCTTTTTATATCTTTGTAAGCTAAGAAATCTATTTTCAGGAACAGGAGATATCTGCAGTCATGCAAGCTGTCCCACCAGGGAAAATTATGAATATTAAGGCAACTCTTCTATATACCCCTCCCCTGCAGATTAAACACCCCCTACCACCCTGGAAGTAATGTACTGGGGCCGTTTCATTCAGCCCAATTCCCCCTTCTACAGTTTAGTGTTCTCCCTCCTGCCCCATCTCCCGTCATCTGTGCAGTAAAGGAGTAATTAGCAGAAATTACTGCTCCAGGCCCTACATGCTGAGCGGAAGATAGAACACCCCCTACAGCCTGTGGGATATCAAAGCTGCCACTGATAGCACTCCCCACCTCTACCCCTGGAGGATGGGTAGAAGCCCCAGTGCATTGCTTTGCCCGAGGACCTACACTGCTGTTAAGACAGCCCTGGAAATATCAGCACTACAGTACAATACAGCCCATCCCATCCCGGTAGTACCTTAGGAACATGAACTTTCATGGACACATATGTATACTTACCATCCTTAGCTACATCACCAATAGCCACGTTGTGCTTTTGTGACATATAGCCAAGGAAAGAGAAGATGACAAATCCAGAAAAAAAGCTTGTCAGAGAATTTACTGAGGTGGTAATAATTGCATCTCTGCGAAATAAAAAAAAAAACAAGTTGAATACATTCCCAATCTGAAGCGTCCACAAATACTGGTGCGCGTACAGAAGTGTCCATAATAAGTGCTGCCTATGAGAAATGATTGATCAGTGGTGTCATGTCTGTGGTAGTGTATCTTAACTGGGGTGCCAGACAGTGGCAGCGCGCTGACTATATAGTACAGAGGGGGAGCCGGTTAGCACTTAGCATACATGCAGAGATGTATGTAACATATGTGCTGCCAGCAGGTCCTCAGGGATCTGAAGCGCTGTGTCTGTCACAAGCACCATGTAGCACCCCCACCTCCAGACTCCCATTTATTAGGTTTCATTGGAATCTGGGGGCTGGCTTTAAAGCAGATTAAAGCTGTATGCTGTGCCCTGGGGGCAGCGGCGGCTTTGATCCCCGGGGAACTGCAACCAGCACATATTTTGCATGGTGCTAGACTACATTCATGTCTAGATATTTATAATTAAAAACCAGGGGCTGGTACAGAGTTAAACATACACCTTTTTTTGCCTAGCGTATTCATGTGAACCTTCCAGGCACACCACAGCTCTAATAGGGTATGGGACTCAGGGTCGACAGTGTCTAGATCAACACACATTAGGCCGACACCTATTGGTCGACAGTGAGTAGGTCGACACAGGAAATGGATCAACGCTGCCATAAGGTCAACCTGAACAAGGTCGACATGGAAAAAGGTCGACATGAGTTTTTTTCTTCTTTTGGTGTCGTTTTCTTTGTAAAGTGACGGGAAACCCCAATTAGTGCACCGCTCCTCTCGCCATGCTTCAGGCAAGGTGCCTCGCTCCGCTACCGCTGTGCTTGGCACAGGTTACCATTCCCAATTGTAGTCCATTTGGATCATAAAGTATGAAAAAGTTCCAAAAATGTGAAAAACGCATGTCGACCTTTTTCCATGTCGACCTTGTTCATGTTGACCAAATGGTCGCATCAACCTATTTCCTGTGTCGACCTACTCAATGTCGACCAATAGGTGTCGACCTAATTTGTGTCAACCTAGATAGTGTCGACCTGGAGTCCGGATACCCTCTAATACAGGTTCCATTTAGGCAGTAACGGTGCTGTCCCTTTGGCCTAGCCCCCCATGCGGCACCAGTCACACACCCTTTGTTATGGCTCTTCTCACAATTACATACACTGGCTGTTATATAAAATACACATTGCAGCAATATTACTTGAAGTAAGGCTCAGAGCATTTCATTGTAAAAGCTCCTTCATATAAAGGCTCTAAAGCTGGGTACACACTAGACGCCCCCACTGCAGTGAATGGGGCACATGCGTGTCTCACATGCACGTGCGTCCCAGTTACTGCGATAGGCGCGCCTCAGCGGGCGCGCAGAGGCACAGACAGAGCCACGATTAGCGTAGTTCCATCTGTAGTTCTGAAACTCGTCCACAGGAGCCCACACAGTACATGTTTTAAGCTTACCTAGCAGATGCACAGGTGTATTCATTAATCACTGACACGCTTAAAAGATCCACAGGTCAAGCTAATTAGTTCACTTGAGATTCTGCGAGGAGACCTGTAAAACGTGAATTGTTTGGGGTCCTGAGGACTGAATTTGAGAACCTGTGCTCTAGACAATATATAGGATGATTTATTGTTTTGAGCTGAAATGGAATGACAAATCCTCCACATTGCCAAGTATGTGTGCACTATTGCGCGCTCCCGTGTGTCGTTCCTCACATCTTCTGATCTGCCTGCAGTGCAGACAGATCTGATAAGGGGGGTCATTCCGAGTTGTTCGCTCGCAAGTGAATTTTAGCAGATTTGCTCATGCTAAGCCGCCGCCTACTGGGAGTGAATCTTAGCATCTTAAAATTGCGAACGATGTATTCGCAATATTGCGATTACACACCTCGTAGCAGTTTCTGAGTTGCTTCAGACTTACTCGGCATCTGCGATCATTTCACTGCTTGTCGTTCCTGGTTTGACGTCACAAACACACCCAGCGTTCGCCCAGACACTCCCCCGTTTCTCCAGCCACTCCTGCGTTTTTCGGGAAACGGTAGCGTTTTTTCCCACACGCCCATAAAACGGCCTGTTTCCGCCCAGTAACACCCATTTCCTGTCAATCACATTACGATCGCCAGAACGATGAAAATGCCGTGAGTAAAATTCCTAAGTGCATAGCAAATTTACTTGGCGCAGTCGCAGTGCGGACATTGCGCATGCGCATTAAGCGGAAAATCGCTGCGATGCGAAGATTTTTACCGAGCGAACAACTCGGAATGACCCCCAATATCTGTAATGACAGCATGCTCCTGGATGTGGCCACTGAATAATGGGCCTAATTCAGATTAATCGCAGTGTGCGATCTAACTGTGAATTTAGAGAAAAAGATGCAGGCGCATGCGGAACGCCAATCCTGCGTATGTGCCCGCATTTTCTGCAGGGTGGCCGCAGAAAATGCAATCACCTCTGCTTGTCAATCAGGTAAAGGCGGTGGGGGGGGCAACACTCCGTTTCCAGGGAGGCGGCCAAACGGGGGCGTGTCAGGGCATGATCAAGCAGATGCTGCGATCAAGAACATGGCGGCGGGACTCCTGCGGGCGCAGCTAAGCTGCACCGGCAGGAACCATTCTTAGTTTCTGCTAACAAGCAGAAATTGCAATGCGTTTGCAATTTCTGCTTGTGAAATTGGTTGAGGCGCTGGTTAGCATGCTGGGCGGCCTTGCCCAGCAATGGGGGGCCCCCAGCATGCGATCCAAAGGATTGCAAATTCTGCTAATTAGCAGAATTTGCAATCCTTACTGAATAAGGCCCTATATACAGTATTGTGTGGTTGAGGAATAAATCGCTCAGTATGTACAGCCAACCAACATATCGTTCCGTCATTCGTACCCGTCGGCCATGATCTACGATTGTCTAGTGTGTGCCCAGCTTAAAACAGCATATCAGCCAAACAGACCACAGTAAGCTAGATTTATTAAGTGGCACTCCAAACTGATAAATCCCTGAGGTTTTGGCCCTGAAATTTAAAGCCACGCTAATATTAAACGCAAAACAGGAGTGGTTTCGCATTTAATAATATTGCCGGCTGTAATTTTCGGGGCTAATAGTGCAGAGAATCGGAGGCTTTCTGGTTATTAAGTCTAGCCCTTTGCCGTTCTTGTACAAAAATCAGAATAATGGGCCTAATTCAGACCTGTTTGCTCGCTAGTGTTTTTTTTGCAGCCCAGCTTTCGCATAGTCGGGGAGTGTATTTTAGCTGTGCAAGTGTGCGATCGCATGTGCAGCTGAGTGGAAAAAAAACACTTTGTGCAGTTACTGAGTTGCCCAGAACTAACTGAGCCGCTGCGATCACTTCAGCCTGTACGGGGCCCGAATTGACGTCAGACACCCTCCCTGCAAACGCTTGGACACACCTGTGTTTTTACAACCACTCCCAGAAAACGGTCAGTTGCCACCAACAAACGCCTTCTTCCTGTCAATCACCTTGCGATCCGCTTTGTACCCGTGCAACTCGCCTGCGCATTGCAGTGCATACGCATGCGCAGTTCTGGCCTGATCGCAGCGCTGCAAAAAAAACTAGCGTGCGATCAGGTCTGAATGACCCCCAATATACAGTAGACAGGTTTAATGCCTGAACTAAAAATAAAGATGGAGAGAGTTATGTTTTATAGAAAAACAATTAAGGAGCGCTAATATCATATAAAAAGTTTTAATAATACAAGCAAGCAGTAAAACCACCTATAAATATTCAATTACAAATAAAATACACATACAATGCAATGTAATATAATGTTAGTGAGTATATATAAATTCAGCTAAATTAGCTTTTTAAACGCAGTATTGCAGTCCATATTTAGAGTACCATGTTCGTACGTTTAAAAAGCTAATTTAGCTTTCCTTAATTGTTTTTCTATAAAACATAACTCTCTCCGTCTTCATTTAAGGCATCCAGTTGCCATTTAGGAGCTGCTACCAAATTAACTTTATATCAGGTGTTTTAACGTATTGTTTATTTAATTGACACACTAGCTCCCGATTTAGTATGGTTTACATATTCCCTGCACTTCTCCTGTATGAACTAAAAATAAGTCTGTCACTTTACCAAAATGCCTCACTGTACTGTAAACAACTTTAGAAAATCAAGCACGTCAGACACTTCAGAATTTTGCTACGATGTTCCAAAATTTCTATTTCTGATTCTAAGTATACAGTACAATGATGAAAACAATGAGCAGATTACTGCCCTGCAATTCTTTTTTGTTTTAATTTACACATTTTTATCAAGCACGTTTTTCGTGTTACAAAAATAAGAAAAACCACAACCCAGATCAACTAAGAACATGTCTTAGAGAAATAGGGACAAGTGAATGTCTGCATAACAGGGAAAGGAAATAAAATAACAACCAGGGAACAGCGACAAGTACTGTACATTGAGCAACTATCACACAGATCAAACTAGTTTTAGGGAGATTATAGGAGTCAATTCAATTTACCCAGTCCACCGCCAATGCACATGTGCAGGTCCCATCCTGCATTGCACAGCCTGGCCAATGCCATCCCATCACATTGGCTGCAAATGCCTCTGCCTGATTGACGTTAGGCGTTCAAGGGGCTGGTGATGCCCCTTGTACAGTACTGATTGACAGGCAGAGGCATTCAAAGGGCTGGCGATGTGGCATTGTGAGGGCGGGGAGCTAGAAACGGGGGCAGGCTGGTGCCATTTTCAGGGCGGCTGTGTGACATCACACGCAGCTGCTCTGATGGAAAATATGTTGGCAGTGCTGCGAAGGCAGGGGTCATTCACAGTTGCTACAGCTGCAATTAAATTGCGGTCCTTGCTGGGTGGCCTTGTCCTGCACTGGGCGGGTCCCAGCATGCTGTAGAAATGATTGCAGATTCTGCTTTTTAGCAGTATCTGCAATCCAACCTTAATCAGGTCAAATTTCTGTAGTAGAATATGACACGTGAGGCGTGGCGGGCCATTGAGAGAGCATATCATACTACACCCAAAAGGCGTGTCTAGCTCCACATATGGGTGTGTCTAAGCTTAAATGCTTGCAGCAGAATATTTCTATATAACATCAGTAACAATACATTTGGGGACATTTTTCAATTACTGGTACTGATATTGCTGCCTGCAATTCTGGTTTTCATATTTGCATCTATTCACCGTGATATTTCTTTTCTATTCACTCAGCACAATGTACATGATAAATGTGATGCCTTTGTAATAAACTCCAAAGGCTATTTGATCTTATGTGAATTCTTACTTTAATGATCATGTCATGGAAAAAAAAAATGACTTTTTTTTGTATTGTTTTTGTTTGTTTAACTAAAGATTACTAACAAAACATTCCACAGCTCACACATACTAGAAGCATCAGCAGCATGCTGAGATAAGAAGACACAGGGCCTAATTCAGAGTTGATCCCAGCAGCAAATTTGTTGGCAGTTGGGCAAAACAATGGGCACTGCAGGGGGGGGGGGAGTGGGGTGTCAGATATAACATGTGCATATATAACATGTGCAAAAAGATATAGATTTGGGTGGGGTGTGTTCAAACTGAAATCTAAATTGCAGCCATTATTCACTCTGCACAGAAACAAAAGAACCCACCCACATCTAACTCTCTCTGCAAATGTTATATCTGCCACACCTGCAGTGCACATGGGCCCTCATTCCGAGTTGTTCGCTCGCAAGCTGCTTTTAGCAGCATTGCACACGCTAAGCCGCCGCCTACTGGGAGTGAATCTTAGCTTATCAAAATTGCGAACGAAAGATTCGCAATATTGCGAAAAGACTTCTCTGTGCAGTTTCTGAGTAGCTCGAGACTTACTCTTCCAGTGCGATCAGTTCAGTGCTTGTCGTTCCTGGTTTGACGTCACAAACACACCCAGCGTTCGCCTAGACACTCCTCCGTTTCTCCAGCCACTCCCGCGTTTTTTCCAGAAACAGTTGCGTTTTTCAAACACTCCCATAAAACGGCCTGTTTCCGCCCAGAAACACCCACTTCCTGTCAATCACATTACGATCACCAGAACGAAGAAAAAACCTCGTAATGCCGTGAGTAAAATACCTAACTGCATAGCAAATTTACTTGGCGCAGTCGCAGTGCGAACATTGCGCATGCGCAGTTAGCGGAAAATCGCTGCGATGCGAAGAAAATTACAGAGCGAACATCTCGGAATGACCACCCTGGTTTTGCCCAACTGCTAACAAATTTGCTGCTGCAATCAAATCTGAATTACCCCCACAGATCACAGGGGTCAGGCAAGCTGTATTCTCTACTGCCGGTGGTCCTACCAGGTTTTGATGAGAGTCAACAGCAGAGGCTGATGAGCCTGGACAGAAGTCATGCTAAAGACTGCAGCAAATCACTGTCCCTGCCCAGAAATTCCTTGGTGGAACCTTGGCAGCAGTGGAGAATCAAAAAAACTGTGAAATGTATTTTATAATGCAGGGCAGCAGGAGATAACAGCTTCAAATGGGACTCTCCCACAGGATCCGAGAGGGTAGGCAACTATGATTCTGATTTGTAATCATACACCTAGCATCTATGTCATGCTGTATGAGATACCCAGCATGCAGCATGGCATAGGTGTATGATTACAAATCTTTATCATACAGTGGTATACTGTCACTGCATGGGGGGAGGGGGATGATCAGTGGTATATAGGGCCTAATTCAGGCCTGATCGCTGTTGTGTGAAATCGCACAGCTGCCGATTATTGAATGACTGCGCATGCGTACAGATCGTAATGCACAGACACGAAGCCAAACTGCAAAAAAATCCTGCATTTTTTTTATCACTAGGCAAATACAGGCTGATTGACAGGAAGCGTGCGTTTGGGGGTGGTAACTGTCTGTTTTCTGGGAGTGTCTGAAAAAATGCAGGTGTTACCAAATGTTTTCAGGGAGGGTATGTGACGTCAGCTCCGGCACGATCAGCCTGTTTGTATTGCACTGTAGGAGTAAGTCCTGGGCTACGCACAGACTGCACAGACTGGAAAAATCATTTAATGGTTAGTGAGTTGCGAACGGATTTGCAGATGTCCTCTGTCTAGCAAAGTTTTTGCACGGCATACACATGCATTCGCACACTTGCACGGGCGGGTTTTCACTCTCTATGGGCGGTGACTATCTGTTAGCAGCCCTCTACAAAATCACAGAGGAGCGATCAGGTCTGAATTAGGCCCACTGTCACTGCATAGGAAAAGGGGGGTGATCAGTAGTATACTGTCACTGCATGGATGAAGGGGTGTGTGATCTGTAGTATACTGTCACTGCATAGGAAAAGGGGGGTGATCAGTAGTATACTGTCACTGCATGGATGAAGGGGGGTGTGATCAGTGGCACCAAGGTTATACTGTAACTGCAGGGGGGGGGGGTGTACTGTTTGGGTGGCACATAGCAACTATGGGGGACTGAAAATGAAGGAAAAAGTGGGATAGCTGATATGGTGACCCAGGCAGGATTGGGCAAAATGTGATGGGTTCTATATTGACATGAGGGAGCAGCCACACTGTTGCCATGGGTAAAAGGAAGAAAACAACTTTGAACAATTCAATGCAGGGCTGAGGTATAATGAGGAGAGGACTGTAGAGGAAAATGGAGCTGATGTTGTGAGGAAACAGAATGATAGGCAGCTTGTTTTGGAAGAAAATGTATCATATCTTTAAAAATGTGTAATATATTAAGTTTCATTTATGGTGGTGTAACAAATGAAATCATATGACTTACAGATTTGTCCCTTTACACTGTACGCATTGCTGCTCACAGGTCTCAGCAAAGCAGGGCATACACTATGCGTATGTTCCTACTATGCATAGACTTTAATGAGAGCCGCAGTGCATGTGCATGCTTCCCATTGACTTTTATGGGATTCTGCAACAATGCGTACACAAGCCTGCCACAGTGCGTACGCATTGTGATCCCGACACAGCATGCTGCTATAAACAGTAAAGCTGTAGCGGGACACATCTGTATTGAGTTATTATGGTGATACCTGATATATTTGTTTTATTGCTCATGCTGGATTGGTGAAGAAGGGGTGGCAGATCATTTTAATGCAGTGTGAGTGAATCTTTTGCTGGCACTAGTGACATTGGTATTGAAGAGATGGTCTTTTTAATTCTTTGTTACTAATGTGATAGCAGAGGCGGATTTACCGTTAGGCGACCAAAGCAGCTGCTTAGGGTCCGGCGAGTCTGAGGGGGCCCCGTGACACAACTTAATCTGAGCAGGAGCCGGCCCGGCACTACAGTGAAGCAACTGAAAAGAAACTACAACTCCCAGCAGCCCTTGCTGCCGAAAGCTCCCTGCAGCAAGGTCTGGGCCAGTCTAATTGTCCCCAACCTGTCGTACCCGCACCGCACCGACCACCCACCATTGTGCCGCCGAGCAAGGCCCGTGGTGCTCGGCGGCAGCATGACTTGACTACATGGTCACTGCTGCTGTGGTGAGTGCAATGCCAATGCTCCCTGAGCCTCACTGTCCACTGGCTCCTTCTTCCTAGAATGTGAGGGTGGCTGACAGGACACATAGAAACATGGAAGGGGGAGGGGACACACACACATAGAGAGACATAGAAGAGGGGGTGCAGGGAGACACATAGGGCGGGATGTACTAAAGCAAAAATGCGGTAAAACCCCGAAAACGGGGGTTTTACCGCATTTTCATATTTACTAAGACCCTACCGCAGCGTTTTCGGCGTCCAGGGTTTCGCCATCTCTGGATGGCGAAACCCTATAGAAGCCTATGGGCTTCTTTTCGCCGACCGCCGCAACCCGCCGACACCGTCGACCCCCGCCGCAGACGCCGACCCCCCTTCCCCCTGGCTTACCTTCCTCCAGGCTGCCCTGGACCCGGAAGGTAGTGTCCTCCTCCCCCTAGCAACGCAGCCGGACGTCCTTCCGGCTGCAGGGGGGAGGAGGAGGTGCCGGGGGCAGCCTGCTGCTGCTTCCCGGCATCTAGCCAGTGTGGGGACCCCGGGGAGGTGACGGAGACCCCCCGCAGACCACCTAACAGGTATCGCGGGGGGCCTCCGTCACCGCATCGCGATGTTGATCGCATATGTTAGTACATATGCGATCAACATCGCTGCGGTAACCGGCGAGGGGCGGCGATGTATGTTAATACATCCCGCCCATAGAGAGATATAGAAGGGAGAGGTAGGACACACATAGAGAGACATAGAAGGGGGAGGGGACACACACATAGAGAGACATAGTAGGGGGAGGCACAGAGAGACATAAAAGGGGAAGGGGGACACACATAGAGAGACATAGAAGAGGGAGGGAACACACATAGAGAGACATAGAAGGGGGGCGGAGAGACGGAGATACACTGTTCAATTTGCGGGCATTACCGTCAGGTTTTTGCCCTTTTTCGACAATGCCGATCCAACTTTTTTTAAAGTCGAATCAGCATTGTCGAAAATGGGCCAAAAACCTGTCAAAAATGTCCGCAAATTCGACAAAACAGGTGGATCGGTGGGCGAATTCACCGATCCACCTGTTTTTCGACATGTTGGAATTTCCGACAAGTCGAAAAAATGGTCCGTTCATTGAATAGGTTGAATCGAAATTTGCCCTAAAAACGGCAAAAATGGCAGTTTTTTGACCTGTCGGGCAGTCCGACAGGAATTGAATACACCCCATGAAATGAAGGGGGGATGACGACAAAGAGAGACAAAGAATGAAGGGGGGCCGACACAGAATAAAGTGGGGGAAGCCATTTGACACAATGTGAAAGGAGGGGGACATGGTGAAAGGCACAGGCTAAACATGATGGTGTGGCAGAAAGACATATTTGGGAGAAGATGATGTGGCTGAGAGATGACGCAGGAGAGGAGATGATGGTGTGCTGAGAGATGGCATAGTAGAGGAGATGATGGTGTATTGAGAGATGACACAGGTAGGGGAGATGGTATTCTGAGAGATGACACAGGTAGGGGAGATGCAGGTCCGGCCCTACACATACGCCGACTAAGCGGCTGCGTAGAGCACCAGACCAGTGAAGGCGCTGATTAAGTCACCGTCACTCTCTCTGCTGCCCGCGTCCTGCCACCCACTTCTCACCACAAACGTCTCACCGCCCGCCGCTCACCTCTCACCACCCGCTGCTCTCCACTCGCTAGTCGCCGCTGACCTCTCACCGCCTGCTGCCTGCCGCTCGCCGCTCATCACCCTCCATACGCCCGCCATCATGCAGAAAAGAGAGAGTTGGCACAGTTGCCAAACCTGAGATACCAACTACAGTTCCTGGACCCACTCAGCGGAGTGGGATCTGGAGAACAAACAGTCAACTGTGTTCGGTTCAAGGCTGCTTATTTGTAGAAGAGGGAACATACGGTAAGTATTAATATGACTGCTGACACCTTGCTGGTGGTTTCCCAGCTTTTATTTACGATTTTCTTACATTTATTTCTAAAGTTGGTCTATTTAAAAAAAGAAATGCAAAATACTTATTTGTCCATATTTACATAATTTTTAATGTTTGGTTAGACCATGCGGTCAAGGTCTGTACTGTGGTGTAATGTGTAAAGTGGCTCTGCTGGGGTGTAATGTGTATAAGTGGCTGGACTGGGGTGTATTGTGTATAAGCATCTGTACTGTGGTGTAACATGTATAAGTGTCTGTACGGTGGTGTAACATTTATAAGCGGCTCCTCTGTGGTGTAACATATATAAGCAGCTCCTCTGTAGTGTAACGTGTATAAGTGGCTCCTCTGTGGTGTAACATGTATAAGCGGCTACTCTGTGGTGTAACATGTATAAGCGGCTCTACTGTGGTGTGACATGTATAAACGGCTATACTGGGGTGTAACGTGTATAAGCATCTGTACTGTGGTGTAATGTTTATAAGCAGCTCCTTTGTGGTGTAACATGTATAAGCGGCTCCTCTGTGGTGTAACGTGTAGAAACGGCTCTACTATTGTGTAATGTATATAAGCGTCTCTACTGGGTTGTGATGTGTATAAACGTCTGTACTGTGGTGTAACGTGTATAAGTGGATCTACTGGGTTGTGACGTGTATAATTAGCTCTACTGGGGTGTAAAGTGTATAAGCAGCTCTACTGTGCTGTGTAATGTGAATTGATACTATTCTGTGACCACGCCCCTTCCCCATGAAGCCTTGCCCCTATATATACCACTAAGGGGCGCCAAATATATATTCGCATACCAAAAACAACTGGCTCGGGCCAACCCAGGGGAGATGGTGTGCTGAGAGATGACGCATGTGGGGGAGACGGTGTGCTGAGAGATGACGCAGGTAGGGGAGATGGTGTGCTGAGAGATGACGCAGGTAGGGGGGATGGTGTGCTGAGAGATGACGCAGGTGGGGGAGATGGTGTGCTAAGAGATGATGCTGTGGGTGAGATGGTGTGGCTGATAGATGCAAGGTGTAGATGGTGTGCTGAGAGATGCAGGGGGCAGGAAGTGACACAGGAGGCACGAGTCTGGTTGAACCTTTCATGTATGATTATGACCTTGGTAATATTCCTACACAAACAGGCATTTTCCGGATGATTGATAGCCTACATGGATACTGAATACCAACTGAAGCTGCTTCCTGACCAGGGAGGATACATTTCTTTAGAGAATGACTTGGAAACAAAACCCACGATCTCTGTCTGTGAGGTCTGTCCTTATTTCAAATGTAAGATGGTGTAGTCTCCTCCAACAGATGTCATATGCAAAACAAAAACACATAAAAAAAAGTCCAATGTGTGGTATTTCACTAAACAAAGTCTATAATAATCGCACGGGATAAAATCTAGTGGGCGAATTCCATAGGATTTCTCCACACCGTGGGTGCAATATACGCTTTACGGGACCACCCAGAATGTGTGACGGTCAATCAATAATGATGCTCACTCTCAGGCTTACATCAAACAACATGATCCATGCTTATACAGGTATCTTTGTTTCAGAGTACGCAGTTTCCTAGTTCTAATTGATTAAATGGTCTTTAAACCATCAGCTTACACGTATGCTTACTTGGAACACATGTCGTAGATTCCCATAGCGGTTTCTTTTCCTCCCCACGTCAATAGTAAAAATCCAAAAAGAGCCGTTGATGGATTAAAAACAAACTGCATTTATTGAATATCATGTACATAAAATCTATTTCAAAATTCTGGGACACACCCAATGGCTCTTTTTGAAATTTTACTATTGACGTGGGGAGGAAAAGAAACAGCTATGGGAATCTATGACATGTGTTCCAAGTAAGCATACGTGTAAGCTGATTTGGTTTAAAGACCATTTAATCAATAAGATCTAGGAAACTGCGTACTCTGAAACAAAGATACCTTTATAAGCATGGATCGTGTTGTTTAATGTAAGCCTGAGTGTGAGCATCATTATTGACTGACCGTCACACATTCTGGGTGGTCCCGTAAAGCGTATATTGCACCCACGGAGTGAAAAAATCCTATGGAATTCGCCCACTAGATTTTATGCCGTGTGATTATGTTAGACTTTGTTTAGTGAAATACCACACATTGGGCTTTTTTATGTGTTTTTGTTTTGCATATGACATCTGTTGGAGGAAACTACACCATCTTACATTTGAAATAAGGACAGACCTCACAGAGAGAGATCGTGGGTTTTGTATCCAAGTCATTCTTTGAAATCTAAGTATCTGTACCCTTCTTTTTATTGTACTTCTGTTTTTCCAGTTTTGATAACACTGGAAGATATTTCATTGCTGCCGTCAGTTTCCAGCACAGGTGTATACCATTCTATTTACATTACATTTCTTCAGAGGTTCCCAATTGTGAGAAACCATCATATAGGTAAGGTGTATATGAAATGGAAAGAAATGTTCCCACGGTGACAAGAACCGGGTGCCGTCATTTTCAGTGGTCATGTCCATGTTTTGGCAGACACCTTTGGTGCGCGCACATAGTTTTTTTTTGTTGTTGTTTTTTTTTGGGGGGGGGCATTCTTCATCTTGCCCTGGACACCAAAGACTCTAGTTACACCTTTGCCTGTGCCTCAGCAACTGGTCCTGCTCACCCAGTGCAGTGCCGCCATGCTCCTCCTCCTCTGTAACTGTGAGGGACACTCATTGTCACTGCTCCAAGATGTAAGCACTGTGTACATGCAGCGAGCCAGTGTGACACCCTGTGCCTGCCTCCACTGTCCCTGCCGGCATCTGTGCCCCTGGAGAGGGACTTGCATATACAAACTGTGTCCCTGTATGCAGGGCCGGAGCTTCCACTAGGCAGCTTTAGGCAGCTGCCTAGGGGCGCCAGTACCTGAGGGGGCGGCCAGTTACAGCTATCTGAAAAAAGGTAGTGTGGTCCTACCTTTCACAGCCGCCGCAATCCCCCCGACACTCGTATCTTACAGTAGCTGCGACTGCCAAGCTCCCGTATTGCAGCCTCCAGCTCTGCCTCCACCCGGCACAGGCAGCAACTTTGACAGCTCCTGGAGTCCTGGCTGGGGGTGACATGCGGTGCTGCTCTTCATTCCAGCCTTTTTCACAGACTACTCAGTCCCAACTCTGCATCGCAGGCTGCAGGTAAGGTGGCTGCACAGTGCACTGCCTCCATTTGTTAAGGAAAGTGGGGGAGAGCAGCAGCGTGTGTGTGTGTAGGGGGGGGGGGGGGGGGGAGAGGAGCAGCAGGCATGCACACAGATGGTGGGGGGGAATAGAACAGCAGACATTTAACAGAGATGGGGGAAAGGGTATGAGCAGCAGGCACCCACACAGACTGGAAAGATGGGGAGAAGAGAGCAGCCATGCAACAGACTGGGGGTGGGGGAGACCAGCAGCATGCCATTCATCTGAACGGCGGGTAGGGGGAAGGGGCAGTAGGCAGAAGTTTTGCTTAGGGTGCCGAGAAACCTTGCACCGGCCCTGCCTGTATGCACAGGGTGCATTGTAACTAGTGGACATGATATCTGGGGGCAGGAATATGTGATGTGCACAGATCATTGTGACACCATTGTGTGTACTTCTCCCTTCAGCAGTGTGTGTTTGTAGTGTAAATATTATTAGCAGTTTATTTTATAGTGCAGCATATTCCGCTGCGTGTTAAATGTTGATAAGGGTCTCGAATGTGTTGTGTAATGTGAATAAGGGGTACTAATGTGTGGCATAATTTGAACTGGGGGGGAGTACTGTTGTGTGGCCACGTCCCTTCCCCTGAATGACTGGGAGAGTTGTGGGTGGTGGATTGTTTGAGGAAGGGGGAGCCCCAAATTGGTGTCTTGCTTAGGGCCCCACGAGGTCTAAATCCGCCTCTGTGAGACAGTTCTTTCCATTGAAGTCTTTGCTGGGATAACTGTACTGTAGTACTGTTACTAAGATACAAGGCTGTTACTACTAGGTAAACCACATTCCAGAAAGCGAAACACATGGCTGCTGTGCTGTGTGTAGCTTTTTGTAATCAGAATCAGCTTTATTGGCCAGGTGTACTTGCGTATACTAGGAATTTGTCTTCGGTTTGCTATACAACAGCCAAGTAGGTAACAGATAAGTAGGTGGTGGGGTGGGAGGGAGGGGGGGGGGGGGGAGTAAAGTCATACAGATAGGTATACCGTAGGGACACAAGTGAGTTACGTGTACGTCTAGTCAGTCAATGTTCAGGAATTCAGCAAGCGGAAAGAAGGCTTCTGGTGGACCGGGCGGGGTCGGCCCTGTAACGCCTGCCTGTAGGAAGCAAGTTAAACCATAGGCGTAGGTATCATAGGTGCAGGGAGTGTGGTTGCTATGGGGCCCTGGCCACGTCCAGGGCCCGGCACTCCCCCTGCACCTGTATCAGAGACCTGTGGCTTCTCCTTTATCAGCAGTGTACTGCTGTTGCTGCAGGCACATCTGCTGTCAGTGTTAAGGTTGGCTCTGTTTCCCCGTTCTCACTGATGATGGGAGGAGCCGTGGCATTGCTAAGGGTGGGATGTACTAACCTCCCCCGCCATGTTATCTGGCTTTTCTCAGCGCTCCTTGTATTATCTCTGCGGTTACTGGTCTCTTCTCTGCTGCCCGGCACTACCCGTTGCTTCCCCACATTCCCCGTCTTTTTTCTCCTCTCACTGCCGTCCGCCTCATCACCGCCGCGGCCACTGAGTCCTCCGCTCTCTGTAGCGTTTGGTCAGTGTTGCGCTCCCCCACGTGATGCAGGAGCTACTGGATGCATGCCAGGAAGCTGACACAAGTGCGCATGTGCAACTGACAGGGGAAGCGCAGCGCTGCCCAAACGCTACGGAGAGCAGAGTACTCCGTGACCGCGGCAGTGATGAGGCAGATGGTAGTGAGAGGAGAAAAAAGACGGGGAGCATGGGGGAGCAACGGGAAGCACCGGGCAGCGGAGAGGAGACCAGTAACCGTGGAGGTAACACAAGGAGCGCTGAGAAAAGTCAGATAACACAGAGGGGGAGGTTAGTACATCCCACCCTAAGTCTGGCTCCTCCCAGCATCAATGAGGATGGACAGACACGGAACCAGCCGGCCGGGACATTGACATCAGATGTGCCTGCAGCAGCAGCAGCACACTGCTGATAGAGGAGAAGTTGAGGCGCACAGGACTCGGTGAGTGCCCGCCCGCACAGTGTCCGGTAGTGATGCGTGTTGCAGGGGACGGATGAATAGGGTTACAGTACCCTTTTTTGCGCCATGCAGCTGGAGTGTGAGGAAGGGGGGGGGGGCAGAGAGAAAAAATGGGGGCCCCATATGTAATAGCTATGCCCCTGAGTTAAACATGTTGTGGCCTAGGTGTAGCTGGTCCTTTACTATCTTCGTTGCCCGCTTTTTAGCTCTGGCTAGGTACAGGTCCTGGACTGAGGGAAGGTCAGCCCCAATGATCTTCTCTGCGGTTCTGACCACCTTTTGGAGCCTGCACCTGCCCCTCGCGTGGGTGGAGCCGTTCCATATCAGTATCGAGGAACACAGTACCGACTCCACAATCGCGGAGTAGAAGAGGAGCAGAAGCTTCTGTGGGATGTTGAACTTCCTTAGTTGCCTGAGGAAGAACAACCTCTGCTGAGCTTTACCGAGAGTGGTGTCAGCGTTGGACCCCCATTTTAAGTCCCGGGAGATTGTGGTCCCTAGGAACTTGAATGAGTCCACTAGCGATACCACACTGTCAGCAATCGTAGGCAGAGGTGCACTAGCTGACTTCTTCCTGAAGTCCACTATTATCTTGACAGTTTGAGGGGGTTGAGCTTAAGGTTGTTGTGGCTGCACCACTGTGCCATCCGATCTACTTACTGTCTATAGGTTGATTCATCCCCATCCTTGATGAGGCCGATGACGGTGGTGTCGTCGGCAAATTTGATGATCTTTACTGATTGCGCCTCTGTGGTGCAGTCATTTGTGTACAGGGAGAAGAGCAGGGGTGAGAGGACACAGCCCTGAGGGGCCCCTGTATTAATGGACCGTGCTTGAGAGGTGAATTCCCCCCACTTTCGCCACCTGTGTCCTATCTGTCAGGAAGTCTACTATCCAAGATCAGGTAGCTTCTGGGACCCCTAGGCGAAGTAATTTGGGGTGGAGGATGCTCGGGACGATAATATTGAAGGCTGAGCTGAAATCGACAAACAGGACCCTCGCATAGGTACCGGGAAATTCTAGGTGCTGTAGAATGTTTTGCAGGCCCAGGTGGACTGCATCCTCAACACACCGATTTGATTGATAGGCGAACTGTAGGGGGTCCAGTTGGGGGCCTGTCACAGTCTTCAGATGAATCAAAACCAGACGCTCAAAAGTTTTCATGACCACAGACGGCAGTGCTATAGGCTTGTAGTCGTGCAGGTTCGAGATAGAGGGTTTCTTGGGGACCGGGACGATCGTGGACCTTTTGAGGCAGGAAGGGACTTTCTGTTTCTCCAGCGATTTGTTGAAGATCTTGGTGAATATGGGGGCAAGCTGACCCGCACATGCTCTAAGTGCAGATGGTGACACTCTGTCAGGACCCGGAGCTTTCCTGGGTTTGGCCCTTTTGAACAGTGCCTCCACCTCTTCTTGGGCAACTTGCAGTGCCTGGAGTTGGCCGTCGGTGTTCGGGGCATCGTAGAGGTGATTGTTTGGGTCGCAGGGGACTTCTTTTGCAAACCTGCAATAAAAGTGGTTCAGCTCGTCTGCTAGGTCTTGGTGCATGGTGATGGACTTCGATGTTTTCTTGTAGTTGGTTATGGATTGCATTCCTTTCAATACAGATATGGAGTCATTGGTGAAGAGATCCTTTGTCAGCTTGTCCGAGAACCGCTTTTTTGCTAGCCTGATTTCTTAAGTTAGAGAGTTCCTAATTTGGTTGTATAGTGCTCTGTCACCGCTGCTATAGGCCTCCTCTTTGACCCAACGAAGTTACCTGAGCTGGGCGTTGAACCAGGGCTTGTTGTTGTTGTAAATGCAGTAAGTCTTGGTAGGTACACACATGACCTTATAGTAGCTGATGTAGGATGTGACAGTGACTGTCAGGTCATTCAGGTCGGTTGTCGAGGCTTCGAAGACCCCCCATTCCGTGCAGTCGAAGTAGGCCTGGAGCTTCAACTTAGCCTCGTTGGCATACAGTAGGACGCAAACACTATGAAATAGGATTGGTGTTGTTTCTGTCCTTGTTATATTTAGTGCTCCGAGATGATCTGCAAAGTATGATTATGATTCCAACATTTCCTTATTTTTGTAAACACTTTGGGGACAATATAATTAGCTGCGAAGGATGCGATGTGCCGTTGCCATGGCATTTTAACACCGGCAATGACATCCGTTCTCACACCCTTTGCAAACTGAAATCAGCTCCAATTCACACAAAATTGCTCGGACATCTATGGGGTGGCAAGCACTGTTGTAAGAATTCGGCCCGCCGTAAAGTGCGGCCGCTGCCATGATGACTCGCACCCATAATGACTCGCACCCGCAAAATCATCGCAGCTAATTTGATTGACCTTTCAGGGCAGTATGGATGGTCTAGTGGTTAGCATTACTTCCTCACAGCACTGAGGCTGTGGGTTCAATTCCCAGAGCAGAATCAAACCCGCAACCTCAAAATGGGTAAGTGACACCAGTGCAGCGGTGTCATTTACCCATTTCACACCCAGTGCAGCAAGTGTAAGCCATACGTCACTAAAATGGGGGCATGGTTTTGCAGGATGGGACAGTGCAGCACCCAGCTCCAGTCACTGAGCAGGAGTTGGCACTTTGGTGTCACCCCTCAGAGGGTGACACCCGGGTGTGGCCCACACCCTGCACACCCTCTTTGCGTTGCCACTGCACAAGAGTCTGATATTTTAGTTGTGTCATTGTGCAAAATTTACAATAGACACAGTAAGAGCAAAGCTATTACAGTTTTGGAATGTGTACCTTGTTAATCAAATGCTGAGACAATTGCTTTACAAGCATATAGTGAAAAGTTCAGAAAATTTTAATTCAAGTGTCACAAGATAGGTCACAAAGCAATCAACTGCAAGCAGAGAAAAGTGAATCCTGTGCAGAATCAGAAATGTGATGACAGAGATCAGTCAATCCTGAGTGTTATAGAAAAGGAATGTTGGTATATGAATTCAGGTGTAACAATACATTTCAGCTGCAATGAAAAGTTCACCAAGCTAAGTGAATGTGATCCTATCCCAATCAAGGGAATTGACAATCAAGCACTGACAGCTACAGTTGGGACAATTAAAGGTCACTTGAGAATTGGATAAAGAACAATAGTCACAGAAATGCAAAATGTATTTTGTGCACCAAAGATGGGAACAAATCTTATTGCCATCAGTGGCCCAGAGCAGAGAGGCCACATAGTTCAATTTGCCAAAGGAAAGTGCAATGTGAGAAACAGAAGTGGGACAATTATCGCTACAGACACAAGGAGTCAGTAATTATATGTCCTTGATACAGTATACAGCACTGCTACACAATGATGACAAGTGAGTCATAGTCATTGAAACTCTGGCAACAGCACAACTTGAGAAAGTACATTCAGATGTACAGTATGTAGTCCAGTGAAAGTAAAGTTTGTTAGATGATAGAGATACTTTGTGGCATTTATATATGACTTCACTAGAATGACACAAGTGTACTTCATAAAAGAGAAATCAGAAAGGATAAAGAAAATTGCAGACTACAAAAGACTGGCTACAGGCTTTAAGTGATGACATCTGATAATGGTGGATAATATAACCATAACCTAGAGGTGGAACGCTTCTTCAAAAAATATAGAATAGAGGGGGAGATGTACCAAGCCTTGAAAAGTGATAAAGTGGAGAGTGATAAACCAACCAACCAGCTCCTAATTGTCATTTTTCAAACACAGCCTGTAACATGGCAGTGAGGAGCTAGTTGGCTGGTACTTTATCACTCTCCACTTTATCACTTTTCAAGGCTTAGTACCCCGGTATCAACTGAGCATTACCTTTACTCCTGAACAAAACAATGCTAGTGAACAAGCAAACCATACGCTGGTGGAGAAAGCAAGATGCATGCTGAAGGACGCAGACTTAGAGAAGCTGATTTGGGCAGAATCAATGTCCACAGCAGTTTACCTTAATAACCTTTTTCCTACAATTGTCATAAACAAGGGCGTCAACAGCTGTGTTGGGCCCAGGTACTGGGAGTAGGTGTGGCCAATGCAGGAAGGTGTGGCCAATCCCCGTCCTTGGGAAATATAAAAAATATTAGCTTTTGTGCAGCCATGTGCACCACACAGGGGGACACCGGTTTGAGGAACAGAAGTCGGTCCTCTCTCTCCCCATCCCAAGTGCTGCTGTCTACAATGGGGAAGAGGGGGCAGCGGTTCCTAGGCACCCGCCCTCCCCCTGCAATAGGCCCAGGTCTGGGTAAAGAGTACCTGTTCCCTCCCTTCTCTGAGCCACTTGTATTAAAAGTAAACAAGAAAATACCAGGTGCTTCAGTTTTCAGTCTGATTAGTGGTTGAACCTGAAAGCTACTCACCAGAATGGAAGGGGGACAAGTCCATAGGCGTGCGCACGGGGGGTGCCTGGTGCGCACAGGCACCCCCTAATGTCCGGCACCCCCCGCACTCCACGCCTGCTGCACTGACCAACTGGGCTGCTGCGCTTGCTGGCCGTCGCCGCGCACATGCTGCTGTCACTAGAGGCTGCCCAGCGGCGCAGAGGAGGTGATTGAAGTTCAAGTTCCGCCTTCCGCCCGTGCTCACCAGTCTCCTCCCGCGGCTACGCGAACGCTGGGGGGGTCCTCAGGTATTTCCCTGGACGGATGCAGCGTCTCCTCTCCTGTCTGCAAGAATGAGATGCATGTCAGGAGTGCCGGCGGTAGTGGCGGGTCCGGTGGGGGGGATCGGTACACAGGCGGCTTTAATTAAAGATGCTGGCCAGACGGACTCTCACTGACCTGGCAGGGGCTTGCAGCAATTATGGTGGCTGTGTTTTATTTTTTGGGGAAAGATATGTGTGTGTACAGTATGTATAGTGTCTGCTGTGTATCTGTATGCTACTCTGTGTGTCTACTGTATATGCATGTTGTGTGCTGTGTATGTTAGTATATCCATACCTCCCAACTGTCCCGATTTTCGCGGGACAGTCCCATTTTTTGGGGACTGTCCCGCTGTCCCACCCGCGGGCCGCAGTGTCCCGCGGTGGGGGGGGGGGCAGTTGGGAGTTTCTGTCACCCGCTGCCCTACTTCGCAGAGCAGCGGTGAATAGACGCTGTGCGCATGCGCACAGCGTCTATTCAGTGCAGACAGAGGGAGAGGAGGCATGCCAGCGGCTCACAGAGCGCTGAGCATGCCCCCTCAGTGACGAAAACGGGGGCGTGACTCGCGATCGCGGGTCCTCCCGCGAAACCACGCCCCCTTTTCGTAGGCCACGCCCCCTTTTCGGGAGCGCGCACGGCTTCGCCGCGCAAGTGTCCCGCTTCCCCGAAGAAGAAAGTTGGGAGGTATGGTATATCATGTATGTGTATCTATACTTTTATATGAGTCTCCTATGTGTATGTATTGTGTATATATATATATATATATATATATATATTATATGTGTGTATACATATGTGTATGTGTGTATATATACAGTAACAGTATATATATATTTATGTGTGTGGTGTGTGTGTACGGAACCCCCCTCCCCATAAAAATCCTGCAACTGCCCCTGTGCCATGTCCTCACTGTCCTGCAACTGCCGCCACCAGCCACGCCAACATTACAGGCCCAGCCCAGGCAGCGTTCCTCTCGGGAGGAATCGGAGCAGCCGCCGGAGCAGAGGACACAGCTGAGCAACCCTGAGAGAGTTCAGCACTCAGCAGAGAGGGTAAGACACGCTATCTGTCAGTGTCACTGAGACATCTCTGTTTAATATATATTCAATTTGGATTTTTTATTACTATGGATTATTTATATCCCTCAAAATATTTATTATTAATAGTGTGTTATACTTTTATAATAACTGTGAGCACTACGGGGGGTATTATGTGTGTCTGGCACTGCTGGGGGCATACTGTGTGCCATAATGTGAATTCCGGGTCATACTGTGTGACATAATGTGAGTTTTGGCTAATACTGTGTGGTGTAACGTTAATTTCATCTCATACTGTATGTCATAAAGTTAATTTTGGCTCATACTGTGTGGCGTTATGTGAATTTCGGCTCATACTGTGTGGCGTTATGTGAATTTCGGCTCATACTGTGTGGCGTTATGTGAATTTCGGCTCATACTGTGTGGCGTTATGTGAATTTCGGCTCATACTCTGTGGTGTACTGTGAATTTCGGCTCATACTGTGTAGGGTAATGTGAATTTCGGTTCATACTGTGCGGCATAATGTGAATTTTGTCTCATACTGTGTGGCATAATGTGAATTTTGTCTCATACTGTGTGGCATAATGTGAATTTTGTCTCATACTGTGTGGGATAATGTGATTTTCGGCTCATACTGGGTGGCATAATGTGAGTTTCGTCTCATACTGGGTGGTGTAATGTGAATTTCGGCTCATACTGTGTGGCATTATGTGAATTTCGTCTCATACTGTGCGGCATAATGTGAATTTTGTCTCATACTGTGTGGCATAATGTGAATTTTGGCTCATACTGTGCGGCATAATGTGAATTTTGTCTCATACTGTGTTGCATAATGTGAATTTCGGCTCATACTGTGTGGGATAATGTGAATTTCGGCTCATACTGGGTGGCATAATGTGAGTTTCGTCTCATACTGTGTGGTATAATGTGAATTTTGGCTCATACCATGTAGCATAATATGAATTTTGTCTCTCACTGTGTGGCGTAATATGAATTTTGGCTCATACTGTGTGACGTAATGTGTATTTCGGCTTATACTGTTTGGCGTAATGTGAATTTTTACTCATGCTGTGTGACGTAATGTGAATTTCGGCTTATACTGTTTGGTGTGATGTGAATTTTTACTCATGCTGTGTGACGTAATGTGAATTTTAGCTCATGCTGTGTGGCGTAATGTGAATAAGGGGCACTACTGTCAGTGACTGGTGAGCATGGGGACATTTGTGACAAATGCTGGTGTCCTGCAGAGATTTAGTCTGATGGCAAAGAAAGAGGCAAATGTGGCTCTGAATGCACAAGTGTAAATTATAAACTTGTTTTATATTAAAATGGAAATGTTTGTCCTGGAATATATACCTCTTACAGGCGTCCGGGATCCTGGCTGTCATGATCCCGACAGCGGGATACCGGCCACCAGTATGCTGGCAGCGGAGTGAGCGCTAGAAAGACCCTTGCAGGCTCGCCGGGATCGCCACGCTAGAAGGCCCCTTGCGGGCTCACTGCACTGGCCACGCTGCGGGTACGGAGGCTCACTGCGCTCGCCACAGGATCTATTCTCCCTCTGTGAGTGTCGTGGAAACCCACAGAGGGAGAAAAGCCTGTGGCGCCGGTATTCCAACAGGCGGTCTCGTGATCGCCTCCCATTTGACTCAATAAATCTCCTGTACTTTTCAGAGTGACCCACTCAAAATTAGGGTGTAGTGCTGGGGGGTGCAAGGGGTGTGTGTGGGGTGGAGAGGGGATTGCATATGCACCTAGGCACACCACTCTCTAGTTCCGGCACTCGGTCAGGGATATATTGGGGAAGTGTAAGCAGTGATAGGGTACAGCGGTAGCTAGCACTCAGGGTTATGTCGTAGTGGACCGTCAGTACTGCCTGGTGGTTGCACCATTATGTTTAATTTTTTTTCTCTGGGGTGTATTATATCTACTTTATTATTAGGGAGAAATTAGATTAAACTATGTGATTTTACTAAGAGCATGTAAAATAGTTTTAGACATGTCCCTGGGTGATGCTAGACAGTAGACACACCCAAAAGGTGGTGCTAGATACGCCCAAAAGGCGGTGCTAGACATGCCCCTCCGGGGGTGCACCCCCTAATAAAATTAGCTGCGCACGCCTATGGGGACAACGACTAACCGCTAAGAATGTAAAGCAAGAGAAAGAACTGGGAGAGAAATCTGTTTAATAAACGCGAATGCAAAACAATCATAAAATACAAAACGCATATAGAAACATATAAAATGGTCAAATGTAGTAATGTTGGAATTTATCAATACCAAGGACCTTTACAACAATTAAATAATGTACTATGCAATAAGCTCAGAAACTCTGACAGACAGAAGGGTGCTGTGAAACCGTAGGAAAAAAAGGGGCGTTTTAAAACCAAAGAATAAAAAAGGGAACACTGTAACCGGGAAGAAAGCTTCCAGTTGCTTAAAGGTATTAGGAAAGTTGCATATAAAAAGGTTGGTAATAACAGGTGGTTGCCCATAGTAACCATGGTAAATTGTAGATGAAATCAGCAGAAATAGTAGTTGTCTCCAAATATTCTACTGAGATAGTCTACTGGAATGCAGCCCAATGTGATGGTTAATGGTTGAATTGAGATAAGTTATAAATTTGCACATGGGTTGTGTAAAATGATCCCCTTGGGTTAAAAAGTCACATTAGAGCAATAGCTTAAACAGACTGATATCATTTTAAATGCAGAGTTGAGAAAATTCCCAGCTGGAGACCCTGTTATGAAGGGGTATAGTTCACAGTGTTAAAAGGATTTCACATGTGGTGCGCAGGTACTACCTGGAGAGCCATTCTGCTTATATTACAGAGACATGATATATGTGTTGTCAGTGCTGGCTCATAGATCACAACAGGGATATCCACTGGCCGTCTCCTGTGTAGTGATGTCAGCATCAACCTTGTAGTTACTCAGCAGATCAATCAGAGGCTGTACTATGTAGAGTATCAGCGCTGGCTTGCCAACATATCACATTCTAGGTAAAGCACTCTGTTAGTGTCAGCTACTATTTAACAACCGCATGGCAGATCAACTGGGAGCTGCACTGTAGTGGCAATACCAGCTCAGTCCTAAAAGACATAACACCTATTGAAGCCTGATCAAAGATAAAACCAAGAGAGAAACATCTAAGAAGATCTGGAAGCACTGCTTATGTCCCAATACCAAAAGAGAGAAGAAGCAAGCTGGATTCAAAATCAATAATGTGCATCATGCTTGGCTATTTCCATGAATGTAAAGGCTACAGATTGTGGAATTCAATTAACGGAAAACTTGTCAAGTCAAGGGATGTTGTATTTAAAGAGATGGCACAAGTTACAGAAATGCTGGACTTTGACATGCAGAACAAGTATGTGTCACTGGACATGCCAGGAGCTGGAGAGACATCTGGACCAGAGACTATTAGTCTGGAAGTTCAACCACAAAAAATATCATCTGCAAGATCAAAAATCGGCAAGCCGAAGGTACAAAGAGGAATTAAGAGCAATTTGCAAACATTACATTCAGTGTACCACAAGAGATTCAAAAGTCAAGGACTGATTGGTGTGAGTGAAAGTCCAAATCAGGAAGAGAGACTTTACAAGATTTAGGAGTCAAAAGTATCAAAGACATCAAGATTCATGACAGTGACAGCAATCCAAAGTTTTTAGTTAATAGACTGTTGCTGAAGCCTATGTTGTCAGTCATAGGAGTCTTGCTGTTGTTCCAGTCAAGAAAGCCAAATTAAAGTTATCTGATACGTTGTTTTTTTGTGTCTAAACTCAGCTTTCTTACAGGTTGCTACATGAAAGTTTCAATTATTTGTAACATGGAGAAGCTTGTAGTGAGGTAGAAGTAGAGACTGTATCCAACATCCAACATATCCAACATGACTCCTCCATGGATGATGCTTCATACCCTTACCAGGATGGCCACCTATAACTGCGCATGCACAGCACCATGTTGTTACAGTGTACGAGTGACATACTGTAGTGGGAGACAGATGTCTTCCCCTTGGGTCCTGAGACCCAGGGCCGGCGCTACCATTAGGCAGCTTTAGGCAGCTGCCTATGGGCGCTGGCCACTGGAGGGCGGCAGGCTCCAATTAAATATATTTTACCAAAAAAAATATATATTTTGATAAGTAAGCCCAGACCAGGGGCGGCCGCGGCGAGGGTCTAGCCTGCCACAGCCGTCAGTCACCTCACCAGCCCAGTGTATTGCTTTCCCTGCAGGCCTGCGGCTGCTCCATGTCTAAACAGAAATAGACGGAGCCGCGCGTATGAGAGAGCAGGTCAGGAGACGGGCGCCGCCCACACTGACAGCCTAACACGCATCCTGCTAGGCGCCGTCAGCACGAACGTCAGCGCTTGTGTGGCGCCCGTCTCCTGACCTGCTCTCTCATACGCGCGGCTCCGTCTATTTCTGTTAGAGACATGGAGCAGCCGCAGGGAAATCACACTGGCGTAGGTGAGGTGACTGACGGCTGTGGCAGGCTAGACCCTCGCCGCGGCCGCCCCTGGTCTGGGCTTACTTATCAAAATATATTTTTTTTTGTGTAAAATATATTTAATTGGAACATCTGAAAGACAAGAGAAGTCTCTCTATCCCCTCCCTCCCGCCGCCCCGCGCCTCCCTATCCCCTCCCTGCCGCCCCGCGTCTCCCTATCCTCTCTCTCCCACCCAGCGTCTCATTATCCCCTAACTGCCGCCCCGCGTCTCCCTATCCTCTCTCTCCCACCCAGCGTCTCACTATCCCCTAACTGCCGCCCCGCGTCTCGCTATCCCCTCCCTCCCTGCCGCCCCGCGCCTCCCTATCTCCTCCCTATCTCCTCCCTCCCACCCCGCATCTCCCTATCCCCTCCCTTCCACCCCGCGTCTCCCTATCCCCTCCCTCCCACCCCACGTCTCCCTATCCCCTCCCTCCCACCCCACGTCTCCCTATCCCCTCCCTCCCTGCCGCCCCGCGTCTCCCTATCCTCTCCCTCCCACCCGCGTCTCACTATCCCCTCACTGCCGCCCCGCGTCTCGCTATCCCCTCCCTCCCACCCCACGTCTCCCTATCCCCTCCCTCCCACCCCGCGTCTCCCTATCCCCTCCCTCCCACCCCGCGTCTCGCTATCCCCTCCCTCCCTGCCGCCCCGCGCCTCCCTATCTCCTCCCTCCCACCCCGCATCTCCCTATCCCCTCCCTTCCACCCCGCGTCTCCCTATCCCCTCCCTCCCACCCCACGTCTCCCTATCCCCTCCCTCCCACCCCACGTCTCCCTATCCCCTCCCTCCCACCCCACGTCTCCCTATCCCCTCCCTCCCACCTGCGTCTCACTATCCCCTCCCTGCCGCCCCGCGTCTCCCTATCCTCTCCCTCCCACCTGCGTCTCACTATCCCCTCACTGCCGCCCCGCGTCTCCCTATCCCCTCCCTCCCACCCCACGTCTCCCTATCCCCTCCCTCCCTGCCGCCCCGCGTCTCCCTATCCTCTCCCTCCCACCCGCGTCTCACTGTCCCCTCACTGCCGCCCCGCGTCTCGCTATCCCCTCCCTCCCCGCGCCTCCCTCCCTGCTGCCCCGCGCCTCCCTATCCCCTCACTCCCTGCCGCCCCGCGTCTCCCTATCCCCTCCCTCGCACCCCGCGTCTCACTATCCCCTCCCTGCCGCCCCACGTCTCGCTATCCCCTCCCTCCCTGCCGCCCCGCGCCTCCCTATCTCCTCCCTCCCACCCCGCATCTCCCTATCCCCTCCCTTCCACCCCACGTCTCCCTATCCCCTCCCTCCCACCCCACGTCTCCCTATCCCCTCCCTCCCACCCCACCCCACGTCTCCCTATCCCTCCCTCCCTGCCGCCCCGCGTCTCCCTATCCTCTCCCTCCCACCCGCGTCTCACTGTCCCCTCACTGCCGCCCCGCGTCTCGCTATCCCCTCCCTCCCCGCGCCTCCCTCCCTGCTTCCCCGCGCCTCCCTATCCCCTCACTCCCTGCCGCCCCGCGTCTCCCTATCCCCTCCCTCGCACCCCGCGTCTCACTATCCCCTCCCTGCCGCCCCACGTCTCGCTATCCCCTCCCTCCCTCCCTGCCGCCCCGCGCCTCCCTATCTCCTCCCTCCCACCCCGCATCTCCCTATCCCCTCCCTTCCACCCCGCGTCTCCCTATCCCCTCCCTCCCACCCCACGTCTCCCTATCCCCTCCCTCCCTGCCGCCCTGCGTCTCCCTATCCCCTCCCTCCCACTCCACGTCTCCCTATCCCCTCCCTCCCTGCCGCCCCGCACCTCCCGATGTTGGAGTTGCCTACAGCAGCAGCAGCTCCGGAGACAACAGGCAGCGCTGTTACCTCTATTTCCGTGCCCTCAGCATCTCCGGCAGCATCTGCTTCCTCCGGGACTGAGGAACCAGGACCACTAAGGCGAGGGGTGGGGGAGTTGTGCTTGGTGGCAAGTGTCTGGGCAGCTCACCCCCAGATCACTTGGACTGCAGCTCCCCGCCTTGTGATCTGGGGGTGAGCTGCAGTCCAAGTGATCTGGGGGTGAGCTGCAGGCCAAGTGATCTGGGCAAGATCACTTGGACTGCAGCACACCCCCAGATCACTTGGACGCAGGGACAGGGAAAAATAAATAAAATAAATGTAAAAAAATTATATATTTATATCACAGCTGCCCGCCTCCCACCGCTGACCAGCGCTCACTTCTGCACGCTGCACAGCCATTGAAAGCTGACCACCGCAGACCACAACTGGCGGTGGTCAGAGGGACATCAACGCCGCAGCGAAGAAGGACAGCTTAGTACCGCCGCATCCCCCGCAGACCATGGGCTCATATGCCACCAACAACCACAGTCCCTTCCGCACCTCCGCTGCACATATCAGGTAATGTTACCCTATGTCCCTGCTGTCACGCTCTGTCCCTGCTGTCACTCTCTCAGTCCTTGCTGTCACTCTCTCTCCCTGTCCCTGAATTGTGGGTCATACCGTTTGCTATAATGTGAATTTCGTCTCATACCATATGGTAAAATCAGAATTTTGGCTCATACAGTATGCTGTAATGTGAATTTCGGGTCATACCGTGTGCTATAATGTGAATTTCGGCTCATACAGTGTGGTAAAATCTGAAATTTTGGGTCATAGCGTGTTCTGTAACGTGAATTTCGGCTCATACCGTGTGCTGTAATGTGAATTTCGGCTCATACTGTGTAGTAAAATATGAATTTTGGCTCATACTGTGTGCTGTAATGTGAATTTCGGCTCATACCGTGTGCTGTAATGGGAATTTCGGCTCATACCGTGTGCTATAATGTGAATTTCGGCTCATACCGTGTGCTGTAATGTGAATTTCGTCTCATACCGTGTGCTGTAATGTGAATTTCGGCTCATACTGTGTGGTAAAATATGAATTTCGGATCATACGGTGTGCTGTAATGTGAATTTCGGCTCATACGGTGTGCTGTAATATGAATTTCGGCTCATACGGTGTGCTGTAATGTGAATTTCGGCTCATACTGTGTGGTAAAATATGAATTTTGGCTCATACCATGTGCTGTAGTGTGAATTTTGGCTCATACCATGTGCTGTAGTGTGAATTTCGGCTCATTCCGTGTGCTGTAATGTGAATTTCTAGATAGTATAAGAATTTCTAGATAGTATAAGGGGTCCTAATACACTGAAGGACACGCCCCCATTTGAGTGGCCACACCCCCTCTCCCGGAGGCGCGCGCATAATTGCAACCTTCACTTTTCCATACCCCCACTTCAAAATGTCTACTTCGACCACTGTATATGTATGTGTGTGTGTGTATATATATATATATATATATATATATAGTATTCATTCTAGCACCCTGCACCTTTCAAAATCCATGCAGTTCCCCTTTCCTGCCTGGGGTGTCACTCTCTGCTCTGGTGTTTCTCAGCACACACAGGTCTGTATCACAGCACTGAGTAACAGATCAGAGTGTGCGGAGAAGCACCACAGCAGAGAGTGACACCCCGGGCAGGAAAGAGGAACTGCACAGTATTTGAAAGGTGCAGGGTGCTAGAATGAACACTAATATATATATATATATATATATATATATATAGCCAATGACCTCACCGCACGTCACTGCCACAAAGTTCTAGTTACAACCCTGATGCCTATCTATAATACTGTATAAAACTACAGACTGTGGTATTATACTATATATGGATGTGGGGCTGGATGCTTTTTAACTTGTGTGCATTTAATATAATATTTGTCAGGTTTTCTTTTGCTGTTATTTGGCTGCTTCAGGAGGATCAACATACCGTTAACACAGCCTCTAGATAACGTGATCACTCCACTGTCCAAGCAACAGGGGAAGGGGAGGGTCGGGAGGACGGGGGGGGGGGGGGGGTGTAGGCAGAAATTTTGCCTAGGGTCCGAGAAACCTTGCACCGGCCCTGCTGAGACCGGCGCTGGTATTACTCGCATTGACTGGTGTTCCAAAACCACTACTGCATCCAAGAGACAACCACTGGCTGGTGATCGTTCTGAACCCCGCACCGCTACAAGCTACTGTACGCACGATTCATACTCTTCTATCAGTGTAACTGTTACGTTCTTGGTGCTCTGAACGAAAGGTATGGAGTGGCAAGTCCCGAGCTCAAGAACGTGATGCTGAAATGGTGACTAGGTATGAATAATAACCCCTAGCAACCTAACTCCGTTGTTTCACCCACGTGGTCAGTCTACGCCTGCGAGACTATGTGTTCTTGGGCCCACGGCAGCTGCGTTTGTAGGGCGGATTAGGTTTGCCCAACTCCGATGCCCCCCGGTCTTAGTATGAGACAAGGCGTAAACGGAGACGGGATGATAACAAGGGGACCTCTAACTAAACACAAAAACTGAGCTAGGGGCTACAACAGAACTACGAACTAAAAGTATGTGCGGCTCGACCGCCAAAGGAAAAGGAAACCAAGATACGCTATCCTAACCCTACACGGCACCGCCGTATACCAGGTAGGACAGCTATGGCGGAACACCTCCGCAAAAACACCAAAAGGAACAAGAATAAATGGAATACCGCGGCCAAGGCCGCAAGGCGCGGCTGAAGGCCGCTACTCACAACACCGGGAACAACCGTAAGCGAACCGGAATCTTCGGATCTCAAACGCAGGTAACAACCGACAGAAAGGCAGAAAGAAGTACAAGGATTAGCTTCCGACACCAGGAGTCAGGACCACCGGAACAAGATGACTGGATACAGAACACCGGACAGGGAATTTTCTCCAGAGCAGGAACAACTCACAGGAAGCTATCACCGGCGTCTGTGTCAGGCACTGAGAGAGAATATAACAGGGAGCCCTCCAATAGCAGCAGCAAACCAAAATCAGTAATGTCGTGCAGCTGCCCTGCTGCACAACCCAGAGCTGACAGGTGAATTGATTAATGGATAGCAATGGGGAACGCAGTCCGCCTGTGGCGCCCTGTTGCTAAGGATCCGGCGGCTTGCACGCACGGCGTCCCAGCGTTGCTATGGACCCGGCGGCTCAGTGCGCACGGCGTCCCGGCGTTGCTAGGCGCCGTGCGGCTCAGTGCGCACGGCGTCCCGGCGTTGCAAGGTGCCGTGCAGGGACAGGAGGAGGTGCAGCGGCCGTGACCGTTGCTTAGCAATGGTCGGGCGCTGGGGAGAGCCGCCGCGCCAAACAGTACCCCCCTTGAGGAGGGGTTAAAGAACCCCTATATCTGGGTTTATGAGGAAAGTCCTGAAAGAACAACCTCTTAAGTCTAGGGGCATGTAAATCCTTGTCCAGGACCCAAGACCTTTCCTCTGGACCGTACCCTTTCCAGTGAACAAAAAAATAGAGCCGACCACGAGAAAATGTAGAATCTAAGACCTTCTCCACTAGGAATTCTTGTTGACCCTGAACATCCACCGGAGGTCTACCCTGGAAAACTCTCTGAGGAAATCTCCTGGAAAAGACACATGGCTTCAATAGAGAACAGTGGAAAGTGTTGCCGATTTTAAGTGACTTTGGTAACCGTAGCCGAAAGGCCACTTTTTTGACAATAAGGAATGGTCCAGTAAATCTGGGTCCCAATCTAGCCGAGGGTTGTCGGAGACTGATGTTGTGGGTTGACAACCACACCTTATCCCCTACCTTAAATGTGCACGGGCGTCAGAACCTATCAGAAAAAAATTTCTCTCGGAAAGCAGCCTTCTTGAGGGCAAGGTGCACCTTTCTCCAAATAACTCTGAGACGAGAGGTTAAGGTCAAGGAAGAAGCCGGACAATGAGGAATAAAGGAATTGGCCCTAGGGTGAAAGCCCAAAACTGAAAAGAATGGAGACTCCTTGGTGGAAGAATGGCAAGAGTTATTGTAGGCAAACTCAGCCAGAGGAAGAAAATCTGACCAATCGTTCTGAAGTTTGGCAGAATAAAGACGTTAGTATTGTTTTAGTGACTGATTAACAAGTTCAGTCTGCACGTTAGACTGTGGATGGTATCCAGATGTTAAAGAGAGTTTCATGTTCAATGAGGCACAAAAACGTTTCCAAAAACGGGCAATAAATTGTGGTCCCCGGTCTGAGACTATATCCACGGGTAAACCATGAAGCCTGAAGACATGATGGAGAAACAGAACTGCCAAAACTTGAGAGGAGGGTAATCGGGGAAGAGCAATGAAGTGGGCAATTTTGCTAAAACGGTCCACCACTACCCAAATTACCCGGAATCCGGATGAAAGAGGAAGATCCACCACAAAATCCATGGAAATGTGTGACCATGACCTGAGTGGAATTGCCAGAGGCATGAGTTGCCCGACCGGCAGAGATCGGGATATCTTGTGCTGAACACAAACCTGACAGGAAAGGACAAATTCCCTTACATCCTTGGAAAGATTAGGCCACCACACCGAGCGAGAGATTAATTCCAAGGTTTTAGCAATACCTGGATGACCAGAAACCTTACTATCATGAAACTCCGCAAGGACAGTGCCTCTCAAGAACTCAGGGACGAAGAGACGATCAACAGGAGTAACACTGGGAGCCTGCTGCTGAAGCTGAACTAGCTGTGTGAATAAATCCTGTGTGAGGCCGGCCCGGATGACGGACAATGAGACAATGGGGGTAGCGGAAGAGAGGTTATCGTGAGCAGGAAGAAAACAACGTGACAGGGCATCGGCTTTGGTATTCTTAGAACCGGGCCTGAAGGTGATGATGAACTTAAATCGAGTTAAAAACAGCGCCCAACGTGCCTGCCGAGCATTTGGCCATTTTGCTGATTCAATATACTATAGATTCCTGTGGTCAGTGAACACAGTAATGGTATGCTTCGCTCCTTCAAGCCAGTGCCTCCACTCCTTGAAAGCCCATTTAACTGCCAGCAACTCTCGATTACCAACATCATAGTTGGATTCTGTGGAGGAGAATTTCCTGGACATGAAGGCACACAGGTGTAACTCCAGAGACTCGGGGTCCTCCTGAGAAAGTATGGCTCCCACTCCAACCTCAGAGGCGTCCACCTCGACAATAAAGGGAAGATCTGGGTTAGGGTGTCTGAGTACTGGAGCTGAGACAAAGGCCTGTTTTAGGGCCAGGAAGGCAGACTTGGCTTGAGGCGACCAATCGGCAGGATCAGCTCCTTTCTTTGTCAAGGCCACAATAGGAGTAATTAAATCTGAAAAGGCATGAATAAAACGCCTATAATAATTCGCTAAACCTAAGAATCGCTGGATAGCCTTTAAGTTAGTGGATTGCGTCCAATTTAGGATTGCCTGGAGTTTCTTTGGTTCCATGTAAAACCCCTTTGGAGAAATAATATCCTAAAAAGGACACCTCCGTGATGTGGAAATCACATTTCTCCAGTTTAGCGTACAAATGATTCTCCCGTAACCTCTGAAGTACTAGTCGCACATGGACCACGTGCTGTTCGGAAGACTCAGAATAAATCAAAATGTCGTCTAAATAAATGACCACAAACTTTCCTAGAAAGTCGCGAAGAACATCGTTAATAAGATCCTGAAACACCGCAGGAGCATTAGACAGACCGAATGGCATTACAAGATATTCGTAATGTCCAGACTGTGTACTGAAAGCCGTCTTCCACTCATCCCCAGATCTTATTCGGATGAGGTTGTAGGCCCTTCTGAGATCGATTTTGGAGAAAATAATCGCAGTACGGAGCTGATCAAACAGTACTGAAATCAACGGCAAAGGGTAGGTGTTTTTAATAGAAATCTTATTCAAGGCCCGATAATCAATACACCGTCTAAGAGATCCGTCTTTTTTCTCAACAAACCCCCCCCCCCCCCCGCACTTAACGGAGATTTCGAGGGCCTAATAAACCCCTTCTTCAGGCTCTCCTGTACATAATCATTCATAGCCTTAGTCTCGGGGCCAGATAATGCATATAGTCTTCCTTTTGGCAGAGTGGCACCAGGGACTAAGTCAATGGCGCAGTCATATGACCGATGAGGAGGCAGAATATCCGCATTACCCTTAGAGAAAACGTCAGTAAGTTCCGGAGTGACAGCCGCGATCCGGACTGGACGAGAAATACATTTTTTAACACAAAAAGAACTCCACCGGGAAATTTCCCCAGACCGCCAATCTATGGTGGGATTATGAAAGGCAAGCCAGGGGTGACCTAAAACAACAGGCACAGCCGGACAATGGGTAAGATAAAACTAAATTTTCTCGGAATGTAAGGCCGCCACTGTCAGTTGTACTGGAGGGGTGCGATGAGTAATTACCCCATTAGAGAGTGGACCACCGTCTAACCCGTGCATGGTGATAGGTCTATCTAAGGGAGACTGTGGAATTCCCAAAGCCTGAGCCCAGGCAGGATCCATAAAATTCCCAGCAGCTCCGCTGTCAATAAAGGCTGACACAAACGAACTGAGACTTCCAGAAGAAATTTTTACAGGAATTAACAAGGAATCATTTGAGGACATTAACTGCAGACCCAAGTGAACCCCTTCACAACTCACTTGGTCAGAGCGTTTCCCTGCTTATTTGGACAGTTATTCGCCACGCGTCCCTTACCCCCACAATATAAGCAGAGCCCCGACCTTAGCCTTCTGGCTCTTTCTTCTGGAGACAGCCAGGAGAGACCAACTTGCATAGGCTCCTTGACGTCCCCAGGGAAAGCATAAACACCTGGACTAGACCTGAAACTAGCCCCTCTTTTAGCCCTCTGTTCTCGGAGACGACGGTCAATCTTAATAGCAAGCTCCATGAGCTTATCTAAAGTCTCCGGGACTGGATACTGAAGAAGGCTGTCCTTAATTTCTTCAGACAAACTGAGGCGAAACTGACTGCGCAGGGCAGGATCATTCCAGCCACAGTCGTTCGACCAACGGCGAAATTCCGTACAATAGGCCTCGGCGGGACTTTTACCCTGTTTAAGTGTACGTAAGTGGCTTTCGGCCGATGCTTCCCTATCTGGATCCTCATACAATAAGCCTAATGATTTGAAGAAGGCATCTGTTTGTAAGGCTGCATCATCAGATTTTAACCCAAACGCCCAGGTTTGGGGATCGCCTTGAAGCAAAGACATCACAATGCCCACCCATTGAGACTCCGTACCTGAAGATCAGGGCCTTAACCGAAAATACAGTTTACAGGCTTCCTTAAAATTAAAGAAATCTTTTCGGTTTCCCGAAAAGCGATCGGGAAGGTGCATTTTTAATTCAGGAGTCACACCCGGGGAAGCCCGCAGGAGATCTTCCTGCGACCTTGCCCGAAGGGTAAGATCCTGCACCATCTGGGTGAGTTCCTGAATCAGATTGGCCAAAAGCTGATTGAGAGTCATGAGGACAGAATTCCAACACCTCCCCAGTTAGAATATTGGATTAATTTTGCTTAAGTAAAGTTTTGTTTGTTTTTGTTTTTTTTTTTTTTGGCCAGTGATAATGTTACGTTCTTGGTGCTCTGAACGAAAAGTATGGAGTGGTAAGTCCCAAGCTCAAGAACGTGACGCTGAAATGATGACTAGGTATGAATAATAACCCCTAGCAACCTAACTCCGTTGTTTCACCCGCGTGCTCCGTCTACGCCTGCAAGACTATGTATTCTTGGGCCCATGGCAGCCGCGTTTGAAGGGTGGATTAGGTCTGCCCAACTCCGATGCCCCCCAGTCTTAGTATGAGACGAGGCATAAACGGAGACGGGATGATAACAAGGGGACCTCTAACTAAACACAAAAACTGAGATAGGGGCTACAACAGAACTACGAACTAAAAGTATGTGCGGCTCGGCCGCCAAAGGAAAAGGAAACCAAGGTACGCTATCCTAACCCTACACGGCACCGCCGTATACCAGGTAGGACAGTTATGGCGGAACACCTCCGCAAAAACACCAAAAGGAACAAGAATAAATGGAATACCGTGGCCAAGGCCGCAAGGCGCGGCTGAAGGCCGCTACTCACAACACCGGGAACAACTGTAAGCGAACCGGAATCTTCGGATCTTAAACGCAGGTAACAATCGACAGGAAGGCAGAAAGAAGTACAAGGATTAGCTTCCGACACCAGGAGTTAGGACCACTGGAACAAGATGACTGGATACAGAACACTGGACAGGGAATTTTCTCCAGAGCAGGTCACAGGAAGCTATCACCGGCGTCTGTGTCAGGCACTGAGAGAGAATATAACAGGGAGTCCTGCAATAGCAGCAGCAAACCAAAATCAGTAATGTCGCGCTGCTGCCCTGCTGCTCGACCCAGAGCTGACAGGTGGATTGATTAATGGATAGCAACGGGGAACGCGGTGGCGTCCACGTTGCTAAGGATCCGGCGGCTAGCGCGCACGGCATCCCAGCATTGCCATGGACCCGGCGGCTCAGCGCGCACGGCGTGCCAGCGTTGCTAGGCGCCGTGTGGCTCAGTGCGCACGGCGTCCCGGCGTTCCTAGGCGCCGTGCAGGGACAGGAGGAGGTGTGGCGGCCGTGACCGTTGCTTAGCAACGATCGGGCACTGGGGAGAGCCTCCGCGCCTAACAGTAACAGTGAGTGTGGCTGTACCATCACTTGCTCAATAAAAAACGCAGCCTGGATAAGCTTAAGTGGGCTGGTCCTTTGGTCAATCACATTCTGCTAGTGTGTATTGTTACTCTATTATACCACTAAACTATACACACATTTCCAACAAATACATCCATCCATGACCTCTTCATATCTCACAACTTTAATCTGCTGGCTTTAACAGAAACATGGTTTACACAGTCAGACACGGCCTCCCCTGCAGCACTGTCACACGGTGGTTTCCACTTCACACACACATCCAGGCCTAAAAATAGTTAAGGTGGTGGGGTTGGAATCTTACTGTCCCAATTTTTCACATACACTGTCGTACATCAGGTTCCATCACTCACATTCACATCATTTGAAGTTCACTCAGCTATCTATTGCCCTCCTGGTCAACCCAAACAACAATTTCTAGAAGATTTTTCTGCATGGCTCCCATACTTCTTATCCTCTGACATCTCCACCGTCATTATGGGCGATTTTGATATAGCTCTTAACAGTCCACAATCTGTTCATGCCTCTAAACTCATCCCCTCTTGGCCTCACCCAATGGTCCGACTCCTCTACTCACCAGGAGGGCCACTGCCTTGATCGTATATTCACCAGGCTCTGCTCAGTTTCCAAATTCATTAACACTCCTTTCCCTCTCTGATCATAACCTGATCACATTCACAATCTATTCTATTACTCTAAATTCTATGACACCAAAACCAAGCAAGCCTCCTTTAACCCGCAGAAATACTAACATTATAAATTTTCAAGAACTTTCCACTTCTCTGCAACAACTCCTCTCACCAATCTCTACATTTACCACACCTGACACTGCTGTATCCCACCTGCACCAGACCCTAGAGAGTGCCCTTGATGAAGTGGCTCCAGCTACCCATCACACTCCACGTAGGCTTAGATGCCAACCATGGCACTCTAAATCAACAAGACACCTCCAAAAACTGTCACGTAAAGTAGAACATCAGTTGCGTAAATGTCAGAATCCAAGTGACTTCTCACATATAAGACCACCTACCACTCCTATCGTCAGGCCCTGGCAAACAAACATATTTCCAATCTCTCATCTATTATCATGCCACCAACCCCAAGCGACTTTATAATACATTTAAATCACTTCTTTACCCTCCCTCACCTCCCCCACTAGCTACTATCAGTACACAAGAACTTGCTTCCTACTTCAAGGATAAGATTGATAAAATCCGAGTTGAATTGGTATGCTCTAACTCAGCCAGTGGCCTGCTCAATTCCCTACCTGAACCCTCTGGCACTTTCTCTTCATTTGATCCCACAAGTGAAGATGGAGTATCAACACTCATTTCATCCTCCTACTCCACTACCTCTCCTCTTGATCCTATACCCTCACAATTCAGTAAAACTTTGTCTCCTGTGATTATCCCAACCTTAACTAAAATCTGTAATCTCTCTCTCTCTACTGGTATCTTTCCTTCTCTGTTTAAGTATGCAGTGATTACTCCCATTCTAAATAAAACACAACTCTGACCCAAACACACTCTCCAACTACAGTCCCATTTCTCAGCTACCATGTCCCTCCAAGCTACTTGAGAGACTTGCTTACACTCGCCTTACACTCTTACTTAACTCCCACAACTTTTTGGACCCCCTTCAGTCAGGCTTTCTTGCCCAACACTCCACAGAGACTGCACTGACCAAAGTAGTGAATGATCTAGTCACTGCTAGATCGAAAGGCCATTACACACTTCCTATTCTTCTAGATCTCTCTGCTGCTTTTGACACTGTTGACCACTCTCTTCTCATACAAACACTACAATCCCTAGGTCTTCAGGACACAGCCCTTACTTGGTTCTTATCCCACCTATCTAATCGCTCTTTCGGTGTTCACTTCTCTGATTCTACCTCTTCATCTCTACCTCTAGCTGTTGTAGTACCACAGGGCTCAGTCTTGGGTCCTCTGCTGTTCTTAATCTATACCTCATCTCTTGGTAAACTAATCAGCTCCTTTGGATTTCAGTATCATATGTATGCTGATGATACTCAAATCTACCTATCCTCCCCAGATTTATCACCATCTGTTTTGGCTCGTGTCACTGAATGCCTGTCTGCCATTTCAGCTTGGATGTCATCTCGCCACCTCAAACTCAACATTTACAAAACAGAATGAATTATTTTCCCACCAGCCAAGAGTAGTTACCAACCTGATATCTCCATAACTGTTCACAATGCGACTATCCACCCTACCCCACAAGCTCGCTGCCTAGGTGTCACCCTTGACTCTGAACTGTCCTTTGTTCCACACATTCAATCTGTCTCTAAATCATGTTACAAGCACCTAAAAAACATATCCAAAATACACCCTTATCTTACACAAGACACTGCAAAACTCTAATCCATGCACTCATCTTCTCCCGCACTGATTATTGTAATAGTCTCCTTACTGGTCTTCCCAGACATAGGCTCTCACCACTACAATCCATTTTAAATGCAGCTGTGAGGCTAATCTTCCTCGCTAGACATTCTTCGTCTGCTGATCCGCTCTGTCAGTCCCTCCATTGGTTACCAGTATTCTATCGTGTTAAATATAAAATACTTTTATTTACATACAAGGCTATTAACCAAACTGCACCATCATACATCTCCTAACGCATCTCAAAATATCTCCCTATCTGACCTCTCCGCTCTGCACAAGATCTCATCCAGATGTATTACCTGTTCCCACTCAAAATTACAGGACTTTATCCGGGCTTCACCCACTCTGTGGAATGCCCTCCCACGCACAATAAGACACTCCTCTAGTCTCCAAACCTTTAAATGTTACCTGAAAACTCACCCCTTCGGACAAGCCTACCAAATTCCAGACCCACCCACATAACCTACAATGCTTCCCTATCCAATTACATCCTCTCTGTACAGTCCACATAACCTCACATATTTTTTCTTCCAACATTGCTGGGTGATCATATCATACAACCCATTAAAAACCTAGCAATCTGGTGGACCATTATGCGACAGGTAGCGTCTATCCTTGTGTATCAATGCCTATTTCCCTATAGATTGTAAGCTTGCGAGTAGGGCCTTCCTACCTCTATGTCTGTTTGTATCTTTGCCCAGTTTTGTTTTATAACTGTTGTCATAATTGTAAAACGCAACGGAATATGCTGTGCTATATAAAAACTGCTAATAAATAAATACCTATAATGGTATGTTTATTAAGTATAATTATAAGGCAATCATTTGGATTTTAAAAACTTATTTTCAATAACTATAAGACTGTACTCCCAGATAATAAGACTAGATGAAGAAAATTAAATCCAGCATATTGTTTCATTATTATTATTATTATTATTATTATTATTATTATCATCATTATACTGTGTAGTAGGAAAAATTTGGACATTCCCAGGGACAAATCTGTAAAAGCTCAGGTTGTCCCCGGAACTTAGGACATCTGGTAACTATGAGGGACTGTGGCCAGAGACCCCTAGTCACATGGATAAAACGGACACTGTGGCACTGAAGGGTTAACCCTTGTCCTGTGGCACCATTTTTAAAAGGCAAATAGGCAACATTTTTTACAATTGTTACTGGTGCCAGGTGTCAAGTGTGTAGTAAATGTATATTTTAATGTTTTGATGTGCCCGGCCCCGGCCTTCAAGGCAACTGCTCCTGAGACAACAGAATGTTGCCAACTGCTATTCCGTTTCCCAGCTGTCCTGGAGTAAGCCCAGTATCTCCAAGCTCCACCCTCTGCTAACTACCTTGCAGAGAATTGGTCTAGTGGGAATTGGCTGACACCAATCACAATGTGTTGCAGCAGTGTGCCTACGCGTACGCAGTAGTCGGCGGTTTCCAGGCACCAACTGTAGGAGCCTGCCTGAGTGAAAATAAGTGGTTCTGGGTGCAGACTGTAGGAGCCTGGTGGTGGCAGCAAGTTACCTGCCCACTGCACAGTGGGTGGAGACAGTAACAGGCAGATACTAATGGTAAGAGGGAATCCCCTAGTAACCTAGGTCCAGTGGGATCAAATCTGTCGTCGCCTGGCAAAGGCAGCAAGGCGCATTTTCACATGTATCGTAATGTCCTTTATCTCAGTGCTAAGAGACCATCCCGCACTTCTGCTTATTGCAATGATGTATAACATCTTAGCACGGACATTTAAAACAAGTCCCCAAAAAGGTTTTGTGCTAACTTACCCTTCTGGTGTTCTGTAGACCCAAAGTAGTTCTATGTGAGCAATCAACTGCACATGCATGGGACTAAGTGGCAGCAACAATATTTTTTTATGTGTACTGCTCATGCACAAACCTATAAAGCACTTTTACACATTATCCAGAAAAAGTATCCAGAGCCATAGCGGGACCTTAAATAAGCAGAACGTCCTCTGCTGGCATTATATTTTTTTGACAAGTGATGAAAAGCTATGCTTTTCGTTGCTTGTTAAGCAGCCAAATAAATTTTCTACCATAGCCAGATAAGGCAATGGCGGAATAACTTTAAACATTAGTCACCGCAGGAATGCCTTGTTAAATATTGACTAACATTCAAAAACTCATTTTTCTGTGAAAACAATAAAAGGGGTCATCTCATCTTGTTATACATAAACAGTTACCTCAGGTGCACTATTCAGTTTATATAACAATTAATTAGTAACTTACCTTTTTGCAAATGGTCACTCAATGTTACACAATAAGTTATAAAATATTTAGGAAACTGGCATAAAGTTGAATACCTGAAAATGTACACCTGGTATAAAAACAGAACTTGCTAAAACATATTTATATAAAACATGATACATATAATTGTTATTGGTCCACATAGAAAGTAGCATTTAATCTTGTATAATTTCAAAGGATGCAATGTCAGGCTTTCACCTCACCCTTACAGGTGTGAGCTCCTTAAGTGAAGTTCCTTTTTAAAGTTACAGGCTGTTACAAAAACGATCCAAGAACGACACTATGCGTTCATCCACATGGGACTTCATCAGGGATATAGTTCAAAATGATCCGTTATATACACTCTCAATGAGGATTTGTTAAAGTCCAATCCACAAATGAGCATTAATATGCCGAATCTATCTTCATAGAGTAATAACCATAAATGTGTGTCATAACAGTCCCAACTGGTAATAGTCAGACCAACTTGATCACTGTGTTATGTGTCTCTCCCTCTGTTCAGCAGCAATATATATATCCAGGAGACCAGCACTCCATATAGACTAAACCCAGTGCCTGGGTGCCATCTGACAATCTTGAATACAGTCAGGAGAGGGGGAGCAGTGGCACTCACAGGACTTCAGTGATACAATTAGATCAGCTCACCATCCCCATCAATAACAGGGACGATCCGATGTAGTGCGGCATGTCAACATTTCATTTTAATTATAACATTTCTTCAGGACACAATGAAATCTTATAATTAAGATGAAACGTTGACATGCCGCACTACATTGAATCGTTCCTGTTATTGCTGGGGATGGTGAGCTGATTTAATTGTATCATTGAAGTGCTGTGAGTGCCGCTACTCCACCTCTCCTGACTATATATATATATATATATACATATACACAGTTAACTTTAATTCAGGGCACTCAACCTTGCAACAATGTTAACATAGTTTGTATAACACAGTTCACAAACTGAGAACAGTAAAACAATATGAAATTGTGTTTATTGCTTACCTATAGCAGTTGTTTGTAAACTTATTGTAGCTGGAAAAAGCGATTAGCACACCAAACCCAACGCCGAGTGAGAAACAGATTTGAGTGGCAGCATCAATCCAAACCTTAAACAATCCACAGAGCCAACCAGACAAAGAATGGTGGAAGGAGGAGGGAGAGAGAGAAGAGCTGTTATTAGAGATAATTGCAGGAAACTCATTCAGCATAAAGATGAAAGATACTGTTGAATACAAGGTAATTTCACCAATTACTGAGCCCAATTCCAATTTCTCAGATTATTGCTTTGAGTTGTTAAGTCGTGAGCTCACGGAGAGGGAAATTATGCCTCTGCTGCTCTTTCTTATGGAAAATAAAATATTGGTTCAAATTGATTGTACATTGAAAGACGGGACTCAATAGCAGCATTGTTTTTCTATTATGTTCATTTTATGTCAGGAATCTTTAAAGGCACATTTAACATAATAAAATGATTGTTTAGTTAATTCAAAGTATGCACTGAGTAGATCTTTATAAAAAATACAAATCTGCACTATAAGTGGACTTGTCGTTAAACAATTGAACCCGGCAAAGGTTTAATACTATATATTTATTTCTTATAATAATCTTTATTATATGCTATTCAGAAGCATAAGATGCTGGAAGACCAACCACTTTTAATGCCACATAACTGAACCTACAGCAGTGATTTTCAACCTTTTTTTACTCGCGGCACACCGAACAATATTTTAAAATCGCCATGGCACACCATCAGTGCCCCACAGAGAAAAAAAGCAAAACACACATTGGCCGTCACAGTAAAAAAAAATCCACACATACATTGGCCTACACAGAAAAAACTATCACATTGCTCCCCACATAAATCATGTTGCTCCCTACATAAATCCTATTGCTCCTCACATAAATCAATCACATTGCCCCCACATAAATCCTGTTGCTCCCCACATGAATTATTCACATTGTTCCCCCCATTAATGCTTATTTTCCCCACATAAATCCTATTGTTCCCCACAGGAGAAATAAAATAACAAATATTAGCCCCTTCCTGTCAGCTGTCCTCCTCCCTGTCCCTCAGTGGCAGGTGTTGTTCATAGTGGAGTGCTGCGAATACTGAGCAGTGGGCGGTCGGGTAGGTGTGGATGTGGGTGGTCAAGGAAAGCTGTGTATGCAGGTGCAGGGTCGGACTGGCCCACAGGGGTGCCAGGGAAACCACCGGTAGGCCCCACTGCCTGAGGGCCCACTCCTTCCTCTAGAGATCAGGTTCCAGACTGTGCACTTGTGTTATACATGGTAGATAAGTTGCATTACACTGCACTAAACTATTGTGTATTTCAAGCCTCTGTGGATGCTGGCCACACACCCTTTGTAGGCTGGCCACACCCCTAAGTATGGGCCCCTATAACTGCAATCCTCCGGTGGGCCCTTCATGTCCCAGTCCGACACTGTGCAGGCGGGTGGGCTGGCTAGGTGGTGAGACACGGCGGCCGTACCTATGATATCACACCGCCGCGTCTTCAAGGCATAGGTCATGACCAGAGCATGACTGATCCTCTAAGAAGAGCCCGGCCAACAGTTCACTCTGAAGGTGCAGGAAGCTGCTCTGGCTCCGCGGCACACCTTGCAACTGGTCGCGGCACACTAGTGTGCCACGGCACACTGGTTGAAAAAGCCTGACCTACAGTAAGAAAGTCACAATTTTCCATTACTAAATCATTAGGGCTTTTCTTTTAAAATGCTTTATTGCTTTTTTAATCTTTACAGTTTTTTTTATTATCTCGTACAAGTTTCAATATAGATTTAAAAAACGCAAACATTTTTCAACTACTTATTAATTGTTTATTTATTTAAACATGTAGGTACAGTATGATGGTCATGTGGGAGGTCAGAGGGAATGCAGGGAGATCTTGGGAATATATGGAGATGTCTTTATAGCAGCACTACATATGGCTTGTTGACAATCAAAATGGACCCAGTAGGTAGGCGCCAGGATGTTGGCAAGTATTGCCAGCGTGTATAAAATGTTATAAGTAGCATTGCCAACATCGCTGCACCTGCCTTTTCGAGGTCTATATGCTGCTCTGATGGCCAACAAGCACACTACATCCCTTATAGCATGCACCTGCTCTGGGTACCAGGGCTCAACGTCACACCTCTGAGTCCATTGGGCCTTTGAGGAGAGGGAGTAGATTAGGTGGGGCGTGGGGGCCCTGCCAATTTCTGATGGCAGCTCTGCTTGTCAGAGAATTGAATTATCACTAAAACTGTTTATTTTTCTAGTACATATTAGAAATTGAGAGAAAACAAGTTTTATGGTAAGAACTTACCTTTGTTAAAACTCTTTCTGCGAGGTACACTGGGCTCCACAAGTCTGGACAATGGGGTGTAGAGTAGGATCTTGATCCGAGGCACCAACAGATTCAAAGCTTTGACTGTTCCCAGAATGCACAGCGCCGCCTCCTATATCACCCCGCCTCCCAGCACAGGAGCTCAGTTTTAGTTAACCAGCCCAATGCAGTAGCAGGAAAAGAGACGACAACGGTTAGTAGCCACATATACCGCACTCTCATGACAAGAGAAGTGTCAGCGGCTAATGCCATATCAACCCAAAGAAGCTAAGTGTGTCAGGGTGGGCGCCTTGTGGAGCCCAGTGTACCTCGCAGAAAGAGTTTTAGCAAAGGTAAGTTCTTACCATAAAACTCGTTTTCTGCTGCGGGGTACACTGGGCTCCACAAGTCTGGACAATGGGGATGTCCTAAAGCAGTTCCTTATGGGAGGGGACGGGGACGCACTGTAGCGGGCACAAGAACACGGCGTCCAAAGGAAGCATCCTGGGAAGCGGCAGTATCGAAGGCATAGAACCTTATGAACGTGTTCCCGGAGGACCACGTAGCCGCCTTGCACAATTTATCAATGGTCGCACCACGGTGGGCCGCCCAAGAAGGTCCAACAGACCGAGTAGAATGGGCCGTAATGTGAGCAGGAGCTGACAGACCAGCCTTTACACAAGCATGTGCAATCACCATTCTAATCCATCTGGCCAGGGTCTGCTTGTGAGCAGGCCAGCGACGTTTGTGAAATCCAAACAAAACAAATAGAGAATCAGATTTTCTAATAGAAGCAGTTCTCTTCACATAGATATGGAGAGCCCGTACCACATCCAAAGACCGCTCTTTGGGAGACAAATCAGGAGAGACAAAGGCTGGAAACACAATCTCCTGATTAAGGTGGAACGAAGAAACCACCTTAGGTAAATATCCGGGACGAGTCCTAAGAACCGCCCGGTCACGGTGAAAAATCAGATATGGGGAACTACAAGACAAAGCACCCAGATCCGACACTCTTCTAGCAGAGGCAATAGCCAGCAAGAACACCACCTTAAGGGAAAGCCACTTAAGGTCAGCTGAACCAAGAGGTTCAAATGGAGGCTCCTGCAATGCCTCCAAAACCAGGGAGCCACAGGCGGGACATAGGGAGGTTGTATATGCAGCACACCCTGAGTGAAAGTATGAACATCAGGTAAAGTCGCAATTTTTCTCTGAAACCACACCGACAAGGCAGAAATATGAACCTTGAGGGAGGCCAGACGCAGGCCTAAATCTAGGCCCTGCTGCAGAAAAGCCAAAAGTTTGGCTGTACTAAACTTGGAAGCGTCATAATTGTTAGATGCGCACAAAACAAATTATGAATGCCAGACCCTATGGTAAATCTGAGCAGAAGCCGGTTTCCGGGCCCGCAACATAGTTTTAATGACCTCTTTAGAAAAACCCTTAGCCCTCAAGACGGAAGCTTCAAGAGCCACGCCATCAAAGATAGCCGGGCTAGGTCCTGGTAGACACAAGGGCCCTGAACGAGGAGGTCTGGGCGTTGTGGAAGTAGAAGTGGACGCTCTGACGATAGGCCTTGCAGGTCTGAAAACCAGTGCCGTCTGGGCCACGACTGAACTATGAGAAGCAGATTTCCTTTTTCTTGCTTGAACTTCCGAATTACCCTGGGCAGGAGTGACACCGGAGGGAACACGTATGGCAGCCGAAACCTCCAAGGCACCGCCAGCGCATCCACGAATGCTGCTTGAGGATCCCTTGTCCTTGCTCCGAAGACTGGAACCTTGTGATTGTGTCGAGATGCCATCAGATCCACATCTGGAAGACCCCACCTTTCCACGAGGAGTTGAAACACTTCTGGATGGAGGCCCCACTCGCTGGCATGCACGTCCTGACGACTGAGAAAGTCCGCTTCCCAATTCAGGACTCCCGGAATGAATATTGCCGATATTGCCGGTAGAAAGCGTTCTGCCCACTGTAGAATCCGTGAGGCTTCCTTCATTGCCAAATGGCTTCGAGTGCCACCTTGATGATTTATATAAGCCACTGTGGTGGCGTTGTCAGACTGTACTTGAACAGGACGGTTCTGAATTAAATGCTGGGCCAGGTTCAACGCATTGAAGACAGCCCGCAACTCCAGAATGTTGATCGAGAGGAGAGATTCCTCCTTGGTCCACCGACCGTGTAAGGAGTGCTGCTCCAGCACCACGCCCCAATCTCTTAGACTGGCATCTGTCATCAACAGGACCCAGTTGGATATCCAGAAGGGACGGCCCCTGCACAATTGTTGGTCCTGGAGCCACCAGAGCAGCGACAAACGGACCTCCGGAGTCAATGAGATCATGTGAGACCTGATCCGGTGAGGCAGGCCGTCCCATTTGGCTAGAATCAGCTTCTGGAAGGGGCGAGAATGGAATTGAGCATACTCCACCATGTCGAATGCTGACACCATGAGGCCCAGCACCTGCATAGCCGAATGTATCGACACTTGCGGACGAGAAAGGAAGCAACGAATCCTGTCCTGAAGCTTCAGGACTGTCTCCTGAGACAAGAACAACCTCTGGTTGTGAGTGTCTAACAGCGCTCCCAGGTGCACCATGCTCTGAGCAGGGACCAGGGAGGATTTCTTCCAGTTGATGAGCCACCTGTGGGCTTTTAGAAACCGGACCGTCATATCCAGATGACACAGGAGAAGATCTGGGGAATTTGCCAGGATTAACAAGTCGTCCAGATACGGCAGTATCCTGACCCCTTGATGGCGGAGTACCACCGTCATCACCGCCATAACTTTGGTGAAGACTCGCAGAGCCGTTGTTAAACCAAAAAGGTAACGTCCGAAACTGGTAATGGATGTTGCCAATAGCAAACCTCAGGTATTGTTGATGTGACACTGCTATAGGAATATGCAGGTAAGCATCCTGTATGTCCAAGGAGACCATGTAGTCCCAAGGTTCCAAGGCCAGAACTATAGAGTGAAGGGTTTCCATACGGAACTTGGAAATCTTCACAAACCTGTTCAATGCCTTGAGGTTGAGAATGGGCCGAGAAGACCCATTCGGTTTCAGGACTAGAAACAGTGGAGAATAGTACCCCCGGCCCCTCTGAGCAAGAGGCGCCTGTACTACGACTCCTGTATCGAGGAGGGTCTATACCACCGAGTGTAGAGTTTTTTCCTTTGTCCAGTCCAAAGGGACGTCTGTCTGGCAAAATCGATGAGGGGGTCGGTTTTTGAAGGCAATGGTGTAACCTCGAGTGATGACTTCCCGTACCCAGGCATCTGAAGTGGTCTTCAACCATTCTGGGTATACCCTAGAAGCCGGCCTCCCACCCTGAGATCCCCCAGGGGGAGGTCCGCCCCGTCATGTGGCAGGCTTATTGTCTTGGCAGCTGGCTGACGGGCAGCCCAGGCTCTTTTGGGCTTCGGCTTACCAGGTTTGGAAGTGCGGGCCTGCTTGTGGTACGCCTGACCTTTTGCTTTACCTGAAGGATGAAAGGGTTGAAAGGACGTACCTTTAGCCTTTGACACAGAAGGAGCGGTATTAGGTAGACAGGCAGTTTTGGCAGTAGCCAAGTCAGCCGCTATCTTATTTAAGTCCTCCCCAAACATAATATCTCCCTTGAAAGGGAGTACCTCCAGGGTTTTTCTAGAGTCCAGATCCACTGACCAGGATCTCAGCCACAATATCCGGCGAGCCAGGACTGACGTAGTAGAGGCCTTGGCTGCCAGGATACTGGCATCAGAAGCCGCCTCTTTAATATATCGAGAAGCTGTGACAATATATAACAAGCATTGTCTAGCATGGTCAGAGGAGATTTCAGCTTCTAACTCCAAGGCCCATCCTTCAATAGCCTCAGCAGCCCATGAAGCTGCAATAGTAGGCCTTTGTGCAGCACCCGTGAGGGTGTAAATCGCTTTTAGACAACCCTCCACACGTTTATCCGTAGGCTCTTTCAGAGACGTGACGGTAGTGACAGGTAGAGCTGAGGAAACCACCATCCTAGCCACATGTGAGTCCACTGGAGGAGGTGTTTCCCAATTCTTAGACAGATCTGGCGTGAGGGTATAGCGAGCCAGCATCCTCTTTTGAGGCACAAACTTCGTACCCGGGTTTTCCCAGGGTTCCTGATGTATATCCACTAGGTGATCAGAGTGAGGTAAAACCTGTTTAACCACCTTCTGACGCTTGAACCTATCTGGTTTCTTAGGAAGCACGGATGGCTCGGGATCATCCGTAATCTGCAGAATTAACTTAATAGCCTCCAAAAGGTCAGGAACATCCACATGTGAACAACCCTCCCCATCAGCCGTATCTGAGTCAGAACCTGTGGGGTCAGTGTAAGTGCCGTCCTCATCAGACGAGGTGTCAGTGACAGCAGTGGATTATTAGGAGACGAGCGCTCGCTTAGAGGACCACTTGGACTTAGGCGAGCGTTGGTCAGACTTTTTAGTAGTCAAGGACTGGTTCAACTTCTTTAATTGAGCAGATAAATCATCCGCCCACGGCGGGTTAGCTGCAGGGCCCACATACGGTTGTACCGGCATAGGGGGTCCCATAGGGGGTGTTAGTTTATGAACTAGCGTATGCAGAAGCGTGGAAAAAGCGGCCCACGGTGGGTCAGTATGTGCCTCCGTTGTCACAGTCCCACTGGGGGGCAAGGAGCCCCCAGAACCAGAGTCCACAACCGCTATATTCTCCTCATATGTGCCTGTGGCTTCAGCAACACCAGCAGTGTGTTCCGCCCCAGAACCATTACCCTCAGAAGCAGACATGATATAACTTGCAGTATGAGGTAACACAGTACAATTATCAGCAGCACAATATCCCAAACCCAAACCCCTGCGCAGTGTAGTCAGCACTAGCAGAGATAAAGGAGAGATATGGTGACCAAATCACAGAGAAAAATACGTAATACAGTATATCTATGTGAAAATCCTATATTAGATAACACTTGACGCACCAAGCCCCCTCAGGTTATAGAATATAGGGATAGCAAGTTGAGTGAAAGACACGAGATGGACAACACTATCAAATGCACACATAGAAGGTCACAGTTTGTACAATGCAGAGGTTATTACAGACAATAATACTGCACTGGACCAGCTTACACAGCTATATAACAATAGATATAACAGCACACAGTAAGAACTGGATGTACAGTATATCACAGGGTAATTGTACTATAAAACCCTGACTAAATGCACTCTTTCTTAACTATCACTGTCTAAAAAGGCAGGTAGAATACTTAAGTGTCATGTAAAGGCACAGCGCTGACAACCAGGCGGCTTTACATAGGAGGATTTGCCCAAGCAGTCCCAGGAACAGTGAACTGAGGGATAATGGCGCCGCAGACACTGACTGGGAGTCAGGAAAAGACAGATATGCAGCTCCAGGGCGGGAACATTTGCGGGAAATGGCGCCCTGGGGCTGGGGGATGGGCTTCAGTTCTAAGCCTTATCCCCCTTGCTGGCACAACCACCGGGTGCTGTGGGCGATATAAGAAGTGGTTTAGAGAGAAAACCCGACCTGCGCCCATGCCCTGGTGATCTAGTGGGATCGCCTGTACTGCCACAGTGTCCACCGCCAGCGCGCGCGGCCCGCCTCCCACTGACCATGCCGGATCGCGATAAAGACCGGGTCCCGCGCGCGGAAACCACTTACCACCTCCCGAAGCGCGGCCACGCGATCCTGGAGAGCCCCAGCCGTGTGTGTCTAACATTAAGAAAACTGGAGCCTCCGCTGTAGGTACCTGGCAACCAGGGCTCGGGAGTGTACAGCTCCGCTGGGGAGAGCTGGAGCTGCAGCAGTGAATGTCACAAAACATTTACCACCGCTGCTGCCCTTGAAGTCTTCACTTTTTACCTTATAAAAAGCTTTTCTCAGGGCTGCTTGGAGCAGCCCCTCTGTTAAGTGCCTGCTTACTGCAGCACCAACTGACAAACTGAGCTCCTGTGCTGGGAGGCGGGGTGATATAGGAGGCGGCGCTGTGCATTCTGGGAACAGTCAAAGCTTTGAGTCTGTTGGTGCCTCGGATCAAGATCCTACTCTACACCCCATTGTCCAGACTTGTGGAGCCCAGTGTACCTCACAGCAGAAAATATGTGATTGCCTTCTACTGGATACTTAACATCTTGTATATGGTAAAATGTAGAACAGATTTCATAAATGGCCCCCATTGTTGGAATCTACAGCTTGTTCACGCAACTGTAATTCAATGTTAGTCAAGACACCAAGATTTAATAGATAAAGGGTATTTAACATGTGGCACTCCAGCTGCTGTGGAACTACACATACCAGCATGCCAACTGTGGAGTTATGCTGGGTGGTGAGAGCAGCTATGCAGAGTGAACGGAGCGATGTGCTGCTGGGAAGCCACATGCCAGGTGAGCGAGTGTGAGATGTAGCAGTCGGAGACTGGGTACAGCTAGGCCTAGTGAAAGGTGCGGACGCCACAGCCATCTTGTTGCAGTGAGAAACCATTGAAGCTAGTCCCACAAGTGAATACCCCCGCTCTAAGGGTCTGAGTGAGTACACTAAGACTGACTGACCTAAGTCACAGGCAGACCTGACACCCAGCCCAAGTATCCATTGTCACCCGCCATGCAGTGTTAAGAGCAGCATAGCGCCATTTTCACAAGCTAGGGGCCAGTAAAGACTAACCATCTCCTCTGTGCTAACACTGTTGAAACATTAAGGACTGCGTTATTTGAGCAAGTTAAAGTAAATTTCTTTAATTGAAAGAGACTGGGTTTGTTTAACCAAGAGACTCTCATTGTCAAGTGAGTTATATTTGCCAAGAGTTTCTACCATGTCTTCGCTAGCTACACCCCCTTTGAATAGAACTGAGATACACTGACATTATTTACAGCATGTGTGCTACTTCCCCCATTGCAATGCCGTGGCATTACAGAATTCTACAAAGCTCCAACGTAATTTACATATGAAGATCATTATACCTTGGCTAGGAACAGCTAGAAATTTAGTAATTGTTTTTGTTAAATGTGTTTTTTTTATTACTCTTCTCATGACCACATTATAGATTGTAATCTGCCAATATCTGTGATCCCATTGATTGTCTTTTGCATTTTTTAATGATCCATTGTGATGTGAGCTGTAGCCAATTGTCTTCTCTTTACTCTTTGATGCCCAATTCTTCTTGTGATTATCTAAATTTAATGCCAAATAACCAATCATCATCTTCAATCTAAAGTCCATTGCGGCTCAAAAAAGACAACCTGTTGGAATTGCTGACTCACTCCTGTTTCGTATTAATCTATTCTACCTCTCTGAACACAGTACTACAGAAGAAGGTACAGGGAGAAACATTTCAGGGGAAAGGTCTGTAACATAGTCACCCAATACCTGTAATAGCGCTCTCAACCACTTAGACATACTCGCCAACCCTGGGGTGTTGCACTAAGTCTATTGCAGGGCATGCTGGGATGTGTAATTCCACAGCAACTGCAGGGCTGAATCCTGTTGTAGATGTCTTGCATCACTTTAGGACTTGTTGAGGACAGCATATATTTACACTTACCGAAGCCTCACAGAGTTTGAGAAAATCAACACTTAAATATGCTTTTATTCCATCAATAGCTCCTGGGAGAGTAATACCACGTACTAACAGTGCTGTCAAGACAACATAAGGCATTGTGGCTGTAATCCAAACTACCTGAAAACAGAGTCAGATATAAGCCAACACAAAATAAACTGTGAGCAAAACAAGGTATGACATACAAGCTTAAATGCTTTTAGACTTTATACTTTGTAAAGAGAAAATATAACCAAATTACAGCTGTGGCTTAACTGAACGTAACCCATAAACCTATCAATTATACTAAGACTTTGGAACAACTAAGGTACAGTGAGTGTAATATAAACACGAGGTATACATAGCTAAAATGCAAATATTAAAACCCATTTTAAAATATTTCACAAAATAAAATATATAATCTTCATATATATATTTTTTAAATTCTTATTTATTACATTTAGGACCATAATGATTGCCGGAGGCAGCTTGATATCAGTGGGTGGCTTATGTATACTGGGGGAACCTCTTATGTGTTCAACATTTTTCTTCCCTAGTTGCACCTTTTTGAATATACAGTAAGCATTACTTTTTGTACTTTATACATGAAGTGCATATAATAAACATTTACAAAATAATATATAAAGATAATAGAAATTACATTATACATACACTGACTATTAGAAATTTTTTCCAATGTTCATACCAGAGCTGTGATAGTAGAACTCCCTTTTTTGTATGCATAGATATTTTTTAGTCCTTACTCTAAAATATTCTGGACCATTCTGTACTTGTCCAATCTACTGCATAGTTTCCTTATGTGAATGTGCCGCAGCTCAATGTGAGCAGGGGCGGATTTAGGGGTGAGTGCACCCCTAGGCACAACAGTAACGGGTGTTCCCCCACCTGCCTAATTTTATTATTTGAATTGATTGTTTATAAGCCCTCATTTTAGTATAGCCAATTTAATAGAATAATTAAAAAGCCACTATGACTTTTTATTTTTATTTATGTATACATATTTACTAAGTAGGACATCTTACAGGGAAAGTATGTGCATGTCCTACTCATGTACACTCCATTCAGGATAGCATGTGGTACAGTACAGTGGATATATTTTGCAGTTACTGGTATTGTTTGGACTAACAGTACCAACACAAGCATCCAAGTGCTGCTCCCCAACAAGTGCTGCCCTTAGCATGTGCCTCACGTGCCTAATTGGAAATTTGCCACTGAATGTGAATGCTACAATCGGCATATCAAAATAGCTGCTACTACTGTACAGTATTTGCATGCAAAATGTGGCTCATTATCATGGGGTGGAACTATGATTGTGTGCTTCTTGCTAAATGCAGGCCAGGATTACATCACCCATTACACCCACATGCTAAATGGTAAAAAGTTCATATTGCAGAAGAATATATGTACTGTAAATGGGGTGCAGAACGCATGGCAGAGCTACCCATACTCTTCATAAAACAACTTGATTTTTAAATATCCTCATGTTACAGTGATGTTAGCCTAAACCAGGCTTTCCCAACCACGGTCCTTAAGGCACACTAACAGTGCAGGTTTTAGTGATATCCAGGCTTCAGCACAGATGACTTAATTAGTAGCTCAGTTATTTTGATTTAACCATCTGTGCTGAAGCCTGGATATCACTAAAACCTGCACTGTTGGTGTGCCTTGAGGACCGTGGTTGGGAATGCCTGGCCTAAACCTTTAATAGAACAATTCTAAGAATGCAATAAAAACATTAAAAAGGTCAAATCAGACACTTTTAATGAAGATGTCCTCTTAATTGGATGATTTAAAATAATCACCATTAATAAGCAAATTAAAATATAGAATCTATGTTGATTAGTAGGTTGCATAAGTGTAAATGTAGTTTTTAATGTTGCAAGCATGCATGTGCCATGTACAGCTTTTGTACATCAGTATATGACCTTTTATTGCATATTTAATGCATTTTATTATAAGGTAAATAGCAAAGGTCATGCATTTGTTTGCTAGATGCAGAATGTAATATATTAACACACTAATAAATCAATGAATAACAAACATTAGCTTAGAGCAGAATAGTTCTCACCTTGCCAGAAGTCTTTACCCCCTTCCATAAGCTGAAGTAAAGGAATACAATTACAACAATAAGACAGGATGTAAGTTCCCAGCGTGGAAGGCCTAAATCTTGAATTCCTTTGCTTTCATGAAGATGCAAAACACCACGTCTAAAAATATAAAAAAGAAAATTTATACCAAGATAATAACATTTATTTAAAATATAGAATTTCATTCAGATGACAAAATGACATTGATATGTTTTGCTTTTAATAATTCACAGTGTTGCGTTTTTTTTAGTACTGTTTTTATTTACAGTTTGTAATTGCAGAAATGTTCTAATTCGCCTTACTTCTTACAAACATCTTTGTACTTCATTTATACCCCTTTTCCACTAGCTTTAAAAACACGGGTAAATGCGCGGGGGTTACCCATGGTTTTTCTTAGTGGAAACGGCCCCCTCTTCAAATTCCCGGATCAAGTGATCTGGGAATCCTACCCGGGTAGCTTGCCGGGCTGAACACGTGTTCAACCCGGTAAGCTGTGTAGTGTGAACGGAAGCCGTGTTGATGCGACACGGCTCCCATTCACAGTGAATGGAAGGGCGTCGCTGGGAGATGATGTGATCTCCCAGCGCCGCCCCTGCCACGTCACTAGCAGCGCTGTGGGAAAAGGGGGCTCTAGCATGGGTCGCAGCCGTGTCAGGCTCCCGGCTGTGACCCGTGCAACAGGTGGAAAAGGGGTATTAGTGTGACTGAGATAAAGCATACTTGCAAATTAAACTTTAGCTGGGTACACACTGGAGCAATGTTGTTCTAAAATGCCGTTTTGGAACGACATCACTTATATCGTTCAGTGTGTATTCAGGAATGTGCGCTCCTGCGGTTGCTAGCGATGGACACTAGGTTTGATGTGCTGCACAACAAGCCTAGTGTCCGTGGCTAGCATCCCTGTTTATGCTAATGAAGTTCCATTCTTCATTAACATTGTGCCAGTATGTACTGGCAATCCCTGCTGATGGGCATTTGTTCTGATGTCGTACCCAGCTTTAGGCTATGCAGTAATGTGATGTAATGACATATCGCATTGCAGTACACACTACACAATCCACTGTTGTCGAAGTCAAAAATATTACAAAAAGAGAACATACAAACTACACACATTTAAGTCGCTATACTTGCAAATATGCGCAGCGAGCACAGCAATATATGGTAACACACGCATTTACACGGACATGCCACAGAGATGGATTCGACACTTATTTCATACAGTACATAATTATAATAATATCAAGTGCCAGACATCATGATGATTTAAAATTACCTAATGAATTAATGTCATGAATGTGTATTATTTGAACAAAACAAGATAGACCTGTCATATTTACTATTAAAACAACCAGCTTAATGTGTAGATTAATTTGATACTTGTTATTAAGTTGTAGTACATTGCAACACGGAATTATGATTAAATGTATAAAAGCTAAAATCACTTTTATTAGAACAATGGATGTTCCGAATAGGACAGTGGACAGGAAGCTCAGGCCAGCCCCTTTGGACGTCCCCAGGGCTGAGCCTGTTCAGCACATACAAAGAAACTAGTGACTCAATCATGAATGAGAGAGAGTCCCCTCCCCCAGAAACTAGTTAACACATTTTGCTGATCACACAGGAAGGTAGTTCCTGTTTTGGTCTAAGAGTTGCTGTAAGGTCTGAGACGATGATGGAGTTATTGCCAGCTCAGTTCCTGTTTTGGTCTCAGCGTAAGATGGAGTCCCGGCATGATTTTACAGAAAGAGAGAGACATAAGCATTGAGGGGAATGGTATTGTATCGCTGGCCTGTAACTGCATGTAACTGTATGTAATTGTATGTAACTATGTTTTCAGTGGCGGATCCAGGGGGGGGGGGCACTCGGGCCCGTGCCCCCCCTGTCGTTTGTGGCCTCCATCCCCCGTCCCTCCGTCATCGTCCCCCCGGCGCCGCACAGGGAGATGACGGGCGCCCACTGAGATTGTGTTACCAGCGGGCGCCTGTCTCCCTGCACAGCGGCAGCCAGAGGCCGGAGCTCAGTACTGAGCTCCAGCTTCCGGCGCTGTCACTGTGCGGCGTGCACTATGGGAGAGACATCAGTCATGACGTCTCCCTCATAGTGCTGAGGAGAGGACGCCAAGAGAGGAGGAGGACTGCAGAGATCTGGAAGCGGGAACGGGGCTTGGTAAGTATGTTGTGTTTTGTCTTCCTCAGTGCAGCGGGGGCATCTACTGGGGGCAAACTACGTGGGGGACATTACTACTGGGGGCATCAACAAGGGGCATTACTACTGGGGGCATTATTACTGTGGGAGCATCTACTGGGGGCATTACTACTGGGGGCATCAACAAGGGACATTACTACTGGGTGGGGGGGCATTACTACTGGGGGAGCATCTACTGGGGGCATTACTACTGGGGGGCATCAACAAGGGGCATTACTACTGGGGGAATTATTACAGGGGGAGCATCTACTGGGGGCATTACTACTGGGGGGCATCAACAAGGGACATTACTACTGGGTGGGGGGCATTACTACTGGGGGCATTATTACTGGGGGAGCATCTACTGGGGGCATTACTACTGGGGGCATCAACAAGGGACATTACTACTGGGTGGGGGGGCATTACTACTGGGGGCATTATTAATGGGGGAGCATCTACTGGGGGCATTACTACTGGGGGGCATCAACAAGGGGCATTACTACTGCGTGGGTGGGGCATTATTACTGGGGGAGCATCTACTGGGGGCATTACTACTGGGGGGCCATCTATTGGGGCAACCTCCTAGGGGGCATTACTACTGGGGGCAAACTACTGGAGGACTTTATTACTGGGGGGCATCTACTGGGGGCAAACTACTGGGGGACAGTATTACTGGGGGGCATCTACTGGGGGCAAACTACTGGGGGACAGTATTACTGGGGGCCAACTACAAAGGGGCTAACTACTGGGGGCATACTACAGGAGGGCATTACTACTGGCGGCATAACTAAAGGGGCATTACTACTGGCGGCTTAACTACAGGGGCATTACTACTTGGGGGCTAAACTACAGGGGGGCCAAACTACTGGGGGCATAACTACAGGGGCCAAACTACTGGGGGATAACTACAGGGGCCAAACTACTGGGGGCAGTACTACTGGGGGCTAAACTACAAGGAGGGCATAACTACAGGGGCTAAACTACAATGGGGCAAACTACAGGGGGGCATTACTACTGGTGGCTAAACTACAAGCAGGCAAACTACTGGGGGCATTACCACTAGGAGGCTAAACTAAAGGGGGGGTAAACTACTGGGGTCATAACTGCAGGGGCATTACCACTGGGGGCATAGCTACTAGGGCGCCAAATGACTGCGGGCATTACTACAGGCAACATTACTACTGGGGGCAATACGGTCATTGCATAAGGGGCACCACTACTATGGGGTCTATATAAGGGGCACTACCAATACAGTGGACATTGCATAATGAGCGCTACAACTATGGGCATTGTATAAGAAGTGCCACCTCACATGCACCAAAGCCGCACGCAAATGTACTTGTCCCTTCCATGGTCCCCCCCCTATCATTTTCTTCTGGATCCGCCCCTGTATGTTTTAACTGCTTTCTGTGTGAGTTGTATTCATGTAACTATAGGTATACTGTACTTTGTAATATATATTGAATCCATATCCTTTTAATTACAAATATATACTTCAATGAGCTTTGAAACTCAGATAATGTGTGGGTGTATTGTTTTCTCTTATGGAATACAGTGTTTTGCGATGTACAGGGCACTTTTATCATATATGGTAATAAGATGCGCCTGGCATCTGCAATATATATTAGAGCGGGCATTTTAAATATTTGTGAGAAATCAATTTGGCATTCTTACTGTACAATGATGCAAAATATCATCACATGTTTAGTGTAACAATACCACATCATCTGTGGCATCTGACATGCAGCAGATAGAATAGTGCGACCACCCATCAAACAATGAATTATGCACAGAACTCGAGAGCAGTGATGAGTCCAGGTACTAAGGGTGTGGCCAAATTGGGTAGGGGGCGTGCATTACAGGGCATACGGATGCGCAGTCATTTGATAATCGTCCGCTGTGTGAATTTACACAACAGCGATCAGGTCTGAATTAGGCCCTTACTCCTACAGTGCGAAACAAACAGCTGATCGGGGCCAGAGCTGACGTCATACACCCTCCCAGAAAACATTTGGGAATGCCTGCGTTTTTCCTGACACTCCCAGAAAATGGGCAGTTACCATCCCCAATGCCTAGTGATCTAAATTTTTGCACCATTCTTTCACTGTTTGGCATCACACCTGCGCACAGTGGTGCATATGAATGCACAGTCATTTCATAATCGGCCACTGTGCGAATTCGCACAACAGTGATCAGGTCTGAATTAGGCACAGAGTGCGATGGTGTAAGCATTTGTGTATGACATCACTATTACTTGAGACTGGTTCTGCAATCTATGGGTATGGAGACTAGAGTCTTCACAAAAAGCAGGCGTGTTTCGACAGACAGAAGCGATATCTTTGGCAGCACCACAACCACAGTTGCCACATCTTAAGAAAGAGGAGGATCTGCACCAAACACAGCTACTCTAAGAGCCAATGGTGGTCATTCCGAGTTGTTCGCTCGTTATTTTTTTGTCGCAACGGAGCGATTTGTCGCTAATGCGCATGCGCAATGTCCGCAGTTCGACTGCGCCAAGTAAATTTGCTATGCAGTTAGGTATTTTACTCACGGCGTTACGAGGTTTTTTCTTCGTTCTGGTGATCGTAATGTGATTGACAGGAAGTGGGTGTTTCTGGGCGGAAACTGGCCGTTTTATGGGTGTGTGCGAAAAAACGCTACCGTTTCTGGGAAAAACGCGGGAGTGGCTGGAGAAACGGAGGAGTGTCTGGCCGAACGCTGGGTGTGTTTGTGACGTCAAACCAGGAACGAAACTGACTGAACTGATCGCAGTTGCCGAGTAAGTGTGGAGCTACTCAGAAACTGCTAAGTGTCTATTCGCAATTTTGCTAATCTTTCGTTCGCAATTTTGATAAGCTAAGATTCACTCCCAGTAGGCGGCGGCTTAGCGTGTGCAAAGCTGCTAAAAGCAGCTTGCGAGGGAACAACTCGGAATGAGGGCTAATGTTGCTACCACTTGATGGAGGAGATATCATATCTCCTTGCATACTTCAGCACTGCTCAGGTAAGAAAGGTGGGCAGGGTTTGCTGAGTCTATCTCACAGAAGTACCAAAGAGGAATTCTTAAACAGGTACAGTATTTGCATATTTTCGCACATGAGAATCCATGAGTAATCACAGCCACATATGAACTGCAGCCACCTCTGAATGAGGCCCCAGAGTCTCTCACAGCCCTCTAACGATGATGGATTTGTAGTAGCGGCAAAAATGACACCATACAGTTAAGTCAGGGAGTCACTGAATCACTTAGAAACATTCTTGAAAAGCATTCATATTATACCCCACACAGGATTAGAAGTGTAATGAAAGCATTTTACTATAGAGGTCTTTCAAATAAATATATATGAAAGAAGTAAGTAAGAAGACATCAATGGTATAGCACAGGACCACAATTTTAAATCAGCCATCAGTCCGTCACCCAATCAGAGCTCGCGGACCGGCAGCTGCTGCCGGACTGCAAGCTTTGACTGGCTGATGGACCAGTGGCTGATTTCAGGCAGCGAGCCGCCGAAGACAGGACTGAGGGGCAGGAGAGGCGAACGCTGCACTCTCCTCCCCTCACACAGAAGCAGCGGCACTCTGGGGGAATGTGTATCTGGCACTGGTGTGGGGCAGCAACGGGAGCAGGAGGAGAGGCCAGCGGTGGTGAGCAGCGATACAGGGGGCACGTGTATCTGGCAGTCTGGGGGCATGTGTATCTGGCAGTCTGGGGGCACGTGTATCTGGCACTCTGGGGACACATGTATCTGGCACTCGGTAGGCACGTGTCGGTGGGCACGTGTATCTGGCACTGTGGGGGGCACATGTATCTGGCACTCTGGGGGCACGTGTATCTGGTACTGTGGAAGGCACGTGTATCTGGCACTTGGGGCACATGTATCTGGCACCCTGGGGGGCATGTGTATCTGGAACTGTGGAGGGCACGTGTATCTGGCACTGTGGGGGGCACGTGTATCTGGCACTGTGGGGGGCACGTGTATCTGGTACTCTGGGGGCACATGTATCTGGCACTCTAGGTACCACTTGTATGTGGTACTCTGGTGGCACTAGTATCTGGCACTGTGGGGACACGTGTATCTGGCACTGTGGGAGCATACTGTATTATGTGTATCTGGCACTGAGGATACATGTGTATCTGACAACGTGGGGACATATGTGTATCTGGCACTATGGGGGCACATTTGTATCTGACAACGTGGGGGCATATTATGTGTAGCTGGCACTGTGGGGCACATGTGTATCTGACACTGTGGGAGCATAATATGTGTATCTGGCACTGTGGGGGCATATTATGTGTATCTGGCACTTTGGTGGCATATAATGTGAATCTGGCACTGTGGAAGCATATTATGTGTATCTGGCACTGTGGGGGCATATAATGTGTATCTGGCACTGCGGGGGCATATAATGTGTATCTAGCACTGTGGGAGCATATAATGTGTATCTGGCACTGTGGGGGCATATAATATGTATCTGGTACTGTGGGGGCATATAATGTGTATCTGGCACTACACTGCTGGGGTCATATGTATATCTGGCACTGTGGGGCATATAATGTGTATCTAGCACTGCAATGCTGGAGGCATATGTGTATCTGGCACTGCTGGGGGCATATTATGTGCATCTGACACTATAGGGGCATATTATGTGTATCTGGCACTGTGGGTGCATATAATGTGTATCTGGAACTGTTGAGGCATATAATGTGTACCTGGCACTGTGGGGGCATATTTTGTGTATCTGGCACTGTGGGGGCATATAATATGTATCTGGCACTGTGGGGGCATTTAATATGTATCTGGCACTGTGGGGGCATATAATGTATATCTAGCACTGTGGGAGCATATAATGTGTATCTGGCACTGTGGGGGCATAAAATATGTATCTGGTACTGTGGGGGCATATAATGTGTATCTGGCACTACACTGCTGGGGGCATATGTGTATCTGGCACTGCTGGGGGCATATTATGTGCATCTGACACTATAGAGACATAGTATGTGTATCTGGCACTGTTGGTACATATAATGTGTATCTGGAACTGTTGAGGCATATAATGTGTATCTGGCACTGTGGGTGCATATTTTGTGTATCTGGCACTGTGGGGGCATATAATATGTATCTGGCACTGTGGGGGCATTTAATATGTATCTGACACTGTGGGGACAAATAATGTGTATCTGGCACTGCACTGCTGGGGGAACATACGTATCTGGCACTGCTGGAGGTATATAATGTATATCTGCCACTACTGGGGGTGTATGTGTATCTGGCACTGCACTACTGAGGTCAATATGTGTATCTGACACTATACTGGAGACATTGGCCCTCATTCCGAGTTGTTCGCTTGCTAGCTGCTTTTAGCAGCATTGCACACGCTAGGCCGCCGCCCTCTGGGAGTGTATCTTAGCTTAGCAGAATTGCGAACGAAAGATTAGCAAAACTGCTACTAAATAATTCTTTGCAGTTTCTGAGTAGCTCCAGCCCTACTCACAGATTGCGATCAGCTTAGTCCGTTTAGTTCCTGGTTTGACGTCACAAACACGCCCTGCGTTCGCCCAGCCACTCTCCCGTTTCTCCAGCCACTCCCGCGTTTTTCCCTGACATGCCTGCGTTTTTTAGCACACTCCCGGAAAATGCTCAGTTACCACCCAGAACCACCCACTTCCTGTCAATCATTCACAGATCAGCAGTGCGACTGAAAATCGTCGTTCGAACACCAGCAAATCTACTAAGTTTTGTGTTAAATAACTTAGCGCATGCGCTCTGCGTACCATGCGCATGCGCAGTTAGCAACAAATCGCAGCATAGCGGAAATCGGCAACGAGCGAACAACTCGGAATGACCCCCATTATGTGTAAAGTACAGTACTGTGGGCGTTATGTGTAAGGCTGCTAAGTGTGTGTAGAGGGGGTGTGAAAATATATTTATTTATAGTCTGATAATATAAAGTTGCGAGGCCACGCCCACATTTCCAGGAAAAAGGGGGTGGCGCTTTGACATTTTCTCTCTCAGTAGGCTCAACATTTATGGAAAAAAAATACAATGGGCCCAGATGTAATGACGCCCAAGGCATGGTCTTGCCTTGTAAGTGATTGGTGATTGTCCCTTTAAACACGTCCGAGATCGGCCAGCATCTCGCACCTCCAGCAAACTCTGGCATCATTACATAATATATATTTAAATTAAATACAATTCTTTTCTCCCTGTACATCTCTTTTATGTAACTTATTCTTCATTCCAATGCAGTATTTCTCCTTGAATTCAGACCTGGTCGCACGCAGGCTATTTTTTGCACTGCTGCGACCAGGTAATCGCCCCTACAGGGAAGGGGGTAATGCCTTTGCAGTCTGGCGTTCGCTTTTGCAGAGAGCTGCACAAACAAAAAGTTTGTGCAGTCTCTGCACACAGCTGAAGACTTACTCAGCCGCTGCAATGATCCTTGCTGGAGCTGATGTCAGTATCCCCCCCTGGAAACGGCCGGGCACACCTGCATTTTCCCGGCCACTCCCCAAAGACGGTGAGTTGACACCCCCGGACGGCCTCTTCCTGTTAATCTTCTTGCGTTTGCCACTGCAAACGCTTTCTTCGTTCCTTTCGTCGCTGCCCGGTGACGGCCGTCACCGGACAGCAACGTGCCTGCGCATTGCGGCCCTGCACGCACGCGCTGTTCAGACCCAATCAAACAAATGCAGCGTGCGATCGGGTCTGAATGACCCCCAGTATCTGTTATCGTTCCACAATATTTGCCAGTTTTTAATTTTACCCCAATTTTTGACCATTATTTCTTGTCCAAGCCTGCTTCCAATTTCTCTGCCAAACCATTCAATGCCTACCGCTCTAATACTGCCACTTTTACTATATACTTTATACTGCCACTTTTACTACTATCTTTGTCTCCCATGTATACATGCATCTAAAGAGACACCTCTCTCCATGGCAATTGTTCATTGTGTGCCCCATGGTAGTGCTCTACTTTTCTAGTACTATGACGTAATACTGTGTCCCCCGTTCATATTGTGCAGCATGATGGTGTCCTCCAACATTACAGTGCCACTATAAAGTGCCTCCAGGACAGATGTCTAGATGCATCATTACTTGTAGAATGATAAAATTAAGAGACAAAAAGTACCAGCCAATCAGCTCCTAGCTGCCATTTTTCAAACACAGCCTGTAACATGATAGTTAGGAGCTGATTGGCTGGTACTTTTTCTCTCCCTTTTATCACCCTCCAAGTGATGACGCATCAAGCCCATACGTTACAGTGTTCCCCGCTCATATTATGCCATTCTATAGTGACTCCAGTTCATATTGTTCCAGTTCATATTATATAACATTACAGTGCCCTCTAGTTTATATTATGCCACAATACAGTGCCAGGTAAAGAAATGATCCCACACAAGAATTGAATGAAATTCCACAGTTACTGTATACTAACCAACGTTTTGCGTGTTAGGGCATTGAAAAAGTTACCTTAGGGTATTGAAACGCATTGTATTGGAGAACTTTGGAGGGAGACAGGGCCAGGAACGCCTGGTTTTATACATTCACACCCTGTTTGTCTACTTGTTCTGGGTAGACATATCTACACGGTGAGAGTGCAATGTGACCTCATTTATGTTTGTTTTTGTACATTGCAATAAACGATATTACACTATGCCAGTGTCATGGGGTCCCGGGAAGGATAACGGGGAGCTGCGGCCTTACCTCTCCAGGCGCTCTGGCAGGGGTCCTCCAGTGTTGGCGCTGCTCCATGGTGCTGCAACAGGTGCTCTGCATGGCCTGCAGGGTCCTGGCACAGTGTGTGCAGGGCTACGAGGCAGAGTTCACCAGTCTGCAGCACTGTCCATGCTTGGAGCTGGGCGCAGCCATCTTGGATTAGGTCAGCTGACCAGGTTCTTCAACTCACAAGGAGCTTGTGCCTCACGTGACTCTGGCAGCCAATCTGGTCAAGGTTGGGCTTCTCCTGTCTTGCAGGATGCCTGTGAACCTGTAACCAATCAGGTGCAGGCAACTGATATAAAGGGAGGCTCAGAAGGGAATCCAATTGCCAGTGTATTTGCTACTACAGCCAGTCTTAGTAGTAATTCTAAGTGCTCCTGAACTCTACCTATCCTGCTTCTCAGCACTCCAGTAGTATTCAGTCCTGCTTCTGCCTCTAGTATCCAGCACTCTGGTAACATCCAGACCTGTCTCTGCCAATTTAAGGACTTGTGCAGAAATCCGTCTCTGGTCAGCAACTGGATTCAGCAACTCTGCCCGGTGTGACAGTATACACTGGCCACATGGATCCAGCTACTGGCCAGGGGTCAAGCCATGATCTCCTCCAAAGTAATGCTACTCAATTAGATGGATTGGAGAGCACCCAACAACAACTTCTACAAGAGATGTCCAGAAGGCAAGATTCCATGCAGGCCACTATTGCTGCATCTAGTCCTCCATATTCTATACCTGCCAGAGCTCCATGTCCAGTCTCACCGCCCGTTTCTTCAGACCCACAGCTGCAGTTACCTACCCCTAGCAAATTCTATGGGAATCCCAAGCTCTGCAGGGGGTTCTTAAATCAGCATGAGGTACACTTCACGCTTCAAGCCGGGACTTTTCCCACTCAAAAAACTAATGTGGCCTACATAGTGTCCCTGCTTTCTGGCCCAGCTCTGGACTAGGTGTTGCCCTATTGGGAAAGGTCAGACCCCCTACTTTCTGATTACAGTCAGTTCATCTCAACCTTCCAAAAAAATTTTGATGAGCCGGGCCAAGCTACATCAGCCACTATAGAAATCATGCGACTATGCCAGGGATCCCGTTCCGTGAGCCAGTACGTGATCCAATTTCAGACAATAGCATCTGAGCTGTCTTTCTGGAATGGTCTCTCTGAACATCTGAAGGACAATTTAGCAAACAGAGATTTACCATCGAAACTGGATGACCTTATTTCCTATGTAAAATCAAGTTGGTCTCCGATTCAGAGAGAGGCAATTGGAATGACCAAAATTCCGTCCCTCACAACCTCTGGTGTTACTTCATAATAACTTTACACCTCAGCCACCTGAAGAGCCCATGCAAGTCAATAGTGCTCAATTTACCCCAGAAGAATGCCTCAAGCGTCGTTGAGAGAATTTATGCCTTTACTGCGGGAATCCCGGTTATCTCCTGGCTCACTGTTCCGGCTCCTAACCAGTACCGGAGAAGCCAGGTTGGGAGTAGTCATAAATTATCCAAATGCAACTGAATCCATTCTAATGGTCACCTTAGTCCTTGAACATGTCACTAAAGATATTCCTTCTCTCCTAGATTACGGAGCAGCCGGGAACTTTATGTCGGCCTCTCTTGTTTAACACCTTCAGCTTCTTATAAAACCCCTGGAACAGAACATCTCTCTCACCGCTATAGACGGAAGAAAAATCGCCAGCTGGATAGTTACTCATCGCACTCTTCCATTACATCTTCAGATCGGAGCTCTTCATATAGAACAACTAGAATTTCTAGTGATTCCAGAATCCTCCCATGAAATCTTCCTGGGTCTTCCCTGGCTCAAATTAAATAACCCTCATCTAGACTGGAAATCGATGCAAGTAGTCTCCTGGGGAGAGTCCTGTCATCAGACTTGTCTTTCCAAAGTCAAGCCTCTGTGGTCAATCCTTCCTCCTAAATCCTCTCAACTACCTGTTCCCTATGTCACCTTTCTAGATGTATACAGCAAAGCTGGGGCCAATGTTTTACCTCCTAACCAGGAATGGGACTGCCCCATCTACTTAGTTCCTAGAAAGATTCCTCCTCATGGTCGAATGTATCCATTATCATTTCCAGAGACCCAATCTATGTCTGAATAAATCTGGGAGAATGTAGAGAAGGGCTTTATCTGACCCTCCACCTCACCTGCTAGAGCTGTTTTTTTCTTTGTCAAGAAGAAAGATGGATCACTTCGACCTTGCATCGACTACCGTGCCTTGAACAATATTACCATCAAGAATCGTTACTCTCTCCCATTAAGTTATTCGACAGTGTCAAAGGTTCCACCATCTTTTCCAAATTAGACATATGAGGAGCTTACAATCTCATTCAAATTCGAACTGGGGAAGATTGGAAGACAGCCTTCAATACTCGGGATGGGCACTAAGAGTATTTGGCTATGCCCTTTGGTTTGAGTAATGTGCCCGCGGTCTTCCAAAACTTTGTGAATTATATTTTTCGGGATCTATTGCTCAAATCTGTGGTTGTCTATCTGGATGACATATTAATCTTTTCTCCAGACCTGGACTCACATCGTAATAATGTCCAAGAGGTCCTTCAATGTCTTCGCAAGAACCGCTTTATATTGCAAACTGGAGAAATGTCTCTTAGAAGTCTCATCCGTTCCTTTCCTGGATTACATAATTTCAGGTTCCAGATTAGGGATGGACCCAGAGAAGGTTTGAGCTGTTCTCAACTGGACTCAACCCACCACCTTGAGATCCATACAATGTTTCATCGGCTTTGCAAACTATTACCACAGATTCATAAAATTATTTTCGACTCTCATTGCTCCCATTACAGCCTTAACTTGGAAAGGAGGAAATCCAACATCCTGGTCTACAGAAGCGCTAGCAACCTTCCAAGCATTAAAACAGACATTCACCTCTGCACCCATCCTTCACCAGCCTGATCTCGATCAACTGTTTATTCTTGAGGTTGATGTGTCCTTGGAAGCAGTGGGTGCAGTATTGTCCCAAGAATTTGAGAAGAGGTCTGTACTACCCTGTGCTTACTCCTCCAAGAAGTTTTCTCCTGTAGAAATTACACCATAGGTGAACAAGAGCTTTTAGCTGTTAAACTCGCCTTGAAGGAATGGCACTACCTATTAGAAGGAGCAAAATTTCCCATTACAGTTTTTACAGACCACAAAAATCTCACATACCTAGAAAATCTAGAGTGTCTTATTCCAAGATTATCACGTTGGGCCTTGTTTTTCTCTTGCTTTAATTTCTCTTTATCCTACCGACCGGGTTCTCAGAATGCCAAAGCCGATGCCCTCTAGAGATCTCAGAATGCCAAAGCCGATGCCCTCTCCAGATCAGAATGCCAAAGCCGATGCCCTCTCCAGATCTTTGAATGCCAAAGCCGATGCCCTCTAGGGGAAACATCTGATCAAAATAAAGACTACCCAGTTTTAAGTCCAGTAGTTTTTTTGGCACCATTCAAGTCTCTGTACCCATTGGGAAAAGTTTTTTCCCATCTAACCTTTGAGAAAGTCTTTTACATTGGGCCTATGTTTCTCCTTCTTCTTGACATCCTGACATCCAGGAATACACAAAATGATGGAAATCTTACAATGTTCCTACTGGTGGCCATCAATGAGACAAGATGTCAAAGAACTTGTTTCTTCTTGTATCCTGTGTGCTCAACATAAAACTAGCCATCAACCTCCTGCTGGTCTCCTTCAATCTTTGTCTATTCCGCAGCATCCCTAGACACATATTTCGATGGACTTTGTTTGTGATCTTCCACCTTCAAACGATTACAATATCATTTAGGTCGTCATTGATCGTTTTTCTAAGATGGCTCATTTCTTTCCTCTCAAAGGCCTACCTTCTGCACCAGAATTATCTCAACTCTTCATTTCCACAATCTTCAAACTACACAGATTACCGACTGAAATTGTATCTGACCGCGGGGTTCAGTTTGTGGCAAAGTTTTGGAGGTCCCTGTGTTTAGCCCTGCAAATCAAATAAAAAAATGTCACCGCCTATCATCCTCAAACCAATGGCCAGACTGAGAGAGTCAATTAAGACTTAGAATCTTTTCTCTGTCTCAATCTTACTCTTTCTCAGGATAACTGGATTGAATATCTCCCGTGGGCAGAGATTGCACATAGAAACTTAAGAAGTGTCTGGAGGCCACCCAAATGGAGGGGGGTAGTGTCATGGGGTCCTGGGGATCATTGCGGGGAGCTGTGGCCTTACTTTTTCGGTGGGGTCCTCCGGCAGCGATGTGGCTCCATTGTGCTGCATCAGGTACTCTGCACGGCCTGCAGGGTCCTGGCACAGTGTGTGCAGGGCTACGAGGCAGAGTTCACCAGTCTGCAACACTGTCCATGCTGGGAGCTGGCCGTGGCCATTTTGGATCAGGTCAGCTGACCAGGTTCTAACCACTCACAAGGAGCTTGTGCCTCACGTGACTCTGGCAGCCAATCTGGTCCCTAGTTGGGCTTCTCCTGTCTTGCTGGATGCCTGTGAACCTGTAACCAATCAGGTGCAGGGAATTAGTATAAAGGGAGGCTCAGAAGGGAATCCAATTGCCAGTGTATCTGTGTATCTGCTATTACAGCCAGTCTTAGTAGTAATTTTCTGTGCTGCTGATCTCTACCTATCCTGCTCCCTAGCACTTCGGTAGTATTTAGTCCTGCTTCTGCCTATACTATCCAGCACTCTGGTAACATCCAGATCTGTCTCTGCCTCCAGTACCCAGCCATTCCACACCACCCTCTCCGTTTTGCCCTGCTTTGCAGTCCTACAGGTAATGGTAACCTGGTTCCGTTGTGGTCTTCCCAGTTCAGACAGTTACCTGCTCTTGTGGCCCACCTCACTGCTATCTCTTCCTGGACAAGGATCTACCTCCACTAACCACTCTCACCACCGTGCACCTACATGTGCAGAAACCTCTTTAAGCCAGCCCGACTCCAATTTAAGGACTCTGTCCAGAAATCTGGCTCTGGTCAGCAACCGGATTCACCAACTCCGCCCAGTGTGACAACCAGTTCTTATTCCATGTTGATGGGGATTAAGAAGTCACCAATGACAAAGGTGAAGAAAGGGAGAGCTGGATTGTTAACCCTATAAGACATAACCTTCTCCTGTTTATGCGATTATTGTCTACCTTACTAGTAGACATTTATTTTTGGTACGAGTCTCTTTTACACAAAGTGCTTAAAGAATTCAATAGGATTTGTTATTGTAAGTGGCTATGATGAATAAGAAGCAAAAATTAGGAAACACTACCCGTGGCTGAACGCCTAAGTTGTGCCATGCATCTCACGCTATATGGAGGAAGTAGGGAAAGACACATTTGTAATGTACACTAAAATTATAAATTCTAAAAAAAATATGAGATGAACTAATAAATGCAAAATCTATTTAATTATCTCACAAATCCCACAGGCTTCACAATGCACCAATACAAAACTTTTATTAAGGCAACTTAAACATTTGCTTCAACGTGTTAAATTTAAAATTGTAGCAAGGCTCATTTCACTCTCTTTGAGTGTTCACTCTCTTTAACTTCAGGTCTTCTTTAGAGCAGTATCAGAGCTAACCTAAAGGTCCAATAATTAAAGGTAATCATTTTTACACCAACTCTCTGCTCATCCTCCAGCCACCTCTCTCTGCAAAATATTTAGCAAACAATATTTGAAAAATATTTTTTTCGATAGAGATTTGCTCTCCCAAGCAGATCCGAACCGAGTCCAAATTTTGTGTTTGGGATTGCAAAAATTACATGATTTTAGCTGTTTTTATAAATTTGTAATAATGATTATCAATTTTTTAATAATTTTAACCAAAAAACAAACAAAAACAAATCTTAACCAAAACACTTTAGACTATGGTTTTGCCAAAACCAAAACACAATGATGAATTAGAACCAAAACCAGAAAAATGGGGTCTGCGCACATCTCTAATTTTCTGGGATCAACCACAAATACAAACAAACTCATTGGTGTATGAGTAACCACAGCAGATCTCAGAGATATCTTCTGATATCCCCCCATTGTTAATTGCAAGAACAGCACGTTAGGTTTCTATGGGGCCTCTAAAATGACATATTCTGGAGCTTGGATCCAATAGCTAACATATTCAGAAGATATCATTAGCCATTGTAGCTCATGAGCTACTGTACATACTCAGACACACTCAGATACTGTACAAGTGCCACATATCAAATTAATCAGAGCAGTCTCATGAAACGGTTTTGTTGTGAATAAGATGCACATTTGTGCACAAGCTGATTTGAATGGGACCTGGCACACCAAGAAGGGATGTTTGGTGTGACTGCCGCAACAGTGTAAGATGACACATCTGTCGTTAGCAGATACAAGGCGGGTTGTACTATGCATCACATCGAGGCTGCTATAGATCCCGCCATTTATCATGTACATACCAACAGTAATAACGCTGATATGTACCTAGAAATGTGATTAAAATCATAAAGGACAGCTCTCCTGATAAGTTTACAGGACTTCTGACTGCAGTTTTTGGATTTTTTGCGCCATTTTCCTATTAGTACATGATAGTGAAGAGTTAATGATAGTGATGTAGAAAAAACTGTAATGTATGTACAGTATGTACTGTATTGGGTGAACGGGCCGATGATTTTATAGGTGTGTATGCAGAACCACTGCAGAAAAGTTAGCTGATAAAGGGCTTATAACACTCCTGTAACACCCGAGATCGGGAGTTCACATAGTGATGTACATCTGATACCACCAGGGCTATATTAACCCATGGTCGGGCCTCTAGGCTTTTGAGTATTTCAGGCCCCATTCGGCACTTCAAACTTCCACCTCACTATAGTTGACGTTTGGGAAGCAAAGCTCACTCCATCACTTACACTTTCACATGGACACCAATACCCAGTTGAAATAATATTCCGCTGATCTCTTTTCTCACAGAACAATCATTCTTCCTTTTCCTTTCTCTTCTGTGTGCTATTGGTCAGCTGTCTCCCCCCCCCCCCCCTCCATTGCCTCAAAACAAACCTCAGCTGACTATGAGTGTGCCTCAGAAGAATGCGATTGCACTGTGATTGACAGTGGCGGCTGTCGGGGGGGGAACGACGCAGCATTTTGGGGGAGTGCATAAGATGTCACGTTGTGTGGCATTATATGCAGCCGCTGCAAAGCAAAAGAAGGCGGCAGAGCGCCTGCATATGCGGCTTAGTTGCATATGCAGGGGGGTTCCTTAGTTTGCCTGGTCTGCAATGCAGTCGCAATTGCATTGCGATCGGATCACTGGATGGCACTTTGCATGTTGGAAAGCAGCATTTGATAGAAAGCAGTAGCAGATTATATTTAGCAGAATCTGCCACTGAACCGGAATGAGGTCCTATATATTGTAGTGAGAGGGATTTAGAAATTGCTCTGCCTACTTTAAACAACCATGCAATGCTGGCAATAGACATGACGATTTGGGTTGATTTTGTCACGATCCTCACTGTAGTTCTCATATTTGGTGACTTACCCCTGCTATCTGTCCTGGATCCTGTGTCTTTTTGCTCACTGAGATAAACAGAGTTCTCAGTCTCACCAGTAACCAGTCCGGCTTACTATCTCGCCAGTAACCAGCCCAGTTCCAGTCTCACCAGTAACCAGTCCAGTTCTCAATCTCGCCAGTAACCAGCCCAGTTCTGCACAACTCCAGAGAACCTATTTCATAGTAACCTTGAGTACACAAGCACCTACCCCTGTGACACTATATCCAGTTCAATCTCACCAATACATTCACCATCCTGCTATCAACACCAAGTCCCTGTTGATCCAGTGGTCAGGATATGGCTTCCTCTGCCGAGGCCCGGGTTCGATCCCCGGTCAGGGATTGCTCCTTCTTCTCACTGAATCATACAGACCACCCTAATATTCACATAGTGCTCCAGTCACCCGCACAGACTTCACTAACACCGGGTTCACAAAAAACCACAGTCATGACAGATTTGTGGTCAATGGTTGAGCAATTTGTGATCGATTTGTGTTTCAGGGTCTAAATCACACATTTACTAGCAGATGATTTTTAACATACTTAAAAAAAATTAAAGAAAATCATCTGCTAGTAAATGTGGAATTCAGACCCTGAAATACAAAATCAACCAAATATTGACCCAGATCGACTTTCTTCACATATTGTCTTTAAAAGGATGTAAAAAAATCATCTATTAGTAAAGGGTTTGGTATGTGTGACCGGTGGTCATGAGACCATTGACCACCATACCGATGTTGGGATCACGGCTTCAAGATGCCCAGCACAGGTTCTATTCCCACTCTATGGGTGTCGTGGACACCGACAAGATGGAATAGTCCCTGTTAGTCAGCATGACAACTATCAGGATTGTTAGGGGGCTGGATCCCGGTGTCGGTATTGTGACCGGCGGTCACACAACTACATCTCATTAGTTAGGCTGACCATATTATCCCCTTAACCTGGGACACTCATGAATTACACAGATTCTGTGGCTGACTGACTACAAGCCTGCATTTTACCTGGTTTTAAGCAGCCACAGAACCTGTGTAATGCATGAGTGTCCCAGGTTAAAGGGATAATATGGTCAGCCTACTAGTGATGAGCGAGGTTCGGTTTTACTCGGTTCTCAAAACGGCATCTTATTGGCTATCCAAAACACGTGACATCCCTGAGCCAATAAGATGCCGTTTTGAGAACCGAGTAAAACCGAGTAAAACCGAGTAAAACCGAATCCGCTCAATAAGTAAATGTGTGATATAGACCCTGAAACACAAAATAGATCAAAAATTTACCAAACATCGACCAAAAATCTATGAAATCCGACTTTTAGTAAATATACCCCGAAGTGTCCTATGATAGAAAATTATGTACAGCAAGTAAAACTTTCACTAATAGGGGGATATCCATTTACCAGCAGTAAGTTACTGCTGCAGCTAATAGCTTTGGCGCGGCACATACTATTAGCACTGATGCCAGCGCTTAGCCTCCGATGTCAGTACTTATCGGGGGTTGGTGAAGCAGCAAAACCAAATCTGCAATAAGTGGACATTTTTTGCAGCAAAAACTCCATCAAAAATACATTGGTCCGTGGCTTTTCGCGGATCTTCTGTATTTTCGGGTGATAAGGGAAAAGTTTTCACCTGCAAAAAAACAGTGTCCTACTCCTAATTGGATGTGGTGAAAAAAAATCTGCTATAAAAAACAATGGGGTTTTCACAGGCAAAAATTTTTGGGGGACTAATAAAACAAAATTATCTCAAATTCTCAAATACACAAAACTATTTCACACCACAGTAGATTACAATTATTTTTTAAGATAATGTTTTGATCCCTTTTCTTATAATGTAAAATAGTGATCCTATAACTCTGTTATTTTTTTACTGTAATCCAATATACCATTCCAGTGCTTACATAAATTATACAACAACTAATTTTCCAGCCATTAAAATATTTTTCTACAATTATGGAATGCAATGCATCTTTACCAACTTGATTGTCCTTATATAAGATTTTTTTTAGCACATTTGTCAACCATATATATTGATCTTAAAGAAACTAAGATATCAAACGTATGCTCGAGACAGCTGCTAAGAAAACGTGTGTTTTTTTCAAATGTTTATTACGGAGTAACTGTTTTTCATACATTTGTTTGCTCACTTTTAGTTGTACACCTTTTTGCTGATATGGTCACTAAGCTAACAAATTTAGCAGCTATCAAAGTCAAACAGATTCCAGGAAAAGGCATTGATACCTCTAAAGAACTTCTCCACCTCTCTAAATCAGACATGATGGTAAACATGTAGCAGCTACACATCAAAACCTCATGACAGCTGCAACATCTGCTGCGGGAAAGGATTAGCACAACAAAAGCACATCTTTCTGGGCATAAAAGACCAGATGTCAAAAAGTAACCATCATAGTTTGGATAGGAGACTGATGATGTTTTCCATGCCTACAAAAAGTTTTACTAATTTAAGTAGTAATATAAGTAATGCTGTGGCTGTGTATACTTATGGAAAGGTCTATGCATCACATTCATCACTTTAACAACATATAAGGTTTGCTCATATTAATGGTTTGGGTAGTTATCCAAAAAGGATGACTAATCTCATAGTAAACAGGTTCTTCAGCACTATCACATAAAGTAAAGCTTTAGGACCCTATTTAGGTTGGATCGCTAATCTTGCTAAAAAGCAGTTGCTGCGATCAAATAATTGCCGCTTATGAACAGAGAAAAAATGCTCCATTGCAGAAATTGCAAATGCATCACAATGCGCAATTTGATCACATAACCATATGAAAATAGCTGAAGAGTTTTCCACCTGCGCCAGGCAAGGTCGTCCACAATTCGGCATATGCAAGATGCTGGAAGTGGTCATCGCTGACGTCAGAGACCCACCCGAAAAATACCTTGTCACACATGCGTTTTTACAAACACACCAACAAAACGCCATGGGGGTAAATTTACTAAGGTGGGAGATTTTTAGAACTGGTGATGTTGCCCATGGCAACCAATCAGATTCTACTTACCATTTATCTAGCTGCTTCTAGCAGATAATAGATATAATCTGATTGGTTGCCATGGGCAACATCACCAGTTCTAAAAATCTCCCACCTTAGTAAATTTCCCCCCATGTTTCTTCACTTAAAAGCTGGCTTCCTGTCAATCAACATGCTAGTGCGTTGAAGCACAATGCATTTGCAGAAATAATCGCTAATCGTAGATGTGCACGTGCAATGTGAACACTGCGCATGCGCGGTGGTTCGATAATTGGCCACATTGCGATTCTCAAATTGTGCAATACAACATGAATATGGTCCTTAGTGAGACATGGCAAGTTTTCAATAAGCCTTGCATCATTTATAGATAACAAACCATTAGGGAAAAGCACAGCACAGTGTGCCTTAGAGAGTGATAAAGTACCAAGCAGTCAACTCCTACAGTAACTGCATACCTCCCAACTTTATTGGCCGGAGATTAAGGACACTGTGCATGCTGAAGGATCATGCACACTGGCTAAGAGGCCGGAGCCTCGGGTGGAAGCGGTGGTGCCTTGTGGCAGGGGCAGGTTTAGGGGTAAGGCCTAATTTTATTATTTTCATTGCTTGGTTGTAAGTAGAGATGAGCGGGTTCGGTTTCTCTGAATCCGAACCCGCCCGAACTTCATGTTTTTTTACACGGGTCCGAGCGACTCGGATCTTCCCGCCTTGCTCGCTTAACCCGAGCGCGCCCGAACGTCATCATCACGCTGTCGGATTCTCGCGAGGCTCGGATTCTATCGCGAGACTCGGATTCTATATAAGGAGCCGCGCGTCGCGGCCATTTTCACACGTGCATTGAGATTGATAGGGAGAGGACGTGGCTGGCGTCCTCTCCGTTTAGAAATTAAAATAGATAGGAGAGTGAGAGTGAGACACTTCATTTACTTACTGGAGCTTAGGAGGAGTTATACTAGTGACTGATGACCAGTGACCTGACCACCAGTGCAGTTTTATAATTTATTATTATTTAATAATCCGTTCTGTTCTTGTTCTCTGCCTGAAAAAAACGATACACAGTGACTCAGTCACACTCACATACCATATCTGTGCTCAGCCCAGTGTGCTGCATCATCTATGTATAATATCTGACTGTGCTCACACAGCTTAATTGTGGGGGAGACTGGGGAGCAGTTATAGGTTATAGCAGGAGCCAGGAGTACATATTAAACAGTGCACACTTTTGCTGCCAGAGTGCCAAAGCCAGTGTGACTGACCACTGTGACCAGTGACCTGACCACACTGACCACCAGTATAGTATATTGTGATTGAATGTCTGCCTGAAAAAGTACACTCGTCGTGTGACTTGTGTGGTGTTTTTTTATTCTATAAAAATTAAAAAACTCATTCTGCTGACAGACAGTGTCCAGCAGGTCCGTCATTATATAATATATACCTGTCCGGCTGCAGTAGTGATATATATATATTTTTTATATCATTATTTATCATCCAGTCTATACTAGCAGCAGACACAGTACGGTAGTTCACGGCTGTAGCTACCTCTGTGTCGGCACTCGGCAGTCCATCCATAATTGTATACCACCTACCCGTGGTTTTTTTTTTCTTTCTTCTTTATACATACTACATATCATTATCATCCAGTCTATATTAGCAGCAGACACAGTACAGTACGGTAGTCCACGGCTGTAGCTACCTCTGTGTCGGCACTCGGCAGTCCATCCATAATTGTATACCACCTACCCGTGGTTTTTTTTTTCTTTCTTCTTTATACATACTACATCTCATTATCATCCAGTCTATATTAGCAGCAGACACAGTACAGTACGGTAGTCCATGGCTGTAGCTACCTCTGTGTCGGCACTCGGCAGTCCATCCATAATTGTATACCACCTACCCGTGGTTTTTTTTTTCTTTCTTCTTTATACATACTACATCTCATTATCATCCAGTCTATATTAGCAGCAGACACAGTACAGTACGGTAGTCCACGGCTGTAGCTATCTCTGTGTCGGCACTCGGCAGTCCATCCATAATTGTATACCACCTACCCGTGTTTTTTTTTTTCTTTCTTCTTTATACATACTACATCTCATTATCAACCAGTCTATATTAGCAGCAGACACAGTACAGTACGGTAGTCCACGGCTGTAGCTACCTCTGTGTCGGCACTCGGCAGTCCATCCATAATTGTATACCACCTACCAGTGGTTTTTTTTTCTTTCTTCTTTATACATACTACATCTCATTATCAACCAGTCTATATTAGCAGCAGACACAGTACGGTAGTTCACGGCTGTAGCTACCTCTGTGTCGGCACTCGGCAGTCAATCCATAATTGTATACCACCTACCCGTGGGTTTTTTTTTCTTTCTTCTTTATACATACTACATCTCATTATCATCCAGTCTATATTAGCAGCAGACACAGTACGGTAGTCCACGGCTGTAGCTACCTCTGTGTCGGCACTCGGCAGTCCATCCATAATTGTATACCACCTACCCGTGGTTTTTTTTTCTTTCTTCTTTATACATACTACATCTCATTATCATCCAGTCTATATTAGCAGCAGACACAGTACAGTACGGTAGTCCACGGCTGTAGCTACCTCTGTGTCGGCACTCGGCAGTCCATCCATAATTGTATACCACCTACCCGTGTTTTTTTTTTTCTTTCTTCTTTATACATACTACATCTCATTATCAACCAGTCTATATTAGCAGCAGACACAGTACAGTACGGTAGTCCACGGCTGTAGCTACCTCTGTGTCGGCACTCGGCAGTCCATCCATAATTGTATACTAGTATCCATCCATCTCCATTGTTTACCTGAGGTGCCTTTTAGTTGTGCCTATTAAAATATGGAGAACAAAAATGTTGAGGTTCCAAAATTAGGGAAAGCTCAAGATCCACTTCCACCTCGTGCTGAAGCTGCTGCCACTAGTCATGGCCGAGACGATGAAATGCCAGCAACGTCGTCTGCCAAGGCCGATGCCCAATGTCATAGTACAGAGCATGTCAAATCCAAAACACCAAATATCAGTAAAAAAAGTACTCCAAAACCTAAAATAAAATTGTCGGAGGAGAAGCGTAAACTTGCCAATATGCCATTTACCACACGGAGTGGCAAGGAACGGCTGAGGCCCTGGCCTATGTTCATGGCTAGTGGTTCAGCTTCACATGAGGATGGAAGCACTCAGCCTCTCGCTAGAAAACTGAAAAGACTCAAGCTGGCAAAAGCACCGCAAAGAACTGTGCGTTCTTCGAAATCCCAAATCCACAAGGAGAGTCCAATTGTGTCGGTTGCGATGCCTGACCTTCCCAACACTGGACGTGAAGAGCATGCGCCTTCCACCATTTGCACGCCCCCTGCAAGTGCTGGAAGGAGCACCCGCAGTCCAGTTCCTGATAGTCAGATTGAAGATGTCAGTGTTGAAGTACACCAGGATGAGGAGGATATGGGTGTTGCTGGCGCTGGGGAGGAAATTGACCAGGAGGATTCTGATGGTGAGGTGGTTTGTTTAAGTCAGGCACCCGGGGAGACACCTGTTGTCCGTGGGAGGAATATGGCCACTGACATGCCTGGTGAAAATACCCAAAAAATCAGCTCTTCGGTGTGGAAGTATTTCAACAGAAATGCGGACAACAGGTGTCAAGTCGTGTGTTGCCTTTGTCAAGCTGTAATAAGTAGGGGTAAGGACGTTAACCACCTCGGAACATCCTCCCTTATACGTCACCTGCAGCTCATTCATAATAAGTCAGTGACAAGTTCAAAAACTTTGGGCGACAGCGGAAGCAGTCCACTGACCAGTAAATCCCTTCCTCTTGTAACCAAGCTCACGCAAACCACCCCACCAACTCCCTCAGTGTCAATTTCCTCCTTCCCCAGGAATGCCAATAGTCCTGCAGGCCATGTCACTGGCAATTCTGACGAGTCCTCTCCTGCCTGGGATTCCTCCGATGCATCCTTGCGTGTAACGCCTACTGCTGCTGGCGCTGCTGTTGTTGCTGCTGGGAGTCGATGGTCATCCCAGAGGGGAAGTCGTAAGCCCACTTGTACTACTTCCAGTAAGCAATTGACTGTTCAACAGTCCTTTGCGAGGAAGATGAAATATCACAGCAGTCATCCTGCTGCAAAGCGGATAACTGAGGCCTTGACAACTATGTTGGTGTTAGACGTGCGTCCGGTATCCGCCGTTAGTTCACAGGGAACTAGACAATTTATTGAGGCAGTGTGCCCCCGTTACCAAATACCATCTAGGTTCCACTTCTCTAGGCAGGCGATACCGAGAATGTACACGGACGTCAGAAAAAGACTCACCAGTGTCCTAAAAAATGCAGTTGTACCCAATGTCCACTTAACCACGGACATGTGGACAAGTGGAGCAGGGCAGGGTCAGGACTATATGACTGTGACAGCCCACTGGGTAGATGTATGGACTCCCGCCGCAAGAACAGCAGCGGCGGCACCAGTAGCAGCATCTCGCAAACGCCAACTCTTTCCTAGGCAGGCTACGCTTTGTATCACCGGTTTCCAGAATACGCACACAGCTGAAAACCTCTTACGGCAACTGAGGAAGATCATCGCGGAATGGCTTACCCCAATTGGACTCTCCTGTGGATTTGTGGCATCGGACAACGCCAGCAATATTGTGTGTGCATTAAATATGGGCAAATTCCAGCACGTCCCATGTTTTGCACATACCTTGAATTTGGTGGTGCAGAATTTTTTAAAAAACGACAGGGGCGTGCAAGAGATGCTGTCGGTGGCCAGAAGAATTGCGGGACACTTTCGGCGTACAGGCACCACGTTCAGAAGACTGGAGCACCACCAAAAACTACTGAACCTGCCCTGCCATCATCTGAAGCAAGAAGTGGTAACGAGGTGGAATTCAACCCTCTATATGCTTCAGAGGTTGGAGGAGCAGCAAAAGGCCATTCAAGCCTATACAATTGAGCACGATATAGGAGGTGGAATGCACCTGTCTCAAGCGCAGTGGAGAATGATTTCAACGTTGTGCAAGGTTCTGATGCCCTTTGAACTTGCCACACGTGAAGTCAGTTCAGACACTGCCAGCCTGAGTCAGGTCATTCCCCTCATCAGGCTTTTGCAGAAGAAGCTGGAGACATTGAAGGAGGAGCTAACACGGAGCGATTCCGCTAGGCATGTGGGACTTGTGGATGGAGCCCTTAATTCGCTTAACAAGGATTCACGGGTGGTCAATCTGTTGAAATCAGAGCACTACATTTTGGCCACCGTGCTCGATCCTAGATTTAAAGCCTACCTTGGATCTTTCTTTCCGGCAGACACAAGTCTGCTGGGGTTGAAAGACCTGCTGGTGAGAAAATTGTCAAGTCAAGCGGAACGCGACCTGTCAACATCTCCTCCTTCACATTCTCCCGCAACTGGGGGTGCGAGGAAAAGGCTCAGAATTCCGAGCCCACCCGCTGGCGGTGATGCAGGGCAGTCTGGAGCGACTGCTGATGCTGACATCTGGTCCGGACTGAAGGACCTGACAACGATTACGGACATGTCGTCTACTGTCACTGCATATGATTCTCTCAACATTGAAAGAATGGTGGAGGATTATATGAGTGACCGCATCCAAGTAGGCACGTCACACAGTCCGTACTTATACTGGCAGGAAAAAGAGGCAATTTGGAGGCCCTTGCACAAACTGGCTTTATTCTACCTAAGTTGCCCTCCCACAAGTGTGTACTCCGAAAGAGTGTTTAGTGCCGCCGCTCACCTTGTCAGCAATCGGCGTACGAGGTTACATCCAGAAAATGTGGAGAAGATGATGTTCATTAAAATGAATTATAATCAATTCCTCCGCGGAGACATTGACCAGCAGCAATTGCCTCCACAAAGTACACAGGGAGCTGAGATGGTGGATTCCAGTGGGGACGAATTGATAATCTGTGAGGAGGGGGATGTACACGGTGATATATCGGAGGATGATGATGAGGTGGACATCTTGCCTCTGTAGAGCCAGTTTGTGCAAGGAGAGATTAATTGCTTCTTTTTTGGTGGAGGTCCAAACCAACCCGTCATATCAGTCACAGTCGTGTGGCAGACCCTGTCACTGAAATGATGGGTTGGTTAAAGTGTGCATGTCCTGTTTATACAACATAAGGGTGGGTGGGAGGGCCCAAGGACAATTCCATCTTGCACCTCTTTTTTCTTTAATTTTTCTTTGCGTCATGTGCTGTTTGGGGAGGGTTTTTTGGAAGGGACATCCTGCGTGACACTGCAGTGACACTCCTAGATGGGCCCGGTGTTTGTGTCGGCCACTAGGGTCGCTTATCTTACTCACACAGCTACCTCATTGCGCCTCTTTTTTTCTTTGCGTCATGTGCTGTTTGGGGAGGGTTTTTTGGAAGGGACATCCTGCGTGACACTGCAGTGCCACTCCTAGATGGGCCCGGTGTTTGTGTCGGCCACTAGGGTCGCTTATCTTACTCACACAGCTACCTCATTGCGCCTCTTTTATTCTTTGCGTCATGTGCTGTTTGGGGAGGGTTTTTTGGAAGGGACATCCTGCGTGACACTGCAGTGCCACTCCTAGATGGGCCCGGTGTTTGTGTCGGCCACTAGGGTCGCTTATCTTACTCACACAGCTACCTCATTGCGCCTCTTTTTTTCTTTGCGTCATGTGCTGTTTGGGGAGGGTTTTTTGGAAGGGACATCCTGCGTGACACTGCAGTGCCACTCCTAGATGGGCCCGGTGTTTGTGTCGGCCACTAGGGTCGCTTATCTTACTCACACAGCTACCTCATTGCGCCTCTTTTTTTCTTTGCGTCATTTGCTGTTTGGGGAGGGTTTTTTGGAAGGGACATCCTGCGTGACACTGCAGTGCCACTCCTAGATGGGCCCGGTGTTTGTGTCGGCCACTAGGGTCGCTTATCTTACTCACACAGCTACCTCATTGCGCCTCTTTTTTTCTTTGCGTCATGTGCTGTTTGGGGAGGGTTTTTTGGAAGGGACATCCTGCGTGACACTGCAGTGACACTCCTAGATGGGCCCGGTGTTTGTGTCGGCCACTAGGGTCGCTTATCTTACTCACACAGCTACCTCATTGCGCCTCTTTTTTTCTTTGCGTCATGTGCTGTTTGGGGAGGGTTTTTTGGAAGGGACATCCTGCGTGACACTGCAGTGCCACTCCTAGATGGGCCAGGTGTTTGTGTCGGCCACTAGGGTCGCTTAGCTTAGTCATCCAGCGACCTCAGTGCAAATTTTAGGACTAAAAATAATATTGTGAGGTGTGAGGTATTCAGAATAGACTGAAAATGAGTGGAAATGATGGTTTTTGAGGTTAATAATACTTTGGGATCAAAATGACCCCCAAATTCTATGATTTAAGCTGTTTTTTAGGTTTTTTGGAAAAAAACACCCGAATCCAAAACACACCCGAATCCGACAAAAAAAATTCGGTTAGGTTTTGCCAAAACGCGGTCGAACCCAAAACACGGCCGCGGAACCGAACCCAAAACCAAAACACAAAACCCGAAAAATTTCCGGCGCTCATCTCTAGTTGTAAGCTCTCATTTGATGATAGTCAATTGAAAAGAATAATAAAAAAGCCACTATGACATTTTTATTTTAAATTACTACATTTATACATATTTACTAAGTAGGACAGCTTACAGGGGCAGTATGTGCATGTTCTACCCATTTAAACTCCATTGAAGATGTCATATGATACAGTACAGTTGAAAAATGTTAAACTTACTGGTACATTTCAGGCTGACAGTACCAACACAAGCATCCAAGTGCCTTCCCCAAACAAGTGCTGCACTTAGGCACGTGCCTAATGGAAAATTTACTACTGCCGAGGTGTGGTAATAGATGAGTTCAGTAGAGTTCTATGCTACATTGAGATGCAATGTTGCTTCTGTGTTTCCATCTAGACAGGACTTCAGATGTCTGAGATCATGGGCCAATTTAGTTGGGGGCAAATTGAGGATGAGGTGCCATTGCGATGAAGTCGAAATGCTGGCAACAACACCCTGGGAGAGATGCATCAAGCATAGCATTTTGCATGCGATGCATCTTGTCACTCTCCGCATGCATATCGGCATTTACTAACACCATATGCATTAATAAAATCAAAAAGGACAGCTCTTATGGTAAGAGCTGTCTTTTGTGATGATAGGACTTCCAGGTTTAGGACCTGGGGTCCTATCTGTGCATGTGTCAAGTGCCGCACACGTAGCAGCGGGTTGTTGCGAGAGATCCAGTTGGATCCCTCTTAGAAGGGGCAGCGGGATAGAAGTTAATAGGCTTCAATTGGGCAATTATACAGATGTGGATAAATCCACAGGGAACCAGCTCTCAAACCCTATTTGTAGTGGTGAATGATACGGTTATAAAGTGAAACTAAAATCAATAATGAAAAAGCAGGTAATATACTTAAGGTTGTTTATTCTAAGATGCTGAGATACTTTCTTTCCCAACAGGTATAAATTCGGTTTAAAAGTCAATCAGTGATTGGGGCACGCTCCTGGTTTGAGCTTAAATTCTGAAGTGCAAGGTTCAATTGAAAGAACAAATGCTGTAATCTTTGTAAAGTCGAAAAAAAGGAAAAGAAAAAGAAAAATGCCACAAAAAAATATTAATGATAATATGTACTAAAGTCCAAACGGTTTACAAGTCTATACAGACAGCGGCGTCCCGCTAATCTGTGCTCTGAAGTGAAGGATTCTCTTGTGAAGTGATGAACAGTTGACAGCGGTAGTGTATGCTTTGGTTAGAGTGGAGAATAAGGACCCTGGACTGGCGCTATTCCTCCTGCAGCACGTCCCACAGTAGAGCGCCCGAATCAGGTCCGCTCTGTGGGGCCGCTGACCTGGGGTGTGCGCCTGTGACAGAGGCGAAGTGGACCCGGCCGGAGCTCTCCGAGCGGCTGGCCGCGCCTCTCCTCCTCCTACAGGGACTTACCTTCTCCCTTCCCCTCCGCCTTCCACTCTCCGCTGTCTCGGGCTTCTTCCGTCGCCTGGCAACCGGTTGCTTCCGGAACTCCGGATCACGTGACCGGATGGTTTGCGGAAAGGATTAGCAGTACTGTCCTTCTTTGTAGTGAATATTCGTCCTCAGTCCAATGTAGTATAGATGGGTAGCTCCCCATCTATACTACATTGGACTGAGGACGAATATTCACTACAAAGAAGGACAGTACTGCTAATCCTTTCCGCAAACCATCCGGTCACGTGATCCGGAGTTCCAGAAGCAACCGGTTGCCAGGCGACGGAAGAAGCCCGAGACAGCGGAGAGTGGAAGGCGGAGGGGAAGGGAGAAGGTAAGTCCCTGTAGGAGGAGGAGAGGCGTGGCCAGCCGCTCGGAGAGCTCCAGCCGGGTCCACTTCGCCTCTGTGACAGGCGCACACCCCAGGTCAGCGGCCCCACAGAGCGGGCCTGATTCGGGCGCTCTACTGTGGGACGTGCTGCAGGAGGAATAGCGCCAGTCCAGGGTCCTTATTCTCCACTCTAACCAAAGCATACACTACCGCTGTCAACTGTTCATCACTTCACAAGAGAATCCTTCACTTCAGAGCACAGATTAGCGGGACGCCGCTGTCTGTATAGACTTGTAAACCGTTTGGACTTTAGTACATATTATCATTAATATTTTTTTGTGGCATTTTTCTTTTTCTTTTTCTTTGTTTCGACTTTACAAAGATTACAGCATTTGTTCTTTCAATTGAACCTTGCACTTCAGAATTTAAGCTCAAACCAGGAGCGTGCCCCAATCACTGATTGACTTTTAAACCGAATTTATACCTGTTGGGAAAGAAAGTATCTCAGCATCTTAGAATAAACAACCTTAAGTATATTACCTGCTTTTTCATTATTGATTTTAGTTTCACTTTATAACCGTATCATACACCACTACAAATAGGGTTTGAGCGCTGGTTCCCTGTGGATTTATCCACATCTGTATACTTACCATTTAAGGGGGGGTGGGACACCCCTCATTACCAGCAGCACACCCTGCCTCAGATTAACACCTCAGTGCGCAGAGAACCCATTTCTGTATATCTTCAATTGGGCAATGCCATCTAAAGGTGGTGTTGCCCACCGCATCCAAGCCTCGGTATCTATCGCATTCCAGAGCCTGGTGCATATGTGGTGCCTGGCCAAACCTCAGAAAACTGTATTTTTGGAGATTTAGATACATTATTAAGTTTCCTGCATCCCGTCCACTATATTACCCCAATTTCATCCAGATTTATTAGCTGGCTTAAGTGCAGCTGACAAGTTCACTATCTCACGACACAAGGGTGAGTATCTACTGCGCCCACAGACAGCTGCGGTGAAGGCGTCCAGGGAGATATCACTCTATCTCCAAAAAACAATCACAAACAATACAAGAGTTCGCCCTCTACTGCGCTATCCGCAAGTTCTAAAGTACAAAATAGTAGTGGTTTTTCACAAGACTGTAATAAAGTCCCAAACACAAGGAAGGACGGCCACCAACAGTTCAAATGATTCAGGCAGAGTGGTGTATGTAAATCTATACAAGGTGATGGTTGATAGATGTAAGTCGTATAGTTGGAAGGCTCCCTATGGGTACGCACCGTACTCACATGTACACTGTGCGTGAATTGTTCATAAAGGTATCTTTCTCCTCCTTGTGTGTTGTGGGTTCCCTCAATCTTCTATCCCTTTTCAATCGCCACCCATAAAACTGAGAAGAGCAAAAGGGTGTGGAGACCCCAATAGTGTAATACGTTCGATATATAGTTATCAGAATGATGCATGTGAAAATGAGAAGTCGACGTTATATCAGGAACGTATTCAACTTACATAAATATAAGTGAGTTATTCCTATAAAGGTATCTTTTCAAAGGTACTAATGATAAAGGGGGTGATGCGTACCCCAAACTCACGTTCTGCATATGTTACACAGGCATATCAAGGTTTCTTTAATGGATTATTTCCTGTTCCCCCTCTTCCGTGCTGTCAAAGTCAGAAAAATATCTCTATGCACACTACCATATTTGCACCTCACACAGGTCCGTGCTGCGCATGCGTACGCTCTCCCGTACGTGCGCATACTCACAGTCGCGGGCACCCGCAGGCGCACGGTATGCGTATTTACGGTAGAGTTTATGTGATCGTAGCGTGCGACTCAATCGTTACATATTTTCACTATATAATGTATTTTGTAGATCATGGTCCCTTTGATAGATTCTGAAAGTTTGGTTAATATAGAATGTTCGTGAACAGAGAAATCCCTCTTTGTTTGATACGAAGGGTCAGACAGGAGTAATACAGTGGTGTTTAGTACCCATCGGAAGAGTATTTAATTAGCAATATTCCGGTGTTGGTTTGAAGCGGATTAATCGCTCGTGCGAATAGTTATGGACATAAGAAGTTTATGAACATTTACTGTATTTGCACTTACTTATCCATGCGGCGGGAAACCCAGTTTCCCTCCCACCTGAGCTGTTGGAAATAGTCACGGCCCACCTGTATGAATCAACCTATGACCTTTTGTTATAATGCGAGGAGGAATTCCTGTGTCCAATGAACAATGAGATTGTAGGGACCATTGAATTGCATTGTGTGTGGGGCATAAATAGACAGGCCGATCACATCCAGCTCTCACTCTTCAACGGTTATCATTGCTGAAAATCGGGAGCTGGATGTCCAGAGGCGCATGCGATCGTTTCCTTTGTGCGTAAGTTTTTCTCCGCAACTATATTGATCTTCTTGTTATTGTGGGCCAATTTCTCTCTCTCTCTCTCTCTCTCTCTCTTCTCCTCTTTCTCTCTTATTTTCCCTTAAATAGTAATTGTATTGTATTTCCTGTGTAGTTATCTGGTTAGGTAGTCTATGTTATATTGTAGTGTATGATTTGTATTTGTATTAATTCTTTTGCAAGTATATCATTCATAATATATATATTAGGCGTTGGACCCTGAGCACGGTATCTGTGTATTTCTTATAGTGTTAAGTATTCTCAGAGCGTCGGTGACGCTAGAACAGCTTTAAAGGTAATAAGGTTATACTGTGTCGCATTTACACTCTATCATTACACTAAGGTTTTACTGCACAATACACTGTTTATGGTTTAGATACAAAGGTTTAACATTGTGAGCGTCAGCGCCGCTGGTGATCTCCTTGTGGTCCCGAGCGTCCGCTACGCTATAGCGAATCATTACGTTAGTCAGCAGCCAATAGCGTGCCTGCCTGTGATCTCTTGGCCGTGAGCGAACGTGACGCTTGAGCGTCTCGACTACGGCTAAGCGATTGTTACGCAACGTGCGTACCCTTACGGTACTTCATACGTAGATAGCGTACAGTGTTCTTAGACCTCATAAAGGGTATTATATAAGATAAATTTTCAGCTTTATCAATTGCGGGCTCGCCCGTCCTTCACATATCTGCACTAGGTAATTTCAGCAGACATTATCCAGCAGCAAAGGGCGGGAGATCATATTCCTCGTAGTGCTGTTTGGATAAGCGTCTGCTTCTCTTAGTAAAGGGTGCTGAAGGAATCCGGGAACCGGAGGTAAGAACAACACGCTAGTCTCTTTTAAAACTGTTTATTTTTCTGTCTTGCGTACACACGCACGCATATCTGCATTTCTTTTCATTCGTGTATTTGCATATATCACTCTCCTGTTTGCTATTGTATAATTGATAAACGTGCTAAGAGAGATTTGCCGCTATTTCATAGTTTAAGAGTAAAAAGGTAATATAGTTAAAGTATAGACAAACACAGCTGTGCCTGAGAGACAAAGCGAAGTCAGTGTGGTGCGCGGTAGATGATAAAGGATCATCTACATTGATAAACGTATAAATTGTGTTACGGTGGATCTTTGCTTTGCGTACACGTGTCTCTAACAAAGGACTGAGACTTGCGTACGCAACCCAAGGGCCGACGCACGCAGCGCATATTACGCAACGGAGCGTACGGGTACGCCCACGTAACTCAAATCACAAGTGTTCATTTTTTTTCAACGCGATAAATAGCGCAACGCGGTAAATAACGCAAGGCGATAAATCGCGCAAATCTATTTTAACATTCAAAATTTAAATTAATAGATCCTTCTCCTAATTGGTAACACATCTGGTCTAAAGAAAATTTCTGCGCAGAAATAGAAATAGAAACAAAAGTGTATATGTGGTGAGTGAGTGTTTGTTTTTACAATTTTTGAGGTTGAACCACAAGAAAAGTCGAGTTCTCGTGAGGTACATACGTGTAAGTGACGTACATGGTGGCTAGGGAGGCATCCCTGGTTAAAACATACAATTTGAGCATTAGAGTGTAGCAGACCAGGAGGTCATACTGTAACAGACCAGGAGGTCATAGCAGACCAGCAGGTTCAGGTACAGCAGACAAGGAAGTCCGCTATACAGTCCACAGGCACAACACCTAAAAGGGTTGGTGCAACACCCATATAGGCCATACAAGCTCTGGCTGAAGGAATTCGCAGCCGTAATTTTCGATTCCGTTGGTCGCTCAGTACATAAGATTAGTTGCTTATGTGCTGAACGATTGTACCGCACGTAATTGTGTGCATTAGTAAACCTGACCGGTACTATTTGTGTACGAAGGTCATAAACGCTATTTGTACATTCTAACGTGATTTGTGTAATTTTTTTTATTTTAAGGGAATTTCGCTGGTCACTCAGGAACTATCCAACAACCGATACTTGCTGGGGAACGCGCCCCAGTAAATAAAGGTTCACAGGGGCCCTAGGTTGGGTACAACAGCTCTGGATACAGTGATTGTGTTACTGGCCAACGTGGGCGAGAAGTGAGTGGAGTACTCGGTAAACTTCACCGCCAGCCTGCCCCGGGCATCTTGGTTTTTGTAAGGGTTCGCTGAAGAAAAGCAACACCTGCTAGGTGTCTTATTGAACCAGCAAAGAGACGGATCAAACATTATGATTGTTTAAAGTTATGGCAACAGGAAAGTGAAATGCAAAAAGAGCTAACTGACATACCTGACTCTCATCTTGGGAGGAGAGATGTGGCAATGGAGAGGATTATGGTTGCGGAGAAAGGCACAATGTTGAACAATAAAAACGCACTTAGCAACTGTAGTATAGATGATAAGAATAAGTGTAATAAACATAACAATGATAATTGTAATGCTGTTAAATGTACAACTATTAACCCGTGCAAGTTGCACCCCATGTCAAACTTCCCTCAGGAATACGAGCAAGAAAGTGAACTCAACACGATGTCGGCACCACTTCCAGCAGCCATCACACAAGACATCCAGGTGGACGCGACCAAATCGGTAAAGGCAATAATCAAACCCCCTAACGGAGGGTCAGGTGAGGTCGTGTCCACAGGTACGTACAATGTTTTATATCACGCACAAACAAATGTACCCCATATTGTAAGACCAAAACAAGGTGATGTAATTGAGTTTAGTCCTGTCAGGGTGATCACAGTCCCCAATGGGAAGACTGACGATCAGGGAACCATTCCCGTCCAGGACAGTGCAATGCGCTGTCCCTGGTCCCGGACCGAATTGAGATCAATTATGTCCGAATTTCCCGATCCACGGAAAAATCTAGTCGCATGTCAAAGGTTCATTAAAGAACTAGGAAACTCAACAGAACCCACCAACAAAGATTGGCGGACAGTGCTGAGGGCATGTTTGCCCTCTGGTGTTGACTCTGCGACATTTATTACTGATTGTCAATTAGACACAGAAGTACCTCAAACGGAGGAACACAATCAGGAATGTATTAAGCAGATAAACCAACAGTTGGAAGTATATTTCCCTGCCGTTGTCAAGTGGAATGAAATCTTCTCCATAAGACAAAACGAAAGGGAAAGTATCTCCAGTTATTTCAATCGAGCACTGCAAGTAATGGCTAGGAACACTGGGATCACAGACATCAAAACATGCGCACAGCATAGAGAAATAGCGGTTAAGGTATTAATGAATGGTTTAAAGGAGGTATTGAGTACAAGGGTACAGACCACCAACCCAAACTGGAGAAATATCTCGGTGGCCGCATTAAGAGAGGCCGCTATTGATATTGATCAAAATATCACCAGATACAGAGAGTCACAAAGTGATAAATTAATGGCCGCAAGCATACAGGCCCTAACCACAAGACCACTCCAGCATAAGCCCCAAACCCCTGCGAGAAATTTAAATGTGGAAGTCTGTTACAATTGTCATAAAAAGGGACACTTTGCGAGAGATTGTAGATCAAGAGAAATACAAAAGTCATATCAATCCCCTAGACAACAACATAACCATGATATCCAAGGAAGCAGGGAAGCACAGGGAAAGCGGTTGATGGTGATGAGCATCCGAGCGTTTGAGGAGGCATCAAATCAACCAAAACCTCAGGTCACTGACACTTGGAAGAAGCCCCGGGTTTGTTATCTTTGTAAAAGAGAAGGGCATTATGCCAGCAACTGTAATAGCACACATAAAGTCAGACCCCCTAGACATGAAAATGAGCATAAATATGACACACCAAATTACAATCAGGGATCACATAGGAAGAATTTTGAGCCACACCCATGATATGTAGTCAAGAAAGGTGATCATACGACTGATGGTAAGCCTGAGGTAACGGTTAATAAATTGGGAGGTCATTCCCTGAAGACACAGGAATGACCAGGTGAAACGTTGTAAATGTATTTGTGAAAAATGTTTTTTTTTTTCTCTTTCTCTCTCTCTATCCCCATCTCTGACGATTATTGGTAGGATTCAAACATTGCATATATACTTGGTCTTTGCAGAAGTCTACCAAACCCCAGCATGACCTATCCGCACCAATGTATTCTGGCCAGGTACAGACAATGGAATATGGAAGTGCTGGGGGGGAGGGACTGCGCAAGGAAACCATTAGACATGTAGATATGACAGCCTGATGATCTGACAATGTTTTAAAATGTTTTAAAATGTTTTGAAAACTGTTTGTTTGAAAAATGTTTTTTTTTCCTGTTGTTTATTGATGTGTTATGTTATATATATACATATATGAATTGTTCTCTCTCTCTTTTGTTTTTTTGCTGTTGTTGTTTTCTCTCTCTCTTCTCACTCATGCTTTCATGTTTTAAAGATGGTATGTCACACCTCAGTTAGGCAAATGGTAATGCAAGATTTTTTGCTCCTTACAGAAAGATCGCTGGTTTGGAGGGAATATTGCATCACCAGAATGTTCGTTTGGAAGACTGAGAGACAGCACCTTTGAGAAGACAGCAGAACAAGAAGAACAACAAGACGAGAGAACTAATTATCGTAACAAGTTTCTCTCCCCCTCAAACTGATTTTCTGTACCCCATTACAAATTTCTTCTTTTCTCCTCCTGTAAGATGGACTTGCCCCAAGAGACTGTGATATGGATTTTTCCTGTTGACCATGATGTTGACCCGAGCAGTCTGTTTCGGTGAGAGTACCAGTGAGGTCGAGAAAGGACCCAGAAAGGTTCCAATGACTAAGACGGAGGTGTAAATTTCCAATAACAACCCAATCACCAAGCAAAGGCGAGTACCGGAAACGATCCAGCAGTCATGTTATTTGTAAACATTGTGAAGGATTGTTAGCTGAAAAGAGAACTGTATCTGTAGGCTCTGTAACAATGTCATTGAGGATGGGTGCATAAAGAAATGCCAATCCAGTTTTAATATCCATATGGACCGGCATCCATTGAGTGACTATCACTCCTTAGTGGGTAGTGTATTAAATCAAACAGATTGTTGGGTATGCTCTCAAGTACCTCAAGGTCATAGCAAATCAGGGCTAGTACCATTTCCTTTAACGGTAGGGGAGGTACTTGAGCTAAAGGGTGGGAGACCGGTGGACAGGAGGTTTAATATCTCCAGCCCTCCTAAGTTGAAGCTCCACCAATACCATGTGGATAGGTCCCTATTATGTTTTAACATCTCCAATCCCCGAAAGCCGGGAAATTGGGAAGTGTCATGGAGTAATCAAACCATGACCTTTTCGCATAGAGCAGATAGAATGCCTACAGATACAGAGCTTATACGCCACATAGCCAGTAGAGGAAAATCTTTCCGGTATAGGTATACCTTAGGAAATAGGATTACGAGAGTTGGAGAGGTATCACCAGGATACTGTGCACATATCGTACAACCTGATACGTGTACTAAGCAGATGGAAGAATTAGGGTTAGGAGATTTCACATGGAAGGTGTGTAATATGGTTATGTCCTACTCCGTCCCATATGTTCTCCCCGATGATGCATATTTCATATGCGGGAGAAAGGCGTATAAGTGGCTTGCCCCAAACTCTGAAGGATTGTGTTATATTGGAAAAGTACTGCCTGAAGTAATGACTGTATCACATGACAAAATGAAAGACATACACCGTGTTGCCCAAACTCCTTATACTCACACCCATTACGAGCACGTAGTTAAACGGCACCTGATAGAAAGAACAGAGCATCCGGCCTCTGACATGATCCATGAATCCACCGGGATTCAGTTTCTAATCGCGTTAGATATCACTCGCACCGCTAGAGGAGTGTTGAATTATAAATACATATCTGCGCTTGCAAATTTGTTAGATAATATCACTGAAATGTATGATGACGTGTTTAGGTATACTGGAAGGGAACTTCAAGCTTACAAAACAGAACTGGTACAGCATAGAATGGTTCTTAATTACCTCACAGCAGTGACAGGCGGATATTGTGTCACACTGGCAACACAATACGGCGTGAAATGTTGCACATATATTACGAATAGCACCGAGGACCCGGTCGAGGTCATAGACCAAAAGATGGACGATATTCTCCAACTGAAGTGGGAATTTCGCAGGAGACACAATATCACTCTTGCTGCTGTAGGTAAGGAGCTGACTGGTTGGGTGTCATGGTTGAACCCGCGAAATTGGTTCTCTGGTTTAGGAGACTGGGCTCAAGGAGTCATAATGGATGTTGGGAAGCTTCTCCTATGTATCTTAGGTGTTGTCATATCAATTGGTTTGATATTTAGATGCGGTCAGGCTTTAATGAGGTGCAATCGTCGTACTAAGGTAATGAGTTTAAGGAGTGAGGAAACTGTAATTCAAATGGACTTGATTTATGACCCAACGGTAGAAACAATAATGTGATGAAAATGCGATTTCTACGGTCCGTTTCTTTCACCTGTTTTTCCGTTTTCTCCAAGGTAAAAAGACCCACTTGGACGAGGAGTTTGATGAGCCGATATACAGACAACAGATGGATTAAAGAAGAAGTTTTGACAACCTGATACACAGATTTTTGATGAACTATGCCATGGATCCCCAGTTTCCCTAGAAATTTTAAAATTACGCTAGCCCAACACTTTTGTAAATCTATGGACATTGACAGCTTTTGCTCGCACCTTATGGGCAAAAGCACAAAGAAGACTGCATTCAACAGACACCAAACAAGACCTCAATTGACGAATGTACATTTACCTGACATAGAATACCACCGCATTTACCGTAATTATGTCTTTTCTTCATTTCTACAACCCTCAGGTAATGACACACATAGTCGATAGGGAATACAGGCACAGATATCAGCAATCACATATCACCCCCATTCATGTATCATCAACTAAAATGTGCTCCCCCATTTTGTTACAACCAAAGCCGAAAAGAGCTCGGTAAAGTTTGACAGCCCATCCACAGACCCGTACCACGGGATAAGAAGGAATTCAAATGTATACTTCGCAATACCTCGAGGCTTGATGTACCACACGTACGGCACGATGATACATGACCCCCCAAACATGGACTCATACACACATGCTTCTGCTATCTCACTAGGTCATACCCTCTTCACACCTTCTCCTCTCTCCTCCCTTACCCAACCATGGAAATGTATTAACCCCTGACATATATTTTTCTCTTTTTGAAATGTTTTAGAAGGTGGCAGTTATTGTTGACTGCCAAAGGGTGGACTGTCAAAGTCAGAAAAATATCTCTATGCACACTACCATATTTGCACCTCACACAGGTCCGTGCTGCGCATGCGTACGCTCTCCCGTACGTGCGCATACTCACAGTCGCGGGCACCCGCAGGCGCACGGTATGCGTATTTACGGTAGAGTTTATGTGATCGTAGCGTGCGACTCAATCGTTACATATTTTCACTATATAATGTATTTTGTAGATCATGGTCCCTTTGATAGATTCTGAAAGTTTGGTTAATATAGAATGTTCGTGAACAGAGAAATCCCTCTTTGTTTGATACGAAGGGTCAGACAGGAGTAATACAGTGGTGTTTAGTACCCATCGGAAGAGTATTTAATTAGCAATATTCCGGTGTTGGTTTGAAGCGGATTAATCGCTCGTGCGAATAGTTATGGACATAAGAAGTTTATGAACATTTACTGTATTTGCACTTACTTATCCATGCGGCGGGAAACCCAGTTTCCCTCCCACCTGAGCTGTTGGAAATAGTCACGGCCCACCTGTATGAATCAACCTATGACCTTTTGTTATAATGCGAGGAGGAATTCCTGTGTCCAATGAACAATGAGATTGTAGGGACCATTGAATTGCATTGTGTGTGGGGCATAAATAGACAGGCCGATCACATCCAGCTCTCACTCTTCAACGGTTATCATTGCTGAAAATCGGGAGCTGGATGTCCAGAGGCGCATGCGATCGTTTCCTTTGTGCGTAAGTTTTTCTCCGCAACTATATTGATCTTCTTGCTATTGTGGGCCAATTTCTCTCTCTCTCTCTCTTCTCCTCTTTCTCTCTTATTTTCCCTTAAATAGTAATTGTATTGTATTTCCTGTGTAGTTATCTGGTTAGGTAGTCTATGTTATATTGTAGTGTATGATTTGTATTTGTATTAATTCTTTTGCAAGTATATCATTCATAATATATATATTAGGCGTTGGACCCTGAGCACGGTATCTGTGTATTTCTTATAGTGTTAAGTATTCTCAGAGCGTCGGTGACGCTAGAACAGCTTTAAAGGTAATAAGGTTATACTGTGTTGCATTTACACTCTATCATTACACTAAGGTTTTACTGCACAATACACTGTTTATGGTTTAGATACAAAGGTTTAACATTGTGAGCGTCAGCGCCGCTGGTGATCTCCTCGTGGTCCCGAGCGTCCGCTACGCTATAGCGAATCATTACGTTAGTCAGCAGCCAATAGCGTGCCTGCCTGTGATCTCTTGGCCGTGAGCGAACGTGACGCTTGAGCGTCTCGACTACGGCTAAGCGATTGTTACGCAACGTGCGTACCCTTACGGTACTTCATACGTGGATAGCGTACAGTGTTCTTAGACCTCATAAAGGGTATTATATAAGATAAATTTTCAGCTTTATCAGTGCTCTTGCCGAGGCCACAGGATACATAAATCCTCACAAAGGAGAAGAACAGAAGGGTATAGAAACCCCAATGGTGTAATACGTTCAATATGTGGTTATCAGAAAGGTGTGTGAGAAATGAAGAGGTGACGTTTGATCTAGAACATACCAAACTTACATAGATATAAACAGTGTAATCCTATAAAGGTATCTTTCAGAGGTATTAGTAGTATGGGGGTGATGCGTACCCCAAACTCACGTTCTGCAGATGTTACACAGGCACATCAAGGTTTCTTTAATGGATCACTTCCTGTTTCCCCTCTTCTGTACTGTCGCCGAGGCCACAGGATACACAGACCCTCACAAAGGAGAAGGTTTCATGATAATGTGTCCATTTATTGTAAATAATTTTAAAATCTTTAAAAAAAAATTCCATATAAAAAATTTCAAACATGAGTCACCATGTATACAATGGAGGAAAGCATCCCAATACTGGGAGGTAGTTGTAAAGAAAAACACAGACCTGGGGTGCGGTAACTCCGGACTCCCACACTCCAAAGGGCTGATCTCCTGGGTATTGGGGTGTCCCTCCTTAACCACCAACGCGTTTCAACTGAAAAGTCTTTGTCAAGGTTACAAAGACTTTTCAGTTGAAACGCGTTGGTGATTAAGGAGGGACACCCCAATACCCAGGAGATCAGCCCTTTGGAGTGTGGGAGTCCGGAGTTACCGCACCCCAGGTCTGTGTTTTTCTTTACAACTACCTCCCAGTATTGGGATGCTTTTCTCCATTGTATACATGGTGACTCATGTTTGAAATTTTTTATATGGAATTTTTTTTTACAGATTTTAAAATTATTTACAATAAATGGACACATTATCATGAAACCTTCTCCTTTGTCAGGGTCTGTGTATCCTGTGGCCTCGGCGACAGTACAGAAGAGGGGAAACAGGAAGTGATCCATTAAAGAAACCTTGATGTGCCTGTGTAACATCTGCAGAACGTGAGTTTGGGGTACGCATCACCCCTATACTACTAATACCTCTGAAAGATACCTTTATAGGATTATACTGTTTATATCTATGTAAGTTTGGTACGTTCTAGATCAAACGTCACCTCTTCATTTCTCACACACCTTTATGATAACCACATATTGAACGTATTACACCATTGGGGTTTCTATACCCTTCTGTTCTTCTCCTTTGTGAGGATTTATGTATCCTGTGGCCTCGGCAAGAGCACGGAAGAGGGGGAACAGGAAATAATCCATTAAAGAAACCTTGATGTGCCTGTGTAACATATGCAGAACGTGAGTTTGGGGTACGCATCACCCCCTTTATCATTAGTACCTTTGAAAAGATACCTTTATAGGAATAACTCACTTATATTTATGTAAGTTGGGTACGTTCCTGATATAACGTAAATTTCTCATTTTCACATGCATCATTCTGATAACTATATATCGAACGTATTACACTATTGGGGTCTCCACACCCTTTTGCTCTTCTCGGTTTTATGAGTGGCGATTGAAAAGGGATAGAAGATTGAGGGAACCCACCACACACAAGGAGGAGAAAGATACCTTTATGAACAATTCACGCACAGTGTACATGTGAGTACGGTGCGTACCCATAGGGAGCCTTCCAACTATACGACTTACATCTATCAACCATCACCTTGTATAGATTTACATACACCACTCTGCCTGAATCATTTGAACTGTTGGTGGCTGTCCTTCCTTGTGTTTGGGACTTTATTACAGTCTTGTGAAAAACCACTACTATTTTGTACTTTAGAACTTGCAGATAGCGCAGTAGAGGGCAAGTTCACTATCTCGCTTGCATCGCTCCTAATTTAGTCATCACCCATGTGTGTTATTAAAGTGAGATTTATCAGACCTCCAAAATGGCCATCCCCTCCAGAGGTAGCCCACCAGCAACACAGCAAAGGACACTGCTGAAGAGGGGGATGTTGCTGCACCTTGCGGGAGAGGTAAGTAATGTTAAATACCAGCGGCATATTTATTCGTATCACTGTGAAACTAAACAAAATATGCTGCTGTTATTAAATCTAATTAATAAATGGGCCCTATAATTTAGGCCCCAACCCCAATCACCTGTACACATTTCTAGCCAATTGAAACACGTATACTAGTTGGAGGTTGGAAGAATCACCACATCAGGACTTGGTACTTTGAGGTAAATGTAATAGCCTGTGAACTGCACGCATCAACTGGTTCCCAGTGAGTCTGGCTAATGTCTTAAAATAGCAATCATTTAAAAGGCAAAAACAGTTTGATTTTGCCTTTTAAATAATTACTACAGTACGTTAAAACTTTGGCCAGACTCAATGAGAATCCATCAATGTCTGTTATTTGCTGGTTATTATATTTACACCTTTGTCTGTGTGATCTTAGGGCCTGATTCTGAATTGTAAGTGAAGGAAAAAACAGCAAGAAACTGTGCACCTGGGCAAAACCATGTTGCACTGCAGGTGGGGCAGATTTAATATGTGTAGAAAGAATTAGATATGAGTGGGGTGTGTCCAAACTTAAATCTAAATTGCAGTGTAAAAATAAAGCTGTCTACCATTTGTGAGCTGCATGCAAAAACAGGCAGTATTTACCCCGCACAAAAAAAATATAAATGTATTTGCTCCTTTTGCAATGCAACATAATTTGATCCGGATAAAAGTTACTTGCTTTTTCTGCATTACTTACAGTACAAATTAGAATCGGGCCTTTAGTGAGCAACTGAAACCCAGGATCCGTCTACATTTCCTGACAAAACTTCTGAATTTATTCGTTTTTTTTTTTCTCCAAATAGAGGCATAATTGGCTCAAATTACCATTGGTTTATGTATATATGTTTTTTTGTAACTATTATTATTTTAAATTTGATTAAAAATGCGAATGGATATTTTGCAAGATATTGTCTCCTTTTCCTTTATTAATATTTTTGTTTATGAGGAAAAACCTAAGGAAAGGAGGAACAAAAGATTCCAGATGGCATTGTAGAACATCTATAAAGCTTTATGCTGAAATGCTTCATAAAATCCCTTTTAAGTGACTGCATTCACTAGGCAGAAATGGGATGCGGTTATGTTACCGGTGCGCGGGATCCCGGCGGTCAGCATGCCAACGCCAGGAATACCTAGTTTTCTCTCTGGTCAGAATTTGGGACATGTAAAGCTTTTTTAACGTTAAATTCAGTACACACTGAGGGGTAAATTTACTAAGGTGGGAGATTTTTAGAACTGGTGATGTTGCCCATAGCAACCAATCAGATTGTATCTATTATCTTTTAGAAGCAGCTAGACAAATGTTAAGTAGAATCTGATTGGTTGCTATGGGCAACATCACCAGTTCTAAAAAAAACTCCCACCTTAGTAAATTTACCCCTGAGTTTCCATTTGTTGAACTACACAGTGTGCTTCATAAGATACAGTTTAAAATAAACAGTTTTATTCTACAACTGACCCAACTTTAGACAGAAGTGGCCATTACAAATCATTTTATCAGTACTTACTCAAAGTATTCTGCAGCAGGTGTGACTCTGTAAGAATCATTGATATAGGAAAATCCGGAGTCATTGTAATAGTTGTATCTTATTTCAGAACAGTTAATACTATTCCATGAATTGTTACAGTGAATCCATGGCAGATCTGATGTGAATGAGGAGAACAGGTAATGTATGGCCCATGCAATGATAACATTGTAAAAAAATCCCACATACAATGATATGAGAATGACTGTAAAACCAACTCCTAGAAAGAGAGACAAAATATATTTTCATTAAAAATGTTAACTGTTTTCCTTATCTGACAATATAATATTCATACAAAATGCTTATTACATGTACTACTGTGTTCAGACAAAGTGAATATATCACATGTTCCTGCCCTCACTCTTATACTATGTTTGATTAGCAAACTAGCAGAAAGAACCGTAAAGATAGATGAAAATGGCAACTGGAAATTATTCATAAAAATGTTTATTTCATCAGACAATTTGCAGTGTTCTTTGGGGAAAACCATTTTATTCAAATGGACAACGATCCTATCATTCACTTCTGGTCAATTGACACTAAGGGATGCCTTATTATCCTGTACAATGGCATATACATGCACCCTGGGAGTTTTTAGGGATCTTTATGCATGCACAGTAGCTAAACCACGCTCAACTATCTAAGCATCGGTATTGTGTGCAGCTCTGGATCAGGACCTTAGTCTGCTATTTACCTGCCTAGCATGCTAAACAGACCAACCAGCATGCTAATTGTAGACAATGCTACTCGCCTGCTCCACATCAGCACTCTACATCATGGACAGAGAGCAGTAAGCTATTAGCATACTGGACACAATTTTTGTCTCCCTCCTGGGAAAACTATGGCCCTCATTCCGAGTTGATCGGTCGCAATGCGAATGTAGCAGAGTTACACACGCTAAGCCGCCGCCTACTGGGAGTGTATCTTAGCTTCTTAAAAGTGCGACCGAAGTAATCGCAATATTGCGATCACAAACCTCGTAGCAGTTTTGGAGTAGCTTCAGACTTACTCTGCCTGTGCGATCAGTTCAGTGCTTGTCGTTCCTGGTTGACGTCACAAACACACCCAGCGTTCGCCCAGGCACTCCCACCGTTTCTCCGGCCACTCCTGCGTTTTTTCCGGAAACGGTAGCGTTTTCAGCCACACGCCCCTGAAACGCCGTGTTTCCGCCCAGTAACACCCATTTCCTGTCAATCACATTACGATCGCCGGAGCGATGAAAAAGCCGTGAGTAAAATTACTTTCTACATAGCAAAGTTACTTGGCGCAGTCGCAGTGCGAACATTGCGCATGCGTACTAAGCGGATTTTCATTGCGATGCGATGAAAAATACCGAGCGAACAACTCGGAATGAGGGCCCATGTAAGGGACATTGGTGCATCTATCATGGGTGCAGGTTGTCTAATAACTTACCTCTCTGGAGTCCCGCGTTGGCACTGCAGCAGTATAAATTATGGGGAAAATAGCATGAGGACCATGCAACGCAGAAAGAGGGGAGCCCCGGGAGGGGGATGAATTTTGTTTCTTCATTCTGGCGCAAAATAGTATTTACTTAAGAATAGAAGATATGGAGACAGACTATTTTGTTAGCTTATCACTGGATGATTCAAGCTTAGATTAATGAGTCCGGAGTCCGGTGACGGTGGCCCTGCTGTGCGGGCACAAATCACTCAGAAAAGGGTAATTTCTGAGTGATTTGCGGAGGCGCACTGGAGGTGTCCCCGAGAACAAGGCATGGGCGCCATGTTCCTGGAGACCTGCACATGCGCAGTAGACTGCCAATATGCCAGAGTCTACTGCTGCCCATACTTACCGACGTTCTGGCTGCTCTCTGCGGGAGAGAGCAGCCAGGTCGGCTCAACAGGTGGGCCGGGGAGCACTCTGATGAATGGAGGGGGTGGTCCGGAGGAGGATCAAGGGCAGAATAGGGGCGTGGTTACGGTGAAGCCTCATTTAAGCCACGCCCCCGCTCTGTAATGCCGCGATCACCGGCATTACAATGCAGGGGGCGTGGCTATGATGACGCGATTCAGCAAGAATCGCGTCATCGTCTGCCCGGACCGCCCACTTTACACACAAAGTGGGCGGACGGGCAGGGGGGACCCATCAAATCGGGAGACTTGCCTGCTCTTCCGGGGGGCCGGGATGGTCACCCGATTTTCGGGAGCCTCCCGGCCATTTTGGGAGAGTAGGCAAGTATGCTGCTGCCAGAGAGGAGGGGGGCCACGATGGAGGCTGCCAGTGGGTCCCCTCCTTTCTTAAAACACCCTTGGTTTTCATGCTAATCACTCATTTTGAATTTGGTGCAAAACTGCAAATATACTTTAAGTAAAAGTTTGCATTAGAGGAATCATTTCAGATAAAGATACAGATCTGAAATGCCATAAAGATAACCAGACATTTAAATATTAGCACAAATGATGTATAAATAGTTATACTAAGTCTTTATTCTGCATCAGCTGAATGAATCACCATACCAGTATTTTAAAATACAGCTTACCTTTTAATATAGGACAAATCTTCCAGACTCCTGCAGCTCCCTCTCGGTTAAATTGTCCTAGAGCAAGCTCCATGTAGAAAAGAGGCATGCCAGCAATAATCATGAAAAACAAATAAGGTACCAGAAAAGCACCTGGAAAAAAATAAGAAATGAAAACATTACTTAATGTCTTGTATTCAAAAAATATTTAAGTGTGGAAAGCATTCTCTGTATACATGAACCATACTTAAGAGGACAGAGTTGGTGGAAGGAATTGGAAACAGAGCTCATAGAAACCCCACAGGGTCATAGAAACATATATCATATAATAAGAACCACACATAGAAACATATATCATATAATAAGAACCACTTGGCCTTTTTAGTTTGCCCTAAGCACATGTATACACACACACACACACACACACACACACACACACACACACACGGGTTCATTTTTGTCAGGACTCAATTAACCTACCAGTATAGTTTTGGATTGTGGGCAGAAACCAGAGTACCCAGCAGAAACCCACACAAGCACGGGGAGAATATACAGACTCCACACAGTTAGGGCCGTGGGGGGAATCAAATCCAAGACCTCAGTTTTTGCTGACTATCACCTTGACCAGTTGCTGCTTCTTCTCATCTCATTGAGGGGCCTATTAACTAAGCCTTAGGTGGAGATAAAGTGGCCGGAGATAAAGTACCAGCCAATCAGCTCCTATTATTTTACAAACATAGCTTGTGACATGGCAGTTAGGAGGTGCTTTATCTCCGCCCACTTTATCTCCATCCAGAGCTTAGTAAATAGACCCGAGTTCCAAACTGGTATCAGTCTCATTGATCACTGTACAAATTACTTTCATGCACTCCTCTGAGAATGGTTGTTGGAGCTTGGTACAGGGCAGGAAACATTAGTGGCAGCAGTGTCTGAGGAGCAAGGGATATTACAAATACATATTGGCCACAGGCTGGACAGATATGGCTCTTATATTACTCTGAGATAAGGGCCCCATACACTAGAACGATATGTCTAGAGGCTGAAGTCGGGGCGATTTCCTTTGCACTCTCCTGGGAGCTTCCCAGGAGTGTTTACATACGATACCAAATGATTTGGTACAATGTGACTTTTTTGAGCATGCTATACATCACATAGGATATGTCAAGCGCCTACATATCGTATGGGATTTATAGCATGCATTCACAGGTACCATCAGATACATCTGATGGGCTGGATTAGGGTGCTAGGGGGGCTGGCCCAAAGGTAAATTAACAAATTAAGGGGGTCATTCTGAGTTGATCGCTCGCTAGCAGTTTTTAGCAGCCGTGCAAACGCATAGTCACCGCCCACGGGGGAGTGTATTTTCGCTTTGCAGGAGTGCGAACGCCTGGACAGCAGAGCGCCTGCAAACACATTTTGTGCAAAACAAGACCAGCCCTGTAGTTACTTATCCTGTGCGATGATTGCTGCGAAGAGTGACACGGTAATGAAGTCAGATACCCGCCCAGCAAACGCCCGGCCACGCCTGCGTTTTTCCAAACACTCCCAGAAAATGTTCAGTTGACACCCAGAAATGCCCTCTTCCTGTCAATCTCGTTGCGATCGGCTGTGCGTTTGTAATTGTCGCTAGAACCAGTGCAAAACAACAAAGGACTTTGTACCCGTACGACGCGCGTGCGCATTGCGGTGCATATGCATGCACAGATTAGCCATTTTTCTCACTGATCGCTACGTGGCGAACAACAGCAGCTAGCGATCAACTCGGAATGACCCCGTAAAACCATTATTTAAAGGTAAAGAAAAGACACCACACCTGTTTAGTTACTTTTAAAGCGTTTATAGAAAAAGTTTGTTGTTCCCTCTTGGAAACTGTGCAAAAACTAGTGATGTGCACCTGAAATTTTTCGGGTTTTGTGTTTTGGTTTTGGGTTCGGTTCCGTGGCCGTGTTTTGGGTTCGGACGCGTTTTGGCAAAACCTCACCGAATTTTTTTTGTCTGATTCGGGTGTGTTTTGGATTCGGGTGTTTTTTTCAAAAGACCCTAAAAAAAAGGTTAAATCATAGAATTTGGGGGTCATTTTGATCCCATAGTAATATTAACCTCAATAACCATAATTTCCACTAATTTTCAGTCTATTCTGAATACCTCACACCTCACAATATTATTTTTAGTCCTAAAATTTGCACCGAGTTTGCTGGATGGCTAAGCTAAGCGACCCTAGTGGCCGACACAAACACCTGGCCCATCTAGGAGTGGCACTGCAGTGTCATGCAGGATGGCCCTTCAAAAAAACACTCCCCAAACAGCACATGACGCAAAGAAAAAAAGAGGCGCAATGAGGTAGCTGTGTGACTAAGCTAAGCGACCCTAGTGGCCGACACAAACACCTGGCCCATCTAGGAGTGGCACTGCAGTGTCACGCAGGATGGCCCTTCAAAAAAATACTCCACAAACAGCACATGACGCAAAGAAAAATGAAAGAAAAAAGAGGTGCAAGATGGAATTGTCCTTGGGCCCTCCCACCCACCCTTATGTTGTAAAAACAGGACATGCACACTTTAACGAACCCATCATTTCAGCGACAGGGTCTGCCACACGACTGTGACTGAAATGACTGGTTGGTTTGGGCCCTTACCAAAAAAGAAGCAATCAATCTCTCCTTGCACAAACTGGCTCTACGGAGGCAAGATGTCCACCTCATCATCATCGTCCGATTCATCACCCCTTTCACTGTGTACATCCCCCTCCTCACAGATTATTAATTCGTCCCCACTGGAATCCACCATCTCAGGTCCTCGTGTACTTTCTGGAGGCAATTGCTGCTGGTGAATGTCTCCATGGAGGAATTGATTATAATTCATTTTAATGAACATCATCTTCTCCACATTTTCTGGAAGTAACCTCGTACGCCGATTGCTGACAAGGTGAGCGGCGGCACTAAACACTCTTTCGGAGTACACACTGGAGGGAGGGCAACTTAGGTAGAATAAAGCCAGTTTGTGCAAGGGCCTCCAAATTGCCTCTTTTTCCTGCCAGTATACGTACGGACTGTCTGACGTGCCTACTTGGATGCGGTCACTCATATAATCCTCCACCATTCTTTCAATGGTGAGAGAATCATATGCAGTGACAGTAGACGACTTGTCAGTAATCGTTGGCAGGTCCTTCAGTCCGGACCAGATGTCAGCATCAGCAGTCGCTCCAGACTGCCCTGCATCACCGCCAGCGGGTGGGCTCGGAATTCGTAGCCTTTTCCTCGCACCCCCAGTTGCGGGAGAATGTGAAGGAGGAGATGTTGACGGGTCGTGTTCCGCTTGACTTGACAATTTTGTCACCAGCAGGTCTTTGAACCTCTGCAGACTTGTGTCTGCCGTAAAGAGAGATCCAAGGTAGGTTTTAAATCTAGGATCGAGCACGGTGGCCAAAATGTAGTGCTCTGATTTCAACAGATTGACCACACGTGAATCCTGGTTAAGCGAATGAAGGGCTCCATCCACAAGTCCCACATGCTTAGCGGAATCGCTCTGTTTTAGCTCCTCCTTCGATGCCTCCAGCTTCTTCTGCAAAAGCCTGATGAGGGGAATGACCTGACTCAGGCTGGCAGTGTCTGAACTGACTTCACGTGTGGCAAGTTCAAAAGGTTGCAGAACCTTGCACAACGTTGAAATCATTCTCCACTGCGCTTGAGACAGGTGCATTCCACCTCCTTTGCCTATATCATGGCCAGATGTATAGGCTTGAATGGCCTTTTGCTGCTCCTCCATCCTCTGAAGCATATAGAGGGTTGAATTCCACCTCGTTACCACCTCTTGCTTCAGATGATGGCAGGGCAGGTTCAGGTGTTTTTGGTGGTGCTCCAGTCTTCTGTACGCGGTGCCTGTACGCCGAAAGTGGCCCGCAATTCTTCTGGCCACCGACAGCATCTCTTGCACGCCCCTGTCGTTTTTTAAATAATTCTGCACCACCAAATTCAAGGTATGTGCAAAACATGGGACGTGCTGGAATTTGCCCAGATGTAATGCACTCACAATATTGCTGGCATTGTCCGATGTCACAAATCCCCAGGAGAGTCCAATTGGGGTAAGCCATTCTGCGATGATCTTCCTCAGTTGCCGTAAGAGGTTTTCAGCTGTGTGCCTATTCTGGAAAGCGGTGATACAAAGCGTAGCCTGCCTAGGAACGAGTTGGCGTTTGCGAGATGCTGCTACTGGTGCCGCCGCTGCTGTTCTTGCAGCGGGAGGCAATACATCTACCCAGTGGGCTGTCACAGTCATGTAGTCCTGAGTCTGCCCTGCTCCACTTGTCCACATGTCCGTGGTTAAGTGGACATTGGGTACAACTGCATTTTTTAGGACACTGGTGAGTCTTTTTCTGACGTCCGTGTACATTCTCGGTATCGCCTGCCTAGAGAAGTGGAACCTAGATGGTATTTAGTAACGGGGGCACACTACCTCAAGAAATTGTCTAGTTCCCTGTGAACTAACGGCGGATACCGGACGCACGTCTAACACCAACATAGTTGTCAAGGCCTCAGTTATCCGCTTTGCAACAGGATGACTGCTGTGATATTTCATCTTCCTCGCAAAGGACTGTTGGACAGTCAATTGCTTACTGGAAGTAGTACAAGTGGTCTTCCGACTTCCCCTCTGGGATGACGATCGACTCCCAGCAGCAACAACAGCAGCGCCAGCAGCAGTAGGCGTTACACTCAAGGATGCATCGGAGGAATCCCAGGCAGGAGAGGACTCGTCAGACTTGCCAGTGACATGGCCTGCAGGACTATTGGCTTTCCTGGGTAAGGAGGAAATTGACACTGAGGGAGTTGGTGGTGTGGTTTGCGCGAGCTTGGTTACAAGAGGAAGGGATTTACTGGTCAGTGGACTGCTTCCGCTGTCGCCCAAAGTTTTTGAACTTGTCACTGACTTATTATGAATGCGCTGCAGGTGACGTATAAGGGAGGATGTTCCGAGGTGGTTAATGTCCTTACCCCTACTTATTACAGCTTGACAAAGGCAACACACGGCTTGACACCTGTTGTCCGCATTTCTGTTGAAATACTTCCACACTGAAGAGCTGATTTTTTTGGTATTTTCACCAGGCATGTCAATGGCCATATTCCTCCCACGGACAACAGGTGTCTCCCCGGGTGCCTGACTTAAACAAACCACCTCACCATCAGAATCCTCCTTGTCAATTTCCTCCCCAGCGCCAGCAGCACCCATATCCTCATCCTGGTGTACTTCAACACTGACATCTTCAATTTCACTATCAGGAACTGGACTGCGGGTGCTCCTTTCAACACTTGCAGGGGGCGTGCAAATGGTGGAAGGCGCAAGCTCTTCCCGTCCAGTGTTGGGAAGGTCAGGCATCGCAACCGACACAATTGGACTCTCCTTTGGGATTTGTGATTTTGAAGAACGCACAGTTCTTTGCTGTGCTTTTGCCGCAAGTCTTTTCTTTTTTCTAGCGAGAGGATGAGTGCTTCCATCCTCATGTGAAGCTGAACCACTAGCCATGAACATAGGCCAGGGCCTCAGCCGTTCCTTGCCACTTCGTGTCGTAAATGGCATATTGGCAAGTTTACGCTTCTCCTCAGATGCTTTCAATTTTGATTTTTGGGTCATTTTTTTACTGATCTTTTGTGTTTTGGATTTTACATGCTCTGTACTATGACATTGGGCATCGGCCTTGGCAGACGACGTTGATGGCATTTCATCGTCTCGGCCATGACTAGTGGCAGCAGCTTCAGCACGAGGTGGAAGTGGATCTTGATCTTTCCCTATTTTTTTAACCTCCACATTTTTGTTCTCCATATTTTGCGCACAACTAAAAGCCACCACAGGTATACAATGTAGATGGATGGATAGTATAGTATTACTTATACTTATGGACGACGAGTGACGACACAGAGGTAGGTACAGCCGTGGCCTACCGTACTGCTGCTTAGTGCTTATATATAAATATAATATACTGTATAACGGACCTGGTGGACAGTGTCAGCAGCAGACTGCTAAACTAGTATGAAGAAAGAAAAAAAAAACACCACAGGTATACAATGTAGATGGATGGATAGTATAGTATTACTTATACTTATGGACGACGAGTGACGACACAGAGGTAGGTACAGCCGTGGCCTACCGTACTGCTGCTTAGTGCTTATATATAAATATAATATACTGTATAACGGACCTGGTGGACAGTGTCAGCAGCAGACTGCTAAACTAGTATGAAGAAAGAAAAAAAAACACCACAGGTATACAATGTAGATGGATGGATAGTATAGTATTACTTATACTTATGGACGACGAGTGACGACACAGAGGTAGGTACAGCCGTGGCCTACCGTACTGCTGCTTAGTGCTTATATATAAATATAATATACTGTATAACGGACCTGGTGGACAGTGTCAGCAGCAGACTGCTAAACTAGTATGAAGAAAGAAAAAAAAAACACCACAGGTATACAATGTAGATGGATGGATAGTATTACTTACACTTATGGACGACGAGTGACGAGTCGACACAGAGGTAGGCCGTGGCCTACCGTACTGCAGCTTAGTGCTTAATTATATATATAATATACTGTATAACGGACCTGGTGGACACTGCAGTGTCAGCAGACTGCTAAACAAACTAGCATGAAGAAAAAAAAAAAAACACCACAGTGTTTTTCAGGCAGACAAACGTATACTGGACTGGTGGTCACTGTCAGTAAAACTGTGCACTGTACTCCTGCTATAACTGCTCCCCAGTCCCCACAATTAGGCAGTGTGAGCAGTGCACTCAGCACAGCCACAGATATATCATGCAGCAGTGCAGCACACTGAGTGAGCACAGATATGGTGGAGCGTTTTTTTTCAGGCAGAGAAACAACGGATTAAACTCAAAACCCTTCACTGTACTCCCTAACAGCTGCTCCCCGTCCCCAATCCTCCCCACAATTATAACTAACTAAGTTCTAATATAATACAACGGACTCGGAGAGGACGCCAGCCACGTCCTCTCCCTATCAATCTCAATGCACGTGTGAAAATGGCGGCGACGCGCGGCTCCTTATATAGAATCCGAGTCTCGCGAGAATCCGACAGCGGGATGATGACGTTCGGGCGCGCTCGGGTTAACCGAGCAAGGCGGGAGGATCCGAGTCGCTCGGACCCGTGTAAAAAAAAGGTGAAGTTCGGGCGGGTCGGATTCCGAGGATCCGAACCCGCTCATCACTAGCAAAAACTCTACTTTGATTTGCCAACATGACACATAGATTCAAACTGTATGCAATTATTTGCCAACATGGCATGAAATTGCATTTTTTTTAACATAAATATATATATTGAAAGCAGTAAAACTAATAAATAACTGTTTTATAAAAAATTAAATTCCCAATAAATATGGAGCAAAGCAAAAACTCCTACGATGGAGGGCTAAATGGTGTTTTGGACCCAGATTTGATAGGGAGAATACACACATGGTGTTAAGTGCACGAGGAATGGTCCCAGCCCCATTCTCATGCACCAACAGCACGCGTGTATCCACACCCAAACATCTGGGCCCAAAACACCATTTACCCTATACCGCCGCATATTTATGGGGAATTTTAAAATGTTTACAAATCCTCAAATAGGTGCATGTCCTTCTCTGCCTCCAGCATAGCCGAGTATATGGCTGTGGAGCAGATGGCTGGGGGAGTAGGATGTGTTTCGGTGTGTGGATTGTGAGGTGGTTGTGTGGCCGTAATACGCTGGATTTGGGGGGTTGGTAGAGAGAGGGGACGGCGGTCAAATAGGACCACATCATCATGGAGTTCCAACTTTCTGGCTTTGTTCATGATTTCTAGACAAAGCCTCTCAATCTTCTCCGTCTAGTCGGGGGGATATTTTGTCATCGATGATGCCATAAATACACCGAAATTAGAGAAGTGGTTGGGGGTGGGGGTGGGGGGGGCGGTTTGAGTCTGGATTTGATCTCTTCAAAGATCAGATCTTCGCCCTCCTGGCCGGTGTTTTTTTTCTTTTGACCTCTCTTCCGGGGGGCGGTGGAGGAGCTGGTGCTGCTGATGTGTCTGAGGTGTCATGTGTTTCTGTGGTCGGAAGCTGGTGCTGGGAATCCTCTGTCTCCAAGCTGAAGCTCAGGTCTGGGGTGGAAGGAATCTCCACACTTGTATTCTGTAGTGGTTAGAAACAAAAACCAAAGTTTAAATACAATTTTGTTTTAGTGGCTGATGAGGCATTCGCACTCCACGAGAACATTATGAAGCCGTACCCCCAAAGGCACCTGACAAGGGAGAAGCGCATCTACAATGTTAACCCACGCACGAAGAATTGTAGAGAATACTTTTGGGATCCTGTCTAGCCGCTTCCGTATATTCCTAATGGCTATCAATTTGCAGGTGGAGAAGATTAATTGGGTGGTGACTGTGTGCTGTGTCCTGCATAACTATTTTCGCATCAAAACCACCCAGCATAGGACACAGCCCAGAGGAACGCCAGGAAACCCAGACCCAGAACACCCAGAGGACACTTCAGCATTTCCCTCTGTGGAACCATCTCTACTCCATTCAAGGGCAAATCTACGGGCAAAACAGGTCAGGGACGAGTACCTGGCCTATTTTAATGGGGTGGGTGCAGTTGATTGGCAGGAGGACCACATTTAATTAGTGTCATGTGTTGGACTGTTAGTGGAACTTTGCTAAACTTAAATATGTATTTTTAAAAATATACTTACAGATGCCGTCAGAGATGGGTCAACATCTTCCGGCTCTGGTGTCTCTGGTGTAGCAGTCCGAGGGAGGGAGGTGAAACCCTTCCGGGTATGCTCCTGTTCCAGGATGAACTTGAGTATGCTGTAGTACCACAGCGTTTTTTTGTGTACCTGGCCCGAACCTGCTCCAGAGCTTTCGGAATCCTGGATTTTTTTATGTTCCTTAAGGAACACCGTGCGCAGGTTTTGTAACTTTTTCCTCACCCATTGTTTGTCAGCACTGGACATAAAGGGCTTGCAGTACGCAACTAAGTCATCCAATGCTGCATTCCGGCGGACTTTATCCGAATAGCCCTTGGACTTTACTTTCCACAAACATTCGTGGCCTCGGTACATCTCCAAAAGGCCGGTGATAAAATCAATGTCAGAATCGGTAGACATATCTGTAATGTAAAAAAAGTGGGGTACAAATGGTTTTAAAAAGGTATATGGTAAAATGTTATTGTGAAATGTTTATATGGTTCATTGGTTTTTTGTTTACATGGTGCTTAATTTGAAATAATATATGTTTTTAATAAAAAGTTTTTGTTTTCAGTAAAAAGTTTCCTCATTGCACAAACAACAATTGTGCTAATGGTCAATTTGGGGGGTTAAATTACTTTGGGGCCCCTGAAACACATGGTGCAGCATGGCGGTACAGTGGCCGGGAAAACACATGGCCAGTAGGGGGTTTTAAAATGACTTCCCACATGAAAATAATAAAATGTGAACAATAATTAGAATACTTTGGTGGTCAGTGTGAAAACATTGGTGATCAGTGTGATACATTGATGGTCAGTGTGAATATATTGGTGGTCAGTGTGATCGATTTGAAACACCTACTTGGGATTTAAACAACAAATATCAGATTTGTTTGGATCTGGGCTCCTGCTGCGTGGTCGCGTGCTGTGCTGCTGATGCTGCTGATGCCGCTGATGGGGGTGTCCTGAATGCCACTCAAACTTCGTACTATAGATCAAAAGCGATATATTGCGAGCACAAAAACCACACTTTTTTTCTGTTCTAGTCCATACAATTCCACTTGATCACGACAAATAACGAGTGCAGCACCAACAAACTGGAGGAGTCGACCCGACGCTCACGGGGCCGCGCATCGGATCGGATTGGATACACAGCAAAAATACACGATTTCCCCCAATATATCAGCCCGAATGACCGAATTGAGCTGAAATTGAGCAAAATCGTTCTAGTGTATGGGGCCCGATAGATAGATAGATAGATAGATAGATAGATAGATAGATAGATAATTTTAATGTCCAATATGATAGAATGCAACCTATGAAATATGTTGGTCATATTGATGCAGATAAAGCTGAAATGCATGGTATCAAGAACATAGCTGCCATAGGTGCCAGCAGTGCAGCTGCTTTGGGGCCCAGAGCAGGGAGAAGCCCATCTTCCCTGTCAAAGTTACATGTGATATACATTTTACACCATTGGGTGGTACATAGTGGCCCTTATAAACTTTTGCCTTAGGACCTACAAGCTATCTAGTTATGCCCCTGGACCTGCTCATTGTAATGTGGTATAAAATGTACTGAAGTGCATTATAAATAATATTACATAATATGTACTAGAGGCACTGTAATGTGGCACAATATGACGTGGAGGCACTGTATATCATATTGTGAATCGGGGGTACTCTGTTGCATAATGGGTACTGGCAGCCCTATAAAGTGACATTACATGAACTAAGGCACTACTATGATACATCAAATAAGCTGGGGCACTACTATGGGGCATAGTATTAACTAAGGCACTACTATGGTTTAGAAAATAGACCAGGGCCCTACTATAAAGCATAATATTAACAGCTGCTACGGAGAGGTGTCTCTCTAGAAGCATTGGGCCATGGTCCCCTTCAAAATGTTACTAAGGGGCCGTGCACATTGAGCCCGCAAGGGGCTTCATTCCATTCACACACACCCCATCCCCGTCAGCAACCAAAAGCCAGGATCCCAGTGTCGGTATGGTGACCGCCGGTCTCCTGACCGCTGGTCACGCATACCCAACATGTATATTGGCCAGGCCCACTGATGTGAACTGTAGTTCAGCATTGGTGCTGAATGCCTCTTACTGCATTCTGTGGAGCATCTATCAACAAATATTACTGGATAAACCCAACAGTGATGCCTTTCTCAGTTAGATACTTTACAGATGGAGCCACGGCAATCGTGGCTCCATCTGTGCCTAGGCGCGCCTATCACAGCCTCTGTGCCACGCACGTATCCGTGACGCGCACGTGCCCCATTCACTACAATGGGAGCGTCTCTGTGCACTCCCAGAGTGGGTCTAGGTACCGGATCTCCTAGACCCGCTGGGAGTGCACGTTTGCGATGGAGTCGCACTAGATGAGCGCAGCTCCATCTGTATGTATCAAAAATATTTTAAATCACATATAAACACATATCAACAATAAAAAAAATATACATATACATAAAAACATAAAACATAAACTTAAATATATAATATAATCACTTAAAATAGGATAATCTAATGCCTACATACAGTATATACAGTGGCGTAACAAGGTGACACACTGCGCCCTGTGCTGACACCACACCTACACTTGTTAAGTCATTACATCATGACTAAGAGGCCACAGACACTGCCGCCAGCTGTAACTGTTTCAATGTACCTTCTCTTTGTTCACACTGCCCAATGGGGGTCATTCCGAGTTGATTGCTCATTGCCGATTTTCGCTATACTGCAATTAGTCGCTTACTGCGCATGCGCAAGGTTCGCAGAGCCATGTGCTTAGTTATTTTACACAAAAGTTAGGCATTTTACTCACGGCATAACAAAGCTTTTTCATTGCTGTGCTGATCGTAGTGTGATTGACAGGAAGTGGGTGTTTCCGGGCGGAAACTGGCCGTTTTATGGGAGTGTGCGGAAAAACGCAGGCGTTCTAGTTGCAAAACGCAGAAGTGGCTGGAGAAACAGGGGAGTGGTTGGGCAAACGCTGGGTGTGTTTGTGACGTCAAACCAGGAACGAAAAGGACTGAGCTGGTCGCAATGGCTGAGTAAGTCTGGAGCTACTCAGAAACTGCTAAGAAATTTCTATTCGCAATTCTGCTAATCTTTCGATCGCACTTCTGCTATGCTAAGATACACTCCCAGAGGGCGGCGGCTTAGCGTGTGCAATGCTGCTAAAAGCAGCTAGCGAGCGAACAACTCGGAATCACCCCCAATATGCGGTATTTTCAAATTATTTATGAAATCTGCCTTAAAGCTTAAATATACACAGAAATATTACCATTTAAATATGCTAAGCAGCGTGACTTCCGGTTCCGGCCTCATGCTGTAAAGACGCTGCATAGCTGAGCTCCAGAGATTCCCGACCCGGCATCGCTATAACGACTGATTTATCAGTCTCCAAGAGCCAGTATCCTCTCCACCACTTCGACGGACCCTTCCCGCAAGATCCCGCTGACTTCTAACAGCCCCGACAAGCCGCACTCCTGCTACGGGACTCCCCCGCCAGCCGGCAAGCCGCTACAGTGACCCCCTCGGAGCTCCAGACCGAACGCCACGATCTGTAGCGCTCCGCTCACCCTCGTGAACCACCGCCGGCAGGACACACCGAGGACGGGCACTGCTTCTAGTCGCCTCGTGACTTCTGACATCCCCGACAAGCCGCACTCCTGCTACGGGACTCCCCCGCCAGCCGGCACGCCGCAGCAGTGACCCCCTCAGAGCTCCAGACCGAACGCCACGACCTGTAGCGATCCGTTCACCCACGTGAACCACCGCCGGCAGGACACACCGAGGACGGGCTCTGCTCCTAGACGCCTCGTGATCAGGTGCGGTCTCCATAACAACCACGCCACGGAGACTTTCACTACGCTGCTTCTCCTCGCTGCCACAGGGCTCACCCAGCCTAGTCACTAGACATAATAGCTGCACTCTTAGAGCTACCAACTGCAAAGTCAGAGCTCCACACTCAGGAGCCCCTTGGCTGCAAGCTGTTATTATTATTTTACAGTCTTTCACAAATCATCACTGCGGGTGAAGCACAACACGATCCACATAACAACTCACTCCCTTTCAGACCATCCTCTAGTATAACCCTTGACTTAAGAGCAATTTCTGCTGTTCCCATTTCAGCTTCTACAAACAGTTTTTTCCATACGCCACTCAGCCTCCTTACATATTGCAGGGGAATATTATTTGCTGAACTTTCCTCACCTTCTTCTGTCAATGGACCGTTTTCTTTCTCCCAATCCTGCAGCCGCGGCATCACCCTCCTCCCTCCCAGTCAGACAAGAGAAAAGAAGAGCTAATTCCACTATGGCTCCTGGCATTACCACCCCCCCTTCATCTCCAGCCCCCAAAAAATTAATTGCATCGCAATCCCCTTCACGTAACACCCCACCTAACAGATCCTCTGATTCACCTATCACATATGCGGATCTGACAGAAGCCATCACTCAGGCTGTATCTCCACTGTTGTCTAAAGCAGTCTCAGATATTTCTCTACAACTGCAACATCTCTCGCATAAAGTCTCTGTTAACGAAAATAGAATCGGTGGTCTATGTCACGATATGGCTGATGTCCAGGGTTGTGTCAAACGTCTTGAAAAAGAAAACTACCAATTGTGGATGAAGCTAGACGACGCAGAAAACAGGTCCAGAAGAAATAATATAAGGCTGGTAGGCCTTCCAGAATCTGTAAAAGGAGAAGATCTCTCTCATTTTGTCCAGGTGACACTCCCTACTCTCCTTGGTATTGCTGACTCTTGCAGGGACCTAGTGGTTGAGCGTGTGCACCGTGTTGGTCCTTTGCCTCGCTCTGCTGAAGGCCGTCCTAGGGTTACCCTATTCAGATGCCTCAATTATCTTCATAAAGTTGCCATATGGACTGCGTCTAGAAAGATTCGATCCCTACAATGGGAGAACAACCGTCTACTTATTTTCCAAGACTTTTCTGCCGAATTATCAAGAGCTAGGAAAGCCTTTAACCCAATTTGTTCAAAGCTGGTATCCGCCAAGCGTAAGTTCTCCTTACTCTATCCAGCGAAACTCCGACTCTACGATGGAGACAAACACCTGGATTTCTCCACCCCAGAAGACGCAGCATCCTACCTTCAAGAGGGGCTTACAGAAGTACACGATGACATCGCAGATGCCGCCCCTACCCCTGACACTTGATCTTCAGGTCCACCTCATAATTTTGTAACATTAAGGTTCCCCCCCTCCATTTGTTCTTGTTTAATTCACATAAACTAGAAAAGTTTAATCCTGCTTTAAATCTTGTGATAATCCTCAATATGTCAGTCAGTTTCCTCTATAATCCTAGATTCATTATTGATTCCTACATATCGTTTAAACGTAAAGCCATCTCCAAAATCGATTCTTATTTTTAGACTACCATATTACTGATTTTTTATTATCACAATTTTTATGCCTATTGATGTTTATTTTAAATTAGCATATTTCTCATTATATCTTATGCCTACTGTTACTTATCTTAGACTAGCTCTACCAGACCATATAGTGTAGCTTTTCCCCAGATGCCGATGTCGGGAAATCATATGGAGCATTGCCCCGGACTAGTTGTTATGTTTAGAATAATTTTAGTTATTATTTTAAATTTTTGGCCCGGAAGTGTGTTTGCCTGCCAAACATTAACCAAGTTTTCTTGTATGTGTCCGTTTTCTCCCTATGTCCCTCCCCCCCCCTATCCCCGTTTCCTATTCCCCCTTTCGGATCCGATCATTTGAAATACGGTTGATTTCTGGATTTTCCTTCCTCTCATGGTTATTTAAATGTCTGACCTAAAAATTTGCACCCTGAATGTTGGTGGAATTAATTCCCCGGCTAAACGTCGTAAAATCCTCATGTATTTATCCAAATTGAATATAAATTTAGCATTTCTTAAAGAAACTCATTTGTCTCTCCAGGAATCCATGAAATTACAGATGTCACACTGGTCCCTCATAGCAGCAGCCCCATTTAACTCTAAATCTAGGGGCGTTGTCCTCTTAGCAAAACGTAATCTTAACATCACAATAATGTCCTCAGACATAGACCCTAATGGCCGATACTTAATCGTCAATCTCACTATTGACTCACAAATTATGGCCCTTTGCAATATCTACGCTCCAACTACGTACAAAAAATCCTTTTTCCAGATGTTAATAGCTAAACTGACCCCATTTTCTAATGATAACCTTATTGTTTGTGGTGACTTCAATTTAGTTTCTTCCAATTATTTAGACCGCTCCAACACTTCAAGAAACCCCCAACTCCTTCCTAAACTTGGTATACCTGCCTTTTCTGAGATCTTACAATTAATCGATATATGGCGTGCTCTTAACCCCACAGAAAAAGAATATTCGTGCCATTCTTCCGCTCACGATACATTTTCTAGAATCGATTATGTTTTTATTTCCCAACAGCTTTTCCCCTCAGTTACAGACACAGCCATTGAACCCATTGCTATCTCTGATCACGCCTTAGTTTGGTTCTCTTTCATTTTACGTCCCTCTCACTCCCTAACCCCTCAATGGAAATTTCCCTCTCACCTTTCTAACTCTACAAAATTTTGTGACTCCCTACAGGCGTCCTGGGACTCCTTTTACTTCTCAAATGAACAACACTCAATATCAGACCCCTCTTTGTTCTGGCAAGCCGCCAAAACGGTCATTAGGGGCAATATTATTTCATACTCCTCGGCCTTAAGGAAAAAATATGCTAAATCCTATATAGATTTACAACGTGCTCTATCCACAGCCTTTCAAGCTTTCAAATCCCATCCCTCCCAGTCTAATAAATCTTCATATTTAATTTTAAATCTCCAGTTTAACGAATTTCTCTCCCTGATGGGCGACAAATATAAATTTAAAGTTGACTACCGGTTTCACAAGTTTGGAAATAAGACAGGTAAACTTCTCACAAATTTGTTGAAAGGTTCCTCTCCTCCCATGCTAGTACATCCACTGAAACTCCCTGATGGGTCCTTAACTAATGACCCCCAATCCATAGCATCTATCATGAAGTCATTTTATGAAACATTGTATTCCGGCCACTCTCCCCCCTTTGATGAGCTCTCTCAACCTTGGTCCTTTCCACTCATACCCCAAATTCCCTCTGAATTTCTCGTTTCTTTAGTCAAACCCATTACACTGGATGAAGTTCGTTCAACTATCAACCACTTGAAACCTAATAAAGCTCCAGGCCCAGATGGCTTCTCTAATGAGTTTTATAAACTATTAATTGACAAAATTGATAAGCACTTGTTGGCATTGTTTAACTCAATAATTCTTTCAAATTCCATTCCCCTATATTTTAATAGTGCCACAATCAAAGTTCTTTTGAAACCGGGACGAGACCCTTCCCTTCCAAGCTCCTACCGCCCAATTTCTCTGTTAAATTCAGACTATAAAATTTTTGCAAAAATATTAGCTGACCGTCTAAAATTTTCCCTCCCTCACATAATTCATCCAGACCAATCCGGGTTTATCTGGGGTCGCCACTCTGTGACAAACGTCCGTAAAGTTCTTTCCGTAATCCAATACTTAAAATTGCACCCTACATCAATAGATAACATTGTATTGGCCCTAGACGCAGAAAAGGCTTTTGACCTTTTGGAATGGCCACACCTTTTTAGATCCATGCGACTTTTTGGTTATCCCTCAACCTTTATTTCAATTCTTCAATCCCTATACGCCTCTCCGTCCTCACAGCTCTACTGTAATGGATACTTATCTGCTCCCTTCACAGTTTCTCGAGGTACCCGTCAGGGCTGTCCCCTTTCTCCTCTACTCTTCGCCATTGCTATTGAACCAATGGCAATTTCTATCAGAAACTCCCCTGACATTCATGGCATCCAAGTCGGAAATATCCCATTAAAACTTGCTCTGTATGCGGACGACCTATTACTTTTTCTGTCTAACCCTTCTACTTCTATACCTAATTTATTTTCACTTATTGCTAATTTTGGCGCTCAAGCAGGATTCAAGATAAACATGAATAAGTCGGAAATCCTACAATTAGAAGGCCCCAATATTCTCACTCGAACTCCCTCAGACCCTCTCCTCTCATCTTTACTCAAAACAGAAATCAAATATTTAGGCCTACGCATTCCCTCAGATCTCTCCTCTCTATATAAACTAAACTTTACTCCGACCCTCGCCAAAATCTCCTCACTATATGACTCATGGCTAAATCTCCCATTATCTGTCATAGGGAGAATAGCGGTAGTTAAAAGCATAATCTTTCCTAAAATTTTCTACATACTACAAATGCTTCCAATTGGTCTTTCTATTTCTGACTTGAAACGATTTGATCAGATCACCTCTCGATTTATATGGCAAAACAAACGCCCCCGAATTGCTTTACACAAATTACAGACTCACAAATCTCACGGAGGTATGTCCCTTCCAAACCTAAAGTTATATACTCTAGCGACTCATTTCAGATATATTTCAGACTGGCTTCTTGCTAATTCTACTTACACTTCAACTTCTTTAGACTCCGCTCTTTTCAGTCCATACTCTCCAAGTGCCCTTCTTCACTCCAAAAAATCCGAAATACCCTCTAATATTTTGCACCATATTATGTTTCAAGACACTTATTCGTCTTGGATCACCATTAATAAAAAATTAACAAGAAACCCGTCTTCTTCTCCTTATAATACACTTTGGGGTAATCCATCATTTCATCCTTCGCTTTCCATCCCTATTTTCCACACTTGGAGAGATAAAGGCCTTTCACTTACCTCACAGGTTTTTGATCCAGGAGGTCAAATACTGGCTTTCTCTACTCTTCAAACACAGTTTTCTCTACACACCTCTAACTTTTTCATGTACTTACAATCGCGGCACTACGTCTTTTCACTGGATCCAAAAACTAGATACCTAAACTCAATTGATCCCATTAATTCACTGTTACGCCTATTAAATTCTTCCCCCTATCGTATTAAATTTATTTATACTCTATTGTTACCGTCCTCCAACACAAAATCATGGCAATCACTGACATTAACTTGGCAAAACGATATCCACAACATTGATTCCCCTTCGATTCTCACTAAACACAGCTCTAAAATCATGAAATACCTGAAATCCTCCTACTTACAGGAAGTCCATTGGAAAACTATGCATAGAGCTTACATATCCCCCGCTCAAAGAAGTCATATGATCCCAGATACATCAGGCTCCTGTCTTAAATGTCATTACTATCACGCTAATTTTTTCCACTGCTTTTGGGATTGCGGGAAAATAAAACGCTTCTAGAATAAAATAATTGCATACCTAAACTCTTTATTTTCCACTCATGTATTCCCTGACCCTTTAGCCTGTTTATGTGCAAATTTTAAAAATTGGCTCCCTAACAGTGATCTCTCCCCCTTTATTCCATTGCTAGCTACCATTGTAACACTTGCAAAGAAAATCATTCTTACTCACTGGATCTCCTCCTCCTCTCCCTCCCTGCAAGAATTGAAGTTGAAACTCCTACAGCTACTTTATTTTGATAGAAACAGTACCTTTCCCGATATGGATAAACATGTGGACCGATTTTATGCTAAATGGTCCCCATTCATACATTCTTTAGACTCGTCTACCCGAGACAGAATTATGATAGTGTACGAAAATACAGACTGGCATCATTTACGTATTATTGCAAACTCCTAATCCCACTCAACATTGGTCTACTAACTAACACTGTTTAGGTGATTACAAACCGCTTCAAACCTCTTCTTACAATAGAGATCGGACCTCCCCCCGCCCCCCCTCCCCTCCTCCCTCCCTCCCCCTTCCATCCATTGTTTTCTTCTCTTTTCTTAATTTTTCCTTTTCTTTTATCCTTTCAAAATTATTTCTTATTATACGTAATCGTCCTAGTTTTGCACGGACAATCATTACTGGATCCTCAATTTGTAGTCCAGTTTGCACTGCATCTGTCGTTGTTTCTCATCAAATTATTACGCAGTACTTGGAACTGTTTTTCTTGTTAATAGTCTCTGTACTGCTCTGTATGTAATTGACGATGTATCTTTTGATTGTTTACTTCTTTATCTTTGAACAATAAAAAATTGTATTTAAAAAAAAAAAAAAAAAATATGCTAAGCAGCTCCTGTGCATCACTGTGAAAGGAAACATTTTCATACTGTACTAATAATAATCATCACAAAACAAAAAAAAACACACAGCTCATCTTTGTAGTCTGGATATGTAACTAAAATCCATGAACAAAGTAATTGTTTTTATTTGCTCTCTCTGAAATAGAGAAAAACTAAAGTGTCCCATGCATCACACAAATCAAGCTAAATCTGGGAAGTAGTAATACCATACTTGCCTACCCTCCCGCATTCAGCGGGAGGCTCCCGTTTTTTAACCGAGCCTCCCGCTGCCCCGGAAATCTTGATCGTCCTCCCGTTTTTTCAGACATACTCACATCAATGTAGACTGCGCATGCGCCAGTACTACAGTGCCGGGGGCGGAGCCTGCACAAGTGACGAGTCGGGTGGGAGGCGGGGCTGTACCCTTGATTGTACCAGCGGTGCGCTAAGGAGCGGGTACAGGTGGGGGTGGGGCTCTGGTGTGTGACAGCGCTGCTGGTACATGAGGGGGCGTGGCTTCTTGTAGCTGTCTGTGAGCCGGAGTGACGGAGAAAGGCTGGAGGAGGAGACCGGCGATGGGGGGAGCAGCAGAGGGCAGAATGGCAGTGCTGTTCTCAGCTGCTAGAGAGGGAAGACTTACCCTGTAACGCCTGACAGTGGTCAGAGTCAGCCCCTGGGAGTCAGGTAAGGGAGCTAATAGGGGAATGGCTTCCCCTGGTCACTTGGTGCTACAGGCACATAGGGTATGGTGACCTATGGATTACATGCTGTCTGTGCAGGTGAGGTGTGGTGTTTCCTGGGCTGACCCCTCCATGCCCTGAGTCCTGCTGCTGCATGCCCAGCGATACCCCTGGCATTTGTGGGCATGCATACCCCATCTGTGTCACCCCTGTCTGTCTACCCCTCCCCTTAGAATGTAAGCTCTCACGAGTAGGGCCCTCTTCCCTCATGTGCTTATCCTTTTCTTACTTTAATAATCCTCACCTGCCCAAATCAAGCAGTTTTTTGGCCACCTGGAACTTCTCTGTCATTTTACTGGTGTAGTTATGCTTAGTTACTAGAGATGTGCACTTGAAATTTTTCGGGTTTTGTGTTTTGGTTTTGGGTTCGGTTCCGCGGCCGTGTTTTGGGTTCGACCGCGTTTTGGCAAAACCTCACCGAATTTTTTTTGTCGGATTCGGGTGTGTTTTGGATTCGGGTGTTTTTTTCAAAAAACACTAAAAAACAGCTTAAATCATAGAATTTGGGGGTCATTTTGATCCCAAAGTATTATTAACCTCAAAAACCATAATTTCCACTCATTTTCAGTCTATTCTGAACACCTCACACCTCACAATATTATTTTTAGTCCTACAATTTGCACCGAGGTCGCTGGATGACTAAGCTAAGCGACCCTAGTGGCCGACACAAACACCTGGCCCATCTAGGAGTGGCACTGCAGTGTCACGCAGGATGGCCCTTCCAAAAAACACTCCCCAAACAGCACATGACGCAAAGAAAAAAAGAGGCGCAATGAGGTAGCTGTGTGAGTAAGCTAAGCGACCCTAGTGGCCGACACAAACACCTGGCCCATCTAGGAGTGGCACTGCAGTGTCACGCAGGATGGCCCTTCCAAAAAACACTCCCCAAACAGCACATGACGCAAAGAAAAAAAGAGGCGCAATGAGGTAGCTGTGTGAGTAAGCTAAGCGACCCTAGTGGCCGACACAAACACCTGGCCCATCTAGGAGTGGCACTGCAGTGTCACGCAGGATGGCCCTTCCAAAAAACACTCCCCAAACAGCACATGACGCAAAGAAAAAAAGAGGCGCAATGAGGTAGCTGTGTGAGTAAGCTAAGCGACCCTAGTGGCCGACACAAACACCTGGCCCATCTAGGAGTGGCACTGCAGTGTCACGCAGGATGGCCCTTCCAAAAAGCACTCCCCAAACAGCACATGACGCAAAGAAAAAAAGAGGCGCAATGAGGTAGCTGTGTGAGCAAGCTAAGCGACCCTAGTGGCCGACACAAACACCTGGCCCATCTAGGAGTGGCACTGCAGTGTCACGCAGGATGGCCCTTCAAAAAAATACTCCCCAAACAGCACATGACGCAAAGAAAAATGAAAGAAAAAAGAGGTGCAAGATGGAATTGTCCTTGGGCCTTCCCACCCACCCTTATGTTGTATAAACAGGACATGCACACTTTAACCAACCCATCATTTCAGTGACAGGGTCTGCCACACGACTGTGACTGAAATGACGGGTTGGTTTGGACCCCCACCAAAAAAGAAGCAATTAATCTCTCCTTGCACAAACTGGCTCTACAGAGGCAAGATGTCCACCTCATCATCATCCTCCGATATATCACCGTGTACATCCCCCTCCTCACAGATTATCAATTCGTCCCCACTGGAATCCACCATATCAGCTCCCTGTGTACTTTGTGGAGGCAATTGCTGCTGGTCAATGTCTCCACGGAGGAATTGATTATAATTCATTTTAATGAACATCATCTTCTCCACATTTTCTGGAAGTAACCTCGTACGCCGATTGCTGACAAGGTGAGCGGCGGCACTAAACACTCTTTCGGAGTACACACTTGTGGGAGGGCAACTTAGGTAGAATAAAGCCAGTTTGTGCAAGGGCCTCCAAATTGCCTCTTTTTCCTGCCAGTATAAGTACGGACTGTCTGACGTGCCTACTTGGATGCGGTCACTCATATAATCCTCCACCATTCTTTCAATGGGGAGAGAATCATATGCAGTGACAGTAGACGACATGTCCGTAATCGTTGTCAGGTCCTTCAGTCCGGACCAGATGTCAGCATCAGCAGTCGCTCCAGACTGCCCTGCATCACCGCCAGTGGGTGGGCTCGGAATTCTGAGCCTTTTCCTCGCACCCCCAGTTGCGGGAGAATGTGAAGGAGGAGATGTTGACAGGTCGCGTTCCGCTTGACTTGACAATTTTCTCACCAGCAGGTCTTTGAACCCCAGCAGACTTGTGTGTGCCGGAAAGAGAGATCCAAGGTAGGTTTTAAATCTAGGATCGAGCACGGTGGCCAAAATGTAGTGCTCTGATTTCAACAGATTGACCACCCGTGAATCCTTGTTAAGCGAATTAAGGGCTCCATCCACAAGTCCCACATGCCTAGCGGAATCGCTCTGTGTTAGCTCCTCCTTCAATGTCTCCAGCTTCTTCTGCAAAAGCCTGATGAGGGGAATGACCTGACTCAGGCTGGCAGTGTCTGAACTGACTTCACGTGTGGCAAGTTCAAAAGGTTGCAGAACCTTGCACAACGTTGAAATCATTCCCCATTGCGCTTAAGACAGGTGCATTCCACCTCCTATATCGTGCTCAATTGTATAGGCTTGAATGGCCTTTTGCTGCTCCTCCAACCTCTGAAGCATATATAGGGTTGAATTCCACCTCGTTACCACTTCTTGCTTCAGATGATGGCAGGGCAGGTTCAGGCGTTTTTGGTGGTGCTCCAGTCTTCTGTACGTGGTGCCTGTACGCCGAAAGTGTCCCGCAATTCTTCTGGCCACCGACAGCATCTCTTGCACGCCCCTGTCGTTTTTTTAAAAATTCTGCACCACCAAATTCAAGGTATGTGCAAAACATGGGACGTGCTGGAATTTGCCCATATTTAATGCACACACAATATTGCTGGCGTTGTCCGATGCCACAAATCCACAGGAGAGTCCAATTGGGGTAAGCCATTCCGCGATGATCTTCCTCAGTTGCCGTAAGAGGTTTTCAGCTGTGTGCGTATTCTGGAAAGCGGTGATACAAAGCGTAGCCTGCCTAGGAAAGAGTTGGCGTTTGCGAGATGCTGCTACTGGTGCCGCCGCTGCTGTTCTTGCGGCGGGAGTCCATACATCTACCCAGTGGGCTGTCACAGTCATATAGTCCTGACCCTGCCCTGCTCCACTTGTCCACATGTCCGTGGTTAAGTGGACATTGGGTACAACTGCATTTTTTAGGACACTGGTGAGTCTTTTTCTGACGTCCGTGTACATTCTCGGTATCACCTGCCTAGAGAAGTGGAACCTAGATAGTATTTGGTAACGGGGGCACACTACCTCAAGAAATTGTCTAGTTCCCTGTGAACTAACGGCGGATACCGGACGCACGTCTAACACCAACATAGTTGTCAAGGCCTCAGTTATCCGCTTTGCAACAGGATGACTGCTGTGATATTTCATCTTCCTCGCAAAGGACTGTTGGACAGTCAATTGCTTGGTGGAAGTAGTAAAAGTGGGCTTACGACTTCCCCTCTGGGATGACCATCGACTCCCAGCAGCAACAACAGCAGCGCCAGCAGCAGTAGGCGTTACACGCAAGGATGCATCGGAGGAATCCCAGGCAGGAGAGGACTCGTCAGAATTGCCAGTGACATGGCCTGCAGGACTATTGGCATTCCTGGGGAAGGAGGAAATTGACACTGAGGGAGTTGGTGGGGTGGTTTGCGTGAGCTTGGTTACAAGAGGAAGGGATTTACTTGTCAGTGGACTGCTTCCGCTGTCGCCCAAAGTTTTTGAACTTGTCACTGACTTATTATGAATGCGCTGCAGGTGACGTATAAGGGAGGATGTTCCGAGGTGGTTAACGTCCTTACCCCTACTTATTACAGCTTGACAAAGGCAACACACGGCTTGACAAATGTTGTCCGCATTTCTGGTGAAATACTTCCACACCGAAGAGCTGATTTTTTTTTGTATTTTCACCAGGCATGTCAATGGCCATATTCCTCCCACGGACAACAGGTGTCTCCCCGGGTGCCTGACTTAAACAAACCACCTCACCATCATAATCCTCCTTGTCAATTTCCTCCCCAGCGCCAGCAACACCCATATCCTCCTCATCCTGGTGTACTTCAACACTGACATCTTCAATCTGACTATCAGGAACTGGACTGCGGGTGCTCCTTCCAGCACTTGCAGGGGGCGTGCAAATGGTGGAAGGCGCATGCTCTTCACGTCCAGTGTTGGGAAGGTCAGGCATCGCAACCGACACAATTGGACTCTCCTTGTGGATTTGGGATTTCGAAGAACGCACAGTTCTTTGCTGTGCTTTTGCCAGCTTGAGTCTTTTCATTTTTCTAGCGAGAGGCTGAGTGCTTCCATCCTCATGTGAAGCTGAACCACTAGCCATGAACATAGGCCAGGGCCTCAGCCGTTCCTTGCCACTCCGTGTGGTAAATGGCATATTGGCAAGTTTACGCTTCTCCTCCGACAATTTTATTTTAGATTTTTGAGTCCTTTTTTTACTGATATTTGGTGTTTTGGATTTTACATGCTCTGTACTATGACATTGGGCATCGGCCTTGGCAGACGACGTTGCTGGCATTTCATCGTCTCGGCCATGACTGGTGGCAGCAGCTTCAGCACGAGGTGGAAGTCGATCTTGATCTTTCCCTATTTTTGGAACCTCAACATTTTTGTTCTCCATATTTTAATAGGCACAACTAAAAGGCACCTCAGGTAAACAATGGAGATGGATGGATACTAGTATACTTATGGATGGACGAGCGACTGCCGACACAGAGGTAGCTACAGCCGTGGACTACCGTACTGTGTCTGCTGCTAATATAGACTGGATGATAATGAGATAAAAATAAAATATATATATATATCACACTAGTACTGCAGCCGGACAGGTATATATATATTATGTAATGACGGACCTGCTGGACACTGTCTGTCAGCACTGCAGACTCCTAAAGTAAGCTACTAGTATCAAGAAGATAGAAAAAAAAACCACGGGTAGGTGGTATACAATTATGGATGGACCAGCGACTGCCGACACAGAGGTAGCTACAGCCGTGGACTACCGTACTGTGTCTGCTGCTAATATAGACTGGATGATAATGAGATAAAAATAAAATATATATATATATATATATCACACTAGTACTGCAGCCGGACAGGTATATATATATTATGTAATGACGGACCTGCTGGACACTGTCTGTCAGCACTGCAGACTCCTAAAGTAAGCTACTAGTATCAAGAAGATAGAAAAAAAAAACCACGGGTAGGTGGTATACAATTATGGATGGACTGCCGAGTGCCAACACAGAGGTAGCTACAGCCGTGGACTACCGTACTGTACTGTGTCTGCTGCTAATATAGACTGGATGATAATGAGATGTAGTATGTATAAAGAAGAAAGAGAAAAAAAAACACGGGTAGGTGGTATACAATTATGGATGGACTGCCGAGTGCCGACACAGAGGTAGCTACAGCCGTGGACTACCGTACTGTACTGTGTCTGCTGCTAATATAGACTGGATGATAATGAGATGTAGTATGTATAAAGAAGAAAGAAAAAAAAAACCACGGGTAGGTGGTATACAATTATGGATGGACTGCCGAGTGCCGACACAGAGATAGCTACAGCCGTGGACTACCGTACTGTACTGTGTCTGCTGCTAATATAGACTGGATGATAATGAGATGTAGTATGTATAAAGAAGAAAAAAAAAACACGGGTAGGTGGTATACAATTATGGATGGACTGCCGAGTGCCGACACAGAGGTAGCTACAGCCGTGGACTACCGTACTGTACTGTGTCTGCTGCTAATATAGACTGGATGATAATGAGATGTAGTATGTATAAAGAAGAAAGAAAAAAAAAACACGGGTAGGTGGTATACAATTATGGATGGACTGCCGAGTGCCGACACAGAGGTAGCTACAGCCGTGGACTACCGTACTGTACTGTGTCTGCTGCTAATATAGACTGGATGATAATGAGATGTAGTATGTATAAAGAAGAAAGAAAAAAAAACCACGGGTAGGTGGTATACAATTATGGATGGACTGCCGAGTGCCGACACAGAGGTAGCTACAGCCGTGGACTACCGTACTGTACTGTGTCTGCTGCTAATATAGACTGGATGATAATGAGATGTAGTATGTATAAAGAAGAAGAAGAAAAAAACACGGGTAGGTGGTATACAATTATGGATGGACTGCCGAGTGCCGACACAGAGATAGCTACAGCCGTGGACTACCGTACTGTACTGTGTCTGCTGCTAATATAGACTGGATGATAATGAGATGTAGTATGTATAAAGAAGAAAGAAAAAAAAACCACGGGTAGGTGGTATACAATTATGGATGGACTGCCGAGTGCCGACACAGAGGTAGCTACAGCCATGGACTACCGTACTGTACTGTGTCTGCTGCTAATATAGACTGGATGATAATGAGATGTAGTATGTATAAAGAAGAAAGAAAAAGAAAAAAACCACGGGTAGGTGGTATACAATTATGGATGGATGAGCGACTGCCGACACAGAGGTAGCTACAGCCGTGGACTACCGTACTGTACTGTGTCTGCTGCTAATATAGACTGGATGATAATGAGATGTAGTATGTATAAAGAAGAAAGAAAAAAAAACCACGGGTAGGTGGTATACAAGTATGGATGGACTGCCGAGTGCCGACACAGAGGTAGCTACAGCCGTGGACTACCGTACTGTGTCTGCTGCTAATATAGACTGGATGATAATGAGATAAAATTAAAATATATATATATCACACTAGTACTGCAGCCGGACAGGTATATATATTATGTAATGACGGACCTGCTGGACACTGTCTGCAGAATGCGTTTATAAAAACACCACACGACGAGTGTTTAACTTTTTCAGGCAGACAATCACAATATACTGGTGGTCAGCAGACAATCACAATACTGGTGGTCAGTGGTCACTGGTCAGTCACACTGGCAGTGGCACTCTGGCAGCAAAAGTGTGCACTGTACTTAAAATGTACTCCTGCTATAACTGCTCCCCAGTCTCCCCCACAATTAAGCTGTGTGAGCAGTGAGCACTCAGCACAGTCAGATAATGATATACAGTATTACATATGATGCAGCACACTGGGCTGAGCACAGATATGGTATGTGACTGTGTCACACTGTGTATCGTTTTTTTTCAGGCAGAGAACGGATTAATTAAACTGGTGGTCACTGGTCACACTATCAGCAGCAAGTAGTACTCCTCCTAATAATATGCTCCCCAAAATTTGTGTCTCTCTCTAGTACTCTAGTCTAAACGGAGAGGACGCCAGCCACGTCCTCTCCCTATCAATCTCAATGCACGTGTGAAAATGGCGGCGACGCGCGGCTCCTTATATAGAATCCGAGTCTCGCGATAGAATACGAGCCTCGCGAGAATCCGACAGCGGGATGATGACGTTCGGGCGCGCTCGGGTTAACCGAGCAAGGCGGGAAGATCCGAGTCGCTCGGCCCCGTGTAAAAAAACCTGAAGTTCGGGCGGGTTCGGATTCCAAGGAACCGAACCCGCTCATCTCTATTAGTTATCCTGTACTAGTCCTAAATTGTCATCGACTATAAGTCACTGTTTTCCTATTTTGATTATGTGCATATGTACTCTGTATTTGGGCGATGCGGAACCCTTGTGGCGCCATATAAATAAAGGATAATAATAATAATAATAATGCATGTCAGCATTTGTGCAAATTTCCGTTTTACACCCGCTGTCCCCTGGTGTCCCATTTGTCCTTCTGTCAGCTGCTCTGCTTTTGCAAATCCCCTGTGTATTATTATTATTAATATTACTATTACAGGTTGAGTATCCCTTATCCAAAATGCTTGGGACCAGAGGTATTTTGGATATGGGATTTTTCCGTATTTTGGAATAATTGCATACCATAATGAGATATCATGGTGATGGGACCTAAGTCTAAGCACAGAATGTATTTATGTTTCATATACACCTTATACACACAGCCAGGAGGTAATTTTAGCCAATATTTTTATAACTTTGTGCATTAAACAAAGTGTGTGTACATTCACACAATTCATTTATGTTTTATATACACCTTATAGACACAGGCCCTCATTCCGAGTTGTTCGCTCGGTAATTTTCTTCGCATCGCAGCGATTTTCCGCTAATTGCGCATGCGCAATGTTCGCACTGCGACTGCGCCAAGTAAATTTGCTAAGAAGTTTGGTATTTTACTCACGGCATTACGAGGTTTTTTCTTCGTTCTGGTGATCGTAGTGTGATTGACAGGAAGTGGGTGTTTCTGGGCGGAAACTGGCCGTTTTATGGGTGTGTGTGAAAAAACGCTACAGTTTCTGGGAAAAACGCGGGAGTGGCTGGAGAAACGGGGGAGTGTCTGGGCGAACGCTGGGTGTGTTTGTGATGTCAAACCAGGAACGAAACTGACTGAACTGATCGCAGTGGCAGAGTAAGTATCGAGCTACTCAGAAACTGCAAAGAAATTTCTATTCACAATTTTGAGAATCTTTCGTTTGCAATTTTGCTAAGATTCACTCCCAGTAGGCGGCGGCTTAGCGTGTGCAATGCTGCTAAAAGCAGCTTTCGAGCGAACAACTCGGAATGAGGGCCACAGCCTGAAGGTCATTTAATCCAATATTTTTAATAACTTTGTGTATTAAACAAAGTTTGTGTACATTGAGCCATCAGAAAACAAAGGTTTCACTATCTCACTCTCACTCAAAAAAGTCCTTATTTCGGAATATTCCGTATTTCGGAATATTTGGATATGGGATACTCAACCTGTATTATTATTCATAAGGGGGCATCCTTATGTTGTGTTATTTAAATGCTGGCCACTGCCGAGTTGTGGGTTAGCGGTGGCTGCCCAGCAGTGCACACGGGAGAGACTGAGCAGAAGTGTGCGCGGGCGGCAGTGTCATCAGTAGCAGCGGTGACCTCTTTACCCCCAATGGTGAGTGTTCTGTAAAATGTAAGGAAATTAAATTAAACCAAGCTGCATCATGGATGGCATGCATGGTGGCTAGGTAGGGCAGGGTGTTGCAGGGGAATGGGAACAAACTGGGGGTAAATCAGATCTAATCACTGCTGTGTGTTTCCGCAATCAGTGTTAGACTGTGCTTGCGTATGCACCGCAATGCGCACACGCATAGCCAAACGACAGGCATCGCAGACCAGCGTCAGGATGGTGCAAAAATTTCGATCGCACAGGCGTTCGCAAAGTGATTGATAGGAAGAGGCCGTTTGTGGGTGGTAGCTGACAGTTTACAGGGAGTGTACGGAAAAACGCAGGCATGCCCAAGCATTTTCATGGAGGGTGTGTGACGTCAGCTTCGGCTCCGATCAGCGCGTTCTCAACGCACTGTGGGAGTAAGTCCTGGGCTGCACACAGAATGCATACAGCGGATTTTTGAGCTCGGCGTACACATGGGATCACACACTTGCATGGCGAATATACACTCCCCTTGGGCGGCGACTGTCTGAATGCAGGACAGCAAAGTTACCATCCCAGCGATCAGGTCTGAAGTACCCCCTTTGTAGGGTACAGAGTGTGATATAATTAGTGATGAGCGGGTTCGGTTCGTCGGGATCCGAACCCCCCCGAACTTCACCCTTTTTACACGGGTCCGAGGCAGACTCGGATCCTCCCGCCTTGCTCGGTTAACCCGAGCACGCCCGAACGTCATCATCCCGCGGTCGGATTCTCGCGAGATTCGTATTCTATATAAGGAGCCGCGCGTCGCCGCCATTTTTCACTCGTGCATTGGAGATAATCGTAAGAGGACGTGGCTGGCGTCCTCTCAGTTTCTATGTTCAGTGGGCTGCAAATTGTGCTGCAAATATCTGTGCTCAGTGTGCTGCAAATATCTGTGCTCAGTGTGCTGCAAGTGCAAATATCTACGTTCTCTGCCTGAAAAATGCTCCATATCTGACTGTGCTCAGTGTGCTGCAAATATCTGTGCTCAGTGTGCTAATTGCTTTATTGTGGGGACTGGGGACCAGCAGTATTATATAGTAGGAGGACAGTGCAGAGTTTTGCTGACCAGTGACCAGTGACCACCAGTATTATACGTTCTCTGCCTGAAAAACGCTCCATATCTGTGCTGCATAGTATATAGTAGGAGGACAGTGCAGAATTTTGCTGACCACCAGTATAACTATATATATAGCAGTACGGTACAGTAGTCCACTGCTCTACCGACCTCTGTGTCATCAAGTATACTATCCATCCATACCTGTGGTGCATTTCAGTTTTGCACAGTTTGCTGACCACCAGTATATACTATATAGCAGTACGGTACAGTAGGCCACTGCTCTACCTACCTCTGTGTCGTCAAGTATACTATCCATCCATACCTGTGGTGCATTTCAGTTTTGCACAGTTTGCTGACCACCAGTACATAATATATAGCAGTACGGTACAGTAGACCACTGCTCTACCTACCTCTGTGTCGTCAAGTATACTATCCATCCATACTTGTGGTACATTTCAGTTTTGCACAGTTTGCTGACCACCAGTATATACTATATAGCAGTACGGTACAGTAGGCCACTGCTCTACCTACCTCTGTGTCGTCAAGTATACTATCCATCCATACCTGTGGTGCATTTCAGTTTTGCACAGTTTGCTGTCCACCAGTATATAATATATAGCAGTACGGTACAGTAGGCCACTGCTCTACCTACCTCTGTGTCGTCAAGTATACTATCCATCCATACCTGTGGTGCATTTCAGTTTTGTGCAGTTTGCTGACCACCAGTATATACTATATAGCAGTATGGTACAGAAGGCCACTGCTCTACCTACCTCTGTGTCTTCAAGTATACTATCCATCCATACCTGTGGTGCATTTCAGTTTTGCACAGTTTGCTGACCACCAGTATATACTATATAGCAGTACGGTACAGTAGGCCACTGCTCTACCTACCTCTGTGTCGTCAATTATACTATACATCCATACCTGTGGTGCATTTCAGTTTTGCACAGTTTGCTGACCACCAGTATATAATATATAGCAGTACGGTACAGTAGGCCACTGCTCTACCTACCTCTGTGTCATCAAGTATACTATCCATCCATACCTGTGGTGCATTTCAGTTTTGCAGTTTGCTAACCACCAGTATAACTATATAGCAGTACGGTACAGTAGGCCACTGCTCTACCTACCTCTGTGTCGTCAAGTATACTATCCATCCATACCAGTGGTGCATTTCAGTTTTGCACAGTTTGCTGTCCACCAGTATATAATATATAGCAGTACGGTACAGTAGGCCACTGCTCTACCTACCTCTGTGTCGTCAAGTATACTCTCCATCCATACCTGTGGTGCATTTCAGTTTTGCACAGTTTGCTGACCACCAGTATACACTATATAGCAGTACGGTACAGTAGGCCACTGCTCTACCTACCTCTGTGTCGTTAAGTATACTATCCATCCATACCTGTGGTGCATTTCAGTTGTGCTCAGTATATATAGTAGTAGGCCATTGCTATTGATATATTACTGGCATATAATTCCACACATTAAAGAATGGAGAACAAAAATGTGGAGGGTAAAATAGGGAAAGATCAAGATCCACTTCCACCTTGTGCTGAAGCTGCTGCCACTAGTCATGGCCGAGACGATGAAATGCCATCAACGTAGTCTGCCAAGGCCGATGGCCAATGTCATAGTAGAGAGCATGTAAAATCCCAAAAAATAAAGCTCAGTAAAATGACCCAAAAATCTAAATCAAAATCGTCTGAGGAGAAGCGTAAACTTGCCAATGTGCCATTTACGACACGGAGTGGCAAAGAACGGCTGAGGCCCTAGCCTATGTTCAAGGCTAGTGGTTCAGCTTCACCTGAGGTTGGAAGCACTCATCCTCCTGCTAGAAAACTTAAAAGAGTTAAGATGGCAAAAGCACAGCAAAGAACTGTGCGTTCTTCTAAATCACAAATCCCCAAGGAGAGTCCAATTGTGTCGGTTGCGATGCCTGACCTTCCCAACACTGGACGGGAAGAGGTTGCGCCTTCCACCATTTGCATGCCCCCTGCAAGTGCTGGAAGGAGCACCCGCAGTCCAGTTCCTGATAGTCAAATTGAAGATGTCACTGTTGAAGTACACCAGGATGAGGATATGGGTGTTGCTGGCCCTGGGGAGGAAATTGACAAGGAGGATTCTGATGGTGAGGTGGTTTGTTTAAGTCAGACACCCGGGGAGACACCTGTTGTCCGTGGGACGAATATGGCCATTGACATGCCTGGTCAAAATACAAAAAAAAATCACCTCTTCGGTGTGGAATTATTTCAACAGAAATGTGGACAACTGGTGTCAAGCCGTGTGTTGCCTTTGTCAAGCTGTAATAAGTAGGGGTAAGGACGTTAACCACCTAGGAACATCCTCCCTTATACGTCACCTGGACCGCATTCATCAGAAGTCAGTGACAAGTTCAAAAACTTTGGATGACAGCGGAAGCAGTCCACTGACCAGTAAATCCCTTCCTCTTGTAACCAAGCTCCTGCAAACCACACCACCAACTAACTCAGTGTCAATTTACACCTTACACAGGAAAGCCAATAGTCCTGCAGGCCATGTCACTGGCAAGTCTGACGAGTCCTCTCCTGCCTGGGATTCCTCCGATGCATCCTTGAGTGTAATGCCTACTGCTGCTGGCGCTGCTGTTGTTGCTTCTGGGAGTCGATCGTCATCCCAGAGGGGAAGTCGGAAGACCAGTTGTACTACTTCCAGTAAGCAATTGACTGTCCAACAGTCCTTTGCGAGGAAGATGAAATATCACAGCAGTCATCCTGCTGCAAAGCGGATAACTCAGGCCTTGGCAGCCTGGATGGTGAGAAACGTGTTTCCGGTATCCACCATTAATTCACAGGGAACTAGAGACTTGATTGAGGTACTGTGTCCCCGATACCAATACCATCTAGGTACCATTTCTCTAGGCAGGCGATACCAAAAATGTACACAGACGTCAGAAAAAGAGTCACCAGTGTCCTAAAAAATGCAGTTGTACCCAATGTCCACTTAACCACGGACATGTGGACAAGTGGAGCAGGGCAGACTCAGGACTATATGACTGTGACAGCCCACTGGGTAGATGTATTGCCTCCCGCAGCAAGAACAGCAGCGGCGGCACCAGTAGCAGCATCTCGCAAACGCCAACTCGTTCCTAGGCAGGCTACGCTTTGTATCACCGCTTTCCATAAGAGGCACACAGCTGACAACCTCTTACGGAAACTGAGGAACATCATCGCAGAATGGCTTATCCCAATTGGACTCTCCTGGGAATTTGTGACAACGGACAACGCCACCAATATTGTGTATGCATTACATCTGGGCAAATTCCAGCACGTCCCATGTTTTGCACATACATTGAATTTGGTGGTGCAGAATTATTTAAAAAACGACAGCGGCGTGCAAGAGATGCTGTCGGTGGCCCGAAGAATTGCGGGCCACTTTCGGCATTCAGCCACCGTGTGCCGAAGACTGGAGCACCAGCATACACTCCTGAACCTGACCTGCCATTATCTGAAGCAAGAGGTGGTAACGAGGTGGAATTCAACCCTCTATATGCTTCAGAGGATGGAGGAGCAGCAAAAGGCCATTCAAGCCTATACATCTGCCCACGATATAGGCAAAGGAGGGGGAATGCACCTGACTCAAGCACAGTGGAGAATGATTTCAACGTTGTGCAAGGTTCTGCAACCCTTTGAACTTGCCACACGTGAAGTCAGTTCAGACACTGCCAGCCTGAGTCAGGTCATTCCCCTCATCAGGCTTTTGCAGAAGAAGCTGGAGACATTGAAGGAGGAGCTAAAACAGAGCGATTCCGCTAGGCATGTGGGACTTGTGGATGGAGCCCTTAATTCGCTTAACCAGGATTCACGGGTGGTCAATCTGTTGAAATCAGAGCACTACATTTTGGCCACCGTGCTCGATCCTAGATTTAAAACCTACGTTGTATCTCTCTTTCCGGCAGACACAAGTCTGCAGAGGCTCAAAGACCTGCTGGTGAGAAAATTGTCAAGTCAAGCGGAACGTGACCCGTCAACAGCTCCTCCTTCACATTTTCCCGCAACTGGGGGTGCGAGGAAAAGGCTAGGAATTCCGAGCCCACCCCCAGGGCAGTCTGGAGCGAGTGCTGACATCTGGTCTGGACTGAAGGACCTGCCAACGATTACTGACATGTCGTCTACTGTCACTGCATATGATTCTGTCACCATTGAAAGAATGGTGGAGGATTATATGAGTGACCGCATCCAAGTAGGCACGTCAGACAGTCCGTACGTATACTGGCAGGAAAAAGAGGCAATTTGGAGGCCCTTGCACAAACTGGCTTTATTTTACCTAAGTTGCCCCCCCTCCAGTGTGTACTCCGAAAGAGTGTTTAGTGCAGCCGCTCACCTTGTCAGTAATCGGCGTACGAGGTTACTTCCAGAAAATGTGGAGAAGATGATGTTCATCAAAATGAATTATAATCAATTCCTCCGTGGAGACATTCACCAGCAGTTGCCTCCAGAATGTACACAGGGACCTGAGATGGTGGATTCCAGTGGGGACGAATTAGTAATCTGTGAGGAGGGGGATGTACACAGTGAAAGGGGTGAGGAATCGGACGATGAGGAGGAGGTGGACATCTTGCCTCTGTAGAGCCAGTTTGTGCAAGGAGAGATTGATTGCTTCTTTTTTGGTAGGGGCCCAAACCAACCAGTCATTTCAGTCACAGTCGTGTGGCAGACCCTGTCGCTGAAATGATGGGTTTGTTAAAGTGTGCATGTCCTGTTTATACAACATAAGGGTGAGTGGGAGGGCCCAAGGACAATTCCATCTTGCACCTCTTTTTTCTTTCATTTTTCTTTGCATCATGTGCTGTTTGGGGACAATTTTTTGGAAGGGCCATCCTGCCTGACACTGCAGTGCCACTCCTAGATGGGCCAGGTGTTTGTGTCGGCCACTTGTGTTGCTAAGCTTAGTCACACAGCCACCTTGGTGCGCCTCTTTTTTTCTTTGCATCATGTGCTGTTTGGGGACAATTTTTTTGAAGTGCCATCCTGTCTGACACTGCAGTGCCACTCCTAGATGGGCCAGGTGCTTGTGTCGGCCACTTGGGTCGCTTAGCTTAGTCACACAGCTACCTCATTGCGCCTCTTTTTTTCTTTGCATCATGTGCTGTCTGGGGACTATTTTTTTGAAGTGCCATCCTTTCTGACACTGCAGTGCCACTCCTAGATGGGCCAGGTGTTTGTGTCGGCCACTTGGGTCGCTTAGCTTAGTCATCCAGCGACCTCGGTGCATATTTTAGGACTAAAAATAATATTGTGAGGTGTGAGGTGTTCAGAATAGACTGAAAATGAGTGGAAATTATGGTTATTGAGATTAATAATACTATGGGATCAAAATGACCCCCAAATTCTATGATTTAAGCTGTTTTTGAGGGTTTTTTGTAAAAAAACACCCAAATCCAAAACACACCCGAATCCGACAAAAAATTTTCATGGAGGTTTTGCCAAAACGCGTCCAAATCCAAAACACGGCCTCGGAACCGAATCCAAAACCAAAACCCGAAAAATTTCCGGTGCACATCACTAGATATAATAGGTATATTTTGAGCAAGGGGGATTATTATGCGATTCCAGGGGACGGGGTCACAACACCGATGCTGGCCTCCTGATAGTCATGATCCCGTCAGGGTCGAGGTAAGTATCCTAACTCCCACCGAACCCTCCCATACCACTGCTTAACCTCACTCCTTATTGCCTAACCCGAACCTCTCCCTTAGTGCCTAAACCTGACCCCCACTTTCCGCAGCCCTACTCATCCCCCCCTTAGTGCCTAAACCTACCCCCCCATGGTGCTTAATCCTAACCCTCTCCCCACAGCCTAACCCTAACGTTCCCCTCTGCAGCCTCACCCCAACCACCCCCGGGTGGCACTTTAACCTAACCCTCTCTGCGTGATGTAATAGGTATATAGTGAGTAGGGTACATATGGGGATATAATATGTATATGGGGGATAATTCTGAGTTGATCGCAGCAGGAACTTTGTTAGCAGTTGGGCAAAACCATGTGCACTGCAGGGGTGGTAGATGTAACATGTGCAGAGAGAGATAGATTTGGGTGGGTTATTTTGTTTCTGTGCAGGGTAAATACTGGCTGCTTTATTTTTACACTGCAATTCAGATTGCAGATTGAACACACCACACCCAAATCTATCTCTCTCTGCACATGTTATATCTGCCTCCCCTGCAGTGCACATGGTTTTGCCCAACTGCTAACAAAGTTCCTGCTGCGATCAACTCAGAATTACCCCCATAGTGAGTAGGGTACATGTGGTGATATAATAGGTATATAGTGGATAGGGTACGCAGGGTGATATAATATGTTTATATCGAGTAGGGTATGCAGGGTGCTAAGGACCCTAATCACTGTGTCACTGTGTGCATACTTTATCACCTTCTGTGGTATGCTGCTCTTCGTACTATAATTTTCACCTGACTGCACTCTTGAGTGGAAATAGATACGCCCATGGGTGGAGCTAGACATGCCCCTTTGGGTGGAACATGACAAGCCCCCCTCAAAGGCGCTCCTACAATCTCCCTGAAACTACTTTTCAAAAGTAGGCAAGTATGAGTAATACCCTCTTGTATTTGCAGCTTCCGTAGTCTGTATCTTTCCTACAATGTTTTGGGTGTAAAACACCTTATCCTCCTGTGTTGGACATTTCCACTGTTTAGTTCTACCGTACTGATCATTCATTACTGAAACTAACTTCAGACCCAATAACATGTGTCACCTCCCCAGGATACTGCTGTCCATTGTAAGTTACAAACAACCAGATTCCTTTTTCAGTTTCATTTTCAGCTACTTAAATTCATTATTGGATGAACCTGCATTTGCATATACCTGTACTTCTTTAATTCCATGTAACTTTGATATTCCTGGAATACTTGTTGCATACTTGTTCCAGATCTCATCATTACGTGGAATGTCTTTTTCATGGTTGGTATTCAGTATGCCGGCTGTAGGGATACCAGTGCTCAGTATACCGGCGCCGGAATCCCGACACCAGGCATACGACAACTATTCTCCCTCTTGGGGGTCCACGACCCCCCTGGAGGGTGAATAAATAGCGTGACGCACATAGCCCAGCTGTCAGTAAGGTGGAGGCCGGGATCCCGGTGCAGGTATGCTGTCCGCCGGGATCCCGGCCACCGGCATACCATACTACACCCCTTTTTCACCAATGTATAGGACTCTTGTGGCTGACATCAGTGACTTTACAAGTTCTGCAACATCATAAGCAGATTGACAATAGGGGCATTGGCCTTTTTGCTCATTACTCTTTGCCTCACAATTGATTTGGCTCTTCTTCCTATGCCACCAACCACACCCTTGCCATGTGAGGTGGCAAAATACTTTCAGTGAAACATCTTGCTGTATTTTTCACTGCGTTCTTTTAGAAATAAAACCATATATCCAGAGGCGGATTGGCCATAGGGTCTACAGGGAAGATCCCCGGTGGGCCGACGCACCAGTGGGGCCTGTTTTGTTTGAGGACATGTGGTCCTATTTATAGACATAATGAATAAGATGCCAAACAATTTGCATATATGAAAATTACTTTGCCACTTAGCCTGTGATTGCAGATGATCTAGTGTATGCTCTGTCTGCCTGCTTGGCTGACATATAAGATTGAGTGAATAGTGATTGGGATATGGTTGGTGTAATAAGCAAGAAAATATATCTTTCTAAAGAATTATATAGTTTCCTAAATTCTGAAGGTGTATCATATAATGTGCTCATAATATGTAATTTTATTTCCTTTTAACTTCCCCTTGATGCTGGACATGCCCACTATCTGGAAAGTCTTGGGGGGAGGGTGCTGCTGCCATGGCTCATGGCTAGAACTTATACCTCTGGTGCTGCCCAAGTGGGGCCACTAGTACAATTTTTTTCCAGGGCCGCTTTTTGTTCCCAATCCGCCCCTGCATATATCTGTTCTTAAACTATGAAGAAGGTCCATCTGTCCACATCACTTCTTTGAAGTTCTTATTCTCTTCAGAGCTTGGATGAATTTATTGACATAAATTGTCTGGATAAAACATCTAACTACTTTTTTTCTTTTTCTTTAGTGTCAGAACAGAATAGGAAAGTGACAAGTCTGGTGGCACATAACAGCGGCAGTGAATAATGTCACACTGCTTCTAGACCAAAGAGCAGAGAAGGGAGGGAAGGAAAAGAGAGAGTGGCCCCTCCTCCCCCTCCAGCTGGACGCCTGGAACCGCTGTCAATCTCCATATTCAGGGCAGGCAGCGGCTACATTGAGATCTGGCGGTGGGCAGCAAAGCGATATACAATGAGTCAGTCATTGTATTGCCGGTGGCTGTGGACCCCTTCACAGCGTCGGGCCTCCACTGGCAGTTCCGCCACTGTCCAACATGATAAACACAGCCTTCAAGACTGGAAAACACGTAATAATGCACAGAAGTCCTGTGCATCAATTTCAATTGTCCCGTGCATCACAAGGTTTAAAAATTCATATGATTTCACAGTTGTTTAATTATTTCATTTCATTTATACCAAAGCAATTTCTGAAGTATATTTAAATAGAAAATGCATTTTACAAGCATATACCCCTTTACAATTCACAGAATTATTCATTACATTCTGTTAAGGTAGAAAATATTATTTTCTGCAAGTCCCGTGCATCACACGCTTTTAATTATTTTTTCCTTTTAAACTGGTCTGCTAAGAAATTGTTATTATATGAAAACTTAATTGCTTTGTAGCAATGTCCTACCCTATAACTTAAGACCCACTAAAGCTGTCCCGTGCCTCAGGAGAATCGCCCTGAATAGAGCACTGCCCAAAGCATCCTTCGGTACTGTAGTAACTGATGACTGCAGGGTGCCTTTCCATGCACCCTACATCCACATGCAGATGCACGTGGTAGCGATGGTGCCACCCAAAGGGCCTTGCATTCTGTGCGGCGGCACCATTCACACACCTCAGTCTAAATATGACCCTGCGTATACAAGTGGATTACAAGCAGAAATAGAGAAGCTGCTTCATTTAAGTTAGAGATGTGCGCCGGCCTCCGTCATGGGTTTTGGTTTCGGGGCTGTATCTCATTCATGTTTTGGATCTGTATTTGGTTTTGCAATAACCGCCCATGTGGTTTGGGTTTTGGATCTGTATTTATGTAATAAAAATCATAAAAAACAGCTAAAATCACATAATTTTGGCCTGTTTTTGTTCCTACGGTTTTAATAACCACAATAACATTGTTTTCCACTCATTTCCAGTCAATTTCGACCACCTCACAGCTCACAATATTGTTTTCGTTCGTTTTAGGACAAATGCGGCTACGAGGTGGCTGCCGACAGAGCAGCTGCATAAACACATGGCAGTTTGTAGCACATATATAAAACATTGCTAACTCAGCAGTAATGAAAAGTGGTGCAAGATGGAATTGTCCTTGGGCCCTCCCTCCCATGCTTATGTTGGATATTAAAAAGGACATGCACAGTTTAACAAACCAAGCACTTAATTGACAAGGATTGACACTTTTGTGGCTTGAGTGCTTGCTTTTTTGGGACATTTTTTTGAAAGGACTACCTCCAATCACTAATCAGGAGGTTGATGATGAGGGTGTTAATTACATGATAAATTTCATGAACTCACCGCAAATTACGTAACATGGAGGATGATGCCTAGATGGCTAACATCTCTAACTCTACTAACTTTGGCCTCACAAATGGAGCAGATGCCTTCACAAACATTGTCAGGATTTGGCTAAAAATGATTCCACACCCAAGAGGTGGCTTTTTTGGTCTTATGCCCAGGCATCACAATGGCTTTCTTTTTATCACAGGCAAGAACTGCAGCCACTGGTGGCTTACTTACACACACCACATCATCAACATCCTCAGTGTCAGATAGTAGTAGTATACACATATCCCCCTCATCCTGTTACACCTCCACACATAAATCCATAATTTTTATTAGCCCTCATCACCATCTTTACTTGTACTGCTCCCTACATGTGCAGATGATACAGAAATGGTGGAAGGAGGTAAAAAAAAGTTTCTTTGAGGATAGTGAGAGAAAGGTCTGACTCACACATAGCTAATGTGGACACCCCTAAACATTCCTCAGGGATGTGTGACGGTTCGGAATGCACAGTTTTTCTACTGACTTAGTGGTTTTCATGTTTTCAGATCTGAATAAACCCCTTAGTGTCGTAATGGCATATTGCCAAATTATGTTTCTCTGCAACTATCTTTCCTTTTGATGTTTTTCTTTACCACTGTAAAATTATATTGCTTCATTGATTTTACATACCCTGACTTAAGCCCTCCTGCCCTTTGGCATCTGCGTTAGTAGATGATGTTGAGGGACATGTATTGTTGTGACTGGTGGCAGCAGCTGCATCACTAGTAATTGTTCCCTGCTCTTGTCTCAGTTGTTCATCCTCCATATCTATCAACACACACAAAGTGTCTTACAGCACACACTGCAATTTGTATAAAAATGTGCCACCTACAGTGTTACACATTACGTGTATGAGTCAGAATATATATTTCACTGCAGTTCACTGTAACCTACAGTGTCACACAATACGTGTATGAGTCAGAAATAATAATATAACACTGCGGTTTACTTTCATCTACAGTGTCACACAATATGTGTTTGAGTCAGAAATAATAATGTAACACTGTGGTTTACTTTCACCTATACTGTAGTGTCACACACACTGGAGGACACAGCAGCCCCTTGATGGATGGACACAGCACCACTATATGTACAACAAAGCATGGAGCACTTACAGTGTCGCAATACGTGTATGATTATACACTGCAGTCTGACTGGCAGTGTCACAGAAAAATAATATTGCACACTGATGTATTTCACACGAAAAAAAATATTTTTAAATTATATACAGTATTTAGCTGTTAGCTTTTATTTTTACTAAACTGGGGCAGAGCACCACTAGATTGACAGAGCACCCCTGGAGGACACAGCTGCCCCTTGATGGATGGACACAGCACCCCTTTATGTACTGTATAACAAAGCACAGACTACTTACAATGTTCCAATACATGTATTATACACTGCAGTCTGAACGGCAGTGTCAAAAAAATTATAATAGTATAGTACACTGGGGTATTTCATTAAAAAAAAAAATATTATATATTTTTTCATTATATATTTAGCTTTTATTTTGTTTAAACTGGGGCAGAGCACCACTAGATTGACAGAGCACCCCTGGAGAACACAGCAGCCCTGTTATGTACAGAGAGAGTACCCCTGGAGGACACATCAACCCCATCCCCTTGATGGAGAACACAGCAGCACCCATAGATGAAAGACACAGCACCCTTGGAGGACACAGCAACCCCTTTACAGATGAAAAAAACACTCCTGGAGAACAAAGCAACCCCAGCTCCTTGATGGACAACACAACGTCACTCCTGGATGGACAACACAGCACCCCTGGATGGACACCGCATGGACACATCCATTCAATAAAAGCTCCACAACTGTGGAGTGAAGATGGCACGATCACCGGGGGATCTTTATAGAATCAAAAACCTGTGATAATCCGATAGCAGGATGATGACATTTTGCCTTGTTTCGGGATTTGAATCAGGTGGGAAAATCCGAGCCGGACTCGGATACAGGCTTGTATCGTGAAGTTCGGTTGAAGACTGCCCGTGGCATGCCAAAATCAGTGAGTATGCATGCAAGCAGGGCAGTTGACAATGTAAATGGCTTTCCCCTGAGACAGGGAAATGGTTTTCCGTGCCATGGGGACGATGTGTTGATATACATATTGTTGCATTGATGTATTGATACATCGTATGCTTGTGTCCCTGATTTTTATTTTTGGAAAATAGCAACCCTATGTTTGATTACCAAGTGTCCCAAGCAAGATTACTCAAGTTAATCACTTTGGCAATATATTGGACTTGGGTACAGAAGGGGACATATTCAATTGCCAGTGGAATTTTGAAAACCCTCATCACGCAGGGTTTTTGCCACAGCCACAAGGTTTTTCCTATTCAATTGCCTGGCCTAATTTAAGCTAAAAATGTAGGGGACCCTTTCAGATCCAATTGGATACTTCCCCTAATGACTAATTAAGCAATTGAAAGTTTACAATTAGCTTAATGAATCCAATAATGACATGCAATGACATTATTTCTTATAAAAAAAATGACCTCAAATTACCCCCAAATCAACTCAGCAAGTTATATAGCTTGTCTGCTAGATGGAAAGTAAATAATTTGTTGGGCTGATCAGGGTTTACAAAGGGAAAACCTGGTTTTACCTAGAATGAAGTCATTACTCTGGACCCAGTGAATACAGTGGTGCTTTAAAGTTTGTGAACGCTTCAGATTTTTTTCTTAGATTTCTGCTGAAATTTAGCCTAAAACTACCTCAGATTTTCACACAAGCCCTAAAGTAGATAAAGAGAAGCAAATCAATCATATGACACAAAAAAATAAATGTACTAATTATTTTATTGAGGAAAATGAAATAATATCACATAGCTGTGAGTGGCGAAAGTATGTGAACCTTTGGGTTTAGCAGATATTTTGAAGGTGAGTCAGGTATTTTTAATCTATTGGATTATAATAAGGTGTGAGTGGACAACCTGTCTTTTTAAAAGAACAGGGAACTATCAAAGTCTGAAGTTCACAACACATGTTTGTGGAAGTGTATCGTGCCACAAACAACAAAGATTTCTGAGGATCGCAGAAGAAAAGTTGTTGATTCTCATCAGGCTGGAAAAGATTACAAAACCATCTCTAAAGAGTTTGGACTCACCAATCAACAATCAGACTGATTGTGTACAAATGGAGGAAATTCCAGTACTTTATTACTAGAGATGAGTGGGTCCGATTCTCAAAGAACCGGACTCACCCCAACTTCCTGATCTGAGTCCGGCTCAGGGTTTCCAGCCAGACTTGGATCCCAATACTAGGCAAAACGTCATCATCCCGCTGTCAAATTCTCGCAGGGTTTTGGATTCTATAAAGGTCCCAGTAATACCCTGAACGGACATGTCCATCTCAGTGAGGAAGTTGGCATGGGCATGGGGCTGCTGGCTGCTGTAGGGCTGGTGCATACTCTCCAATATTTTACACATAAAAATCGGTACAAATTAGGAAAAGGGGTGTGGCCACGGGTAAAGGGGGCATGGTCACGCCCCCTTTCCTATACTTTCAATGGAAGTTTTGAGAGTCAAAAATCGGTACAGACCATAAAAAAGGTACTGTACCTTCCAAAAAGTTACAGTTGGAGGGTATGCTGGTGTATCAGTCCAGGGGTGTTCTGTCTGTCATTAAGTGGTGTATATGACAAGAGGTGATCTGTCCATATTCCTCCAGGGGCAACCAGTATACTATGTGTACATCCAGAGGCTGGTGTGTCCTATGTGTCAGTATCAGTCATTGGGTGCTCTGTCTGTTGTTAAGTGGTGTGTTTTACAAGGGATGATCTGTGCATAATCCATATACATCCAGGGGCTCTCAGTGCTAAAAAAAAAAAAAAAACCAGTATACTATGTGTACATCCAGGGGCTGGTGTGTCCTATGTATCAGTATCAGTCCAGGGATGCTCTGCCTGTCTGGTGGTATATCTGACAAGGGGTGATCTATCCATATACATCCAGGGGCTCTGCTCTAGTGTTATAAAAAATCCAGTATACTGTGTGTACATCCAGAGGCTGGTGTGTCCTATGTGTCAGTATCAGTCATGGGATGCTCTGTCTGTCGTCTGGTGATGTATCTGACAAGGGGTGATCTGTCCAAATACATTCAGGGGCTCTGCCTAGTGTTAAAATTCCCCAGTTTGTGTTTGTATGTCCAGGAGTTCGTGTTTCCGACTTCTATCCGTATTAGTCCAGGGCTGCTCTGTCTTTCATCTGGTGTTACTGACAATAGATTTTTTGTTTGTGCATTACCCCAGTGTACTATACAATTATTATTTTATTTTCATAAGTACTGTGACACTGCCGGTCAGATCGCAGTACATTATTATTTTGAACTCATACTCATATTGTGCGACACTGTGGGTGAAGGTGGTACCACAGTAATATATTTTAGTTCATATTCATACACGTATTGTGTGACACTGTTGGTGAAATTAAACCAGAGTGTTCAATTACTATTTTTGACTCATAGAAATATTGTGTGACACTGTAAGTGAAAGTAAACCGTAGCGTTAGATAATTATCTCTGACTCATACACATATTGTGACACTGAAGGTGGTACATTTTTTGTACAAATTGTGGTGTGTGCTGTATCCCACTTGGTTTGTGTTTGTTAATAGATATGGAGGATGAACAATTGAGAGGACCGGCATAGACGGTTTAAATCAGAGCATGTAAAATAAATAAAAAGTAAAAGATGGATTAGTAAAAGTCAGATTAGTGCAATAATTTAACCAATAAAAAATGGTTGTCTATGCAATAAAGACCATCACCAATGCCCCCCAATGATTCATTTACATTTTTTAAATCACATAAATTAAATGAATGTACTAATCAATACTTCCTTCCACTACATACATAATCTACCTTCATTGGGCCCCTGATCTAGTGATTGATAAAGATCTGTGTCAGACCATTTTTGCTTTAAAAAAAAGAAGTAAATTACAAAAACAGCTAAAATCACATGATTTGGCATTTTTTGGTTCCTAGAGTATAATTAACCCCAATAACATTCATTTCCAGGCAATTTTGACAGCGATAGAATCAATGAAAAATATATATTGTACTATATATATTTTTAGATGCTGTAATCATTAGAGATGAGCGGGTTCGGATGTAACGCCAGAATTAACGCCAGTTCGGTTTTATCCAGATTTTTCTTATTGGCTATCCAAAACACGTGACATCCGTGAGCCAATAAGATGCTGTTTTGAGAACCGAGTAAATCCGAGTAAAACCGAGTAAATCCGAACCCGCTCAGCTCTAGTAATCATCTGAACAGATTATTTTCAACCTCAATGTAGGATCAGTTCCTGAAATTTACAGTGCATCTTGAAAGTATTCACAGTGCTTCATTTTTTCCACATTTTGTTATGTTACAGCCTTATTCCAAAATGGAATAAATTATTTTTTTCCCTCAGAATTCTACACACAATATCCCATAATGACGTGAAAAAAGTTTTTTTGAGATTTTTGCAAATTTATTAAAAACTAAAAATGAATTTATTCCATTTTGGAATAAGGCTGTAACGTAACAAAATGTGGAAAAAGTGAAGCGCTGTGAATACTTTCCGGATGTATTGTATGTTCGAAATGGAGAAGGTAACTGCTTCATCCAGCTTTACGCAAGGTATGTAGTACCATGTAAATACATGTTTTTGACCAATATACACAACTAGTTTTTGTATTTATTCAACATATTTCCAATTTATTGCACACATTTTGGCAGAAAGGGAGTGCCATTGTGCCGAATCCCTGATGTGGCTCCCTTATATGGAAACCAAAACCTGCAAGATCCGATGCTGGATGAAAACAATATTGTGATGTGGTCAAAATTTACTGGAAATGAGTGTAAATGAATGTTATTGAGGTTAATAATACTGTAGGAACAATGGGGGTGTCACAATCCATGCAGTTTCTCTTCCATGCCTGGGGTGTCGCTCTCTGCTCTGGTGTTTCAGCACTATGGTCTGAGTATCTGCAGCTTGGTATTTACCTGTTACCGCAGATGTAAGCAGCACCTGATTTTCCTATATAGATCAGCCACACAAGCTTCCTGATGCCAGTTCATTATGTCAAGTCTGCTCAGTGTCTGCATTCTGGATCATGCTTCTAGCAAGTATACTCTGTGCTTTCCTGCTGCTTCTAGGTTCTGGTCTTCTGCAATGTGCTATCCTCATGCAACTGATTTGCGTTATCTGGGACACTACTCTGCACCTCCAGTGTGTAATGTAATTGCTATTTGGGACTTTGCTCATTGCCTACTCACAAGTCTATATCAGTCTGCCTCAGTGGTGCAAGTAGAAAAACAATCCTAGTTGCACTGTGTGCGCGCGCAAAAAAAAGGGTGTGGCTATGGAAAATGGGGGCGTATCAACATGACATGCCATCCATTTCTCATCAGTCTGGGAACATTCCTTTTCCATCCATATAGCACATCTACAGCAGTGACCGTTATTCACATTACACCACACATCAGAGCCCCTTATACTTGCTACGCCACACAACAGAGCCCCTTATACACGTTACACCAGATAGCAGAGATCCTTATACACGTAACGCCAGACAGCATAGCCTCTTATACACGTTACACAAGACAAAAGCCAGTTACACATGTTACGCCAAACAGAGCCCCTTATACATGGTATGCCAGACAACAGAGACCCTTATACATATCTTAAGAAAATCCAAAAGGGTTAGAGTGGGGCCACAGGGGGGACAATAGGGGACACAGTGAGCAGAGTGGCGCAATAGAGGGGAGAGTAGGGGACACGGGGGAGAGTAGGGGAAACAGGTGGGAGAGTGGGGCCACAGGGGAGAGAGTAGGGGACACAGGGGGGAGAGTAGGGGACACAGGTGGGAGAGTGGGGCCACAGGGGGGAGAGTACGGGACACAGGGGGGAGAGTAGGGGGCACGGGGGAGAGTGGGACCACAGGGGGGGAGAGTAGGGGACACAGGGGGAGAGTAGGACACACAGGGGGGAGAGGGTTGGACACAGTGGGAAGAGTAGGGGACACATAGGGAGAGTCGGGCACACAGGGGGGAGAGTAGGGCACACATGGGGGAATATAGGGTACACATGGGGGAAAATATGGTACACAGAGGGGAGAGTAGGGCACACATGGGGGAGAATAGGGGACACAGGGGGAGAGTAGGGGACACAGGGGGGAGAGTGTGGGGGAGAGTAGGAGACAGAGCAGATCAGGGCATCACACAGAGGGAATACTATATGAAGCAGCGCAGGCACTCACCTACAGCACTGGCCGTGCACCAGGGGGAGCAGCAGCAGCACCGTCCACAACCACTTCTTCAACCACAGTGATCAAGTATCCTGTCTTCTAAGTAATAATCTCCTTAACATAATTTCCTGTACTTGTTTCTTATCCAGTGTCTTCAGACTAGGGTATTCCAATACACAATCTTTAGGCTACTGTATTGGACATTTATACTTTTACACATAGTTGTGACTCACTTAGTTGTGACTGATACCTGCTGTTGTTGCCTTCTGAATACTGCATTTCCCTGTATAAAATATACCAGCTGTTGCACCTTGAACATAGGTTGTTTCCGGTCAGTATGTCCATGCAGGAAAAATCCCACGTGAACCTTGACAGACGGTTATTCAGTAAGGGTTGCAGATTCTGCTAAAAAGCCGAATCGGCAATCCTTTATTTTGCATGCTTGGGGCCGCCCATCACAGGGCACGGCCACCCAGCATACTGAATGGCCTGCACAACGGCTGCATGGTGGTCGCAGCAACTGTGGACAACCCTTGCAGCTGCAGCTAGGCTGCGTATGCAGGCGGTCACCGCCATTTTCTTGATTGGAGCTGCTGCACGTGATGTCACGCAGCAGCTCTAATAACACCGCCAACCTGCATCCATTTTGCCCACAACACTCCAAAGCCGCCCCCCGCCCACCCCGGGAACACCTCTGCCTGTCAATCAGGCAGAGGCATTTGCAGCAAATTAGATCAGATCGAATTGGCTGCTAGCACAGATGGGACCTGCATGTGTGCATTGGTGCCTGAAACGGGGTTATTGAATAACCCCAAAGACAGGCCCAAATTCAGTAATTTTAGCTGTTTTTATGATTTTTTTTCTAAAAAAAAATCTAAAAATACAGATCTAAAACCGAAACCCACAAGGGTGGTTTTGAAAAAACCAATACAGATCCAAAACATGAAGGAGATACAGATCCAAAACCAAAACTCAGAACCCAAGATTTGGGCCAGTGCACATCTGTAATTATTACCCTCCCCAGGTCGACCAACATAGATCACGCCAAGAGCAAGACTTCTAAGGACTAATCAACAATTACCAGAAATGTTTACATGCAGTTATTGCTGCACAAGGTTGTCATACCAGATACTGAAAGCAAAGGTTCACATACCTTTGCCACTCACAGATAAGTGATATTGGATCATTTTCCTCAATAAAAAATTAGCACGTCTGATTTTTTTGTCTCATTTGTTTGAATTCCCCCACACTCCCTAGGTTGTGATTTCCTCGGAGCAGAGCCCTCTTCCCTCCTGTTCTCACAACCCTCTTCTCTCACACTTCAATTACAGCTCTCTAACCTACAGATGTTGCCACCTTTATCTTGACCGATTCTCCGCCAAGACGGTCGTTTAGTCACGCTAAGGCGATAGCTGAGTTTAATCCCAGGCAGGCGCGTTGAGGCGATTCTAGATACTCAGCATGCATTACACATCTCCACCACTGGGTGGCTAATGCTCCACTAATCCAGTACTTTCGATCGTACAGTATAGCGGCGGATTGATCTACAGCTCTGGCAATTGGTCAGTGATGACTGTAATGTTAATACTGTAGGCGTAACGGGAGGCGGTGTAAAAAGATGGTGACCTATGGAGATGCAACTAATTGTGTAAAAGGAAGAATGTACAGTACAATGTATAAACACCGTGCTTTTAAAATACATGTACAGTACATGAGTGTCTGAGTTCCCTAAGGCATAATGGGAATGGTGGGCTAGCGGGAGGCGGTGGAAAATACCGTGCTTTACAAATGCGAGCGTCCGAGTCCCCTAAGGCATAAACCAACACCAATGGGGAGGGGGCCGGGCGCTGTTTGCTGTACTTTTACACATGAAATTGGGAATCTCTCATCAGGCGTTGTGGGCTAGCGATGAAGGCTCCCACGCTGGGGGTCCAGGGTTCGAGACCTGATGTGCCTTCTTTTTTTTTTTTTTTTTTTTAATAATATACTGTATTACTTTATTTTCATTGTAAGACAGTCAATGGAAGGGTGCACACAAGTTACATATAAATCAGAGTACATCTGCAGGAGCGATTCTTTACGCTAAATGCAACTACACAGCGGCAATGAGTAGAAATGAGTGTATTCTGACGCAACTAATTGAGCAAAACAGTACTGTAGATTTTCGGCATTTTTGTATTGCACAGGACCTGAATTCCCTTCCTGTCTACTGCATGATCTGTGCAGGCTCCCAGGGAGGAAGGGCGATGGGGGTAGGGGGAGACGATGGAAAATACCGTGCCTTTGAAATGCAATTATATAAGCGTCCAAGTCCCCTACGGCATAAACCAACACCAATGGGAAGGAAGTGCCAACCTTTTTTTTTATGTGTTCCCGTGACATTCACTTTAATATTTTTTTTTTCCTCTCTAATACATCCAATGGAAGGATGCACACAAGTTTCACATAAATCAGAGTAGATCTGCAGGAGCGATTCTTTACGCTAAATGCCACTACACAGCGGTAATGAGTAGAAATGAGTGTATTCTGAGTGAGTAAACCAGTACTGTAGATCTTCGGCATTTGTGTATTGCACAGGACCTGAATTCCCTCCCTGTCCACTGCATGATCTGTGTAGGCTCCCAGGGGAGAAGGGCGATGGGCTAGCGGGAGGCGGTGGAAAATACCGTGCTTTACAAATGCGAGCGTCCGAGTCCCCTAAGGCATGAACCAACACAAATGGGGAGGGGGCCGGGCGCTGTTTGCTGTACTTTTACACACGAATTTGGGAATCTCTCATGAGGCATCGTGGGCTAGCGATGAAGGCTCCCACCTCCCACGCTGGGGGTCCAGGGTTCGAGACCTGATGTGCCTTCTTTCTTTTTTTTTATTGTAATAATATACTGTATTACTTTATTTTCATTGTAAGACAGTCAATGGAAGGGTGCACACAAGTTACATATAAATCAGAGTGTCAGGAATCGACTCACCAAGCTGACATCTGTCCGCCGCTGCGGACTCCGTCCTGGGTCCCTGCGTTCATCTGTCATCCGCGTCTCTGCCATCAGACGCCATCCTGGGCCTGGGAGCGCTCCTGTGATAGCGGGCGTGTAGCACGCCGCGTTCCCGCTAGGCCGCGGCATGGGCGCCGCCATGACAGCCTCCAGCAGTCAGCATACGGCGGCCAATCCGGTGCTTGGCCGCACCCACTTTTCCTCACTCCACCAATGACTGTTTAACAAGGGGTATATATGAAGCTGCAGGATCAGTCTGCAGGCATCCTGAACTTTGTGTCACTCCTGCGACTCATGTGTAAGGATCTGGTTCCTGTTTCCTCCGTGTACCTGGATACCTACCTGCTGTTCCGTGTTCCTGGCTTTCTACCTGAGACTTTGTACTCCGGGTTACTTTTCACAGCTCCGTGGAACTTCAAGCCCCAGCAATACCTGCATCCATCTACAGGCTTCACACTCATCACATCTCTGTGTGCTTCAGCCTAGCAGTAGAGACTGACTCCAGGTGTGTTCCATCTCCCCACCTGTGATGCAGCTTGCTCGCTGCCAGTGCCTCATCACCTGCACTGTGGACATAGTCAGACTCCTGCCTCTGCTACCAGGTTTGCCATACAACACCATCTCTGCTGGTTCCATGTTTTAATCTGCTCTGGTTTCCATACCAGAATATTCTCTGCCAAATTATCACTCATCTGTTATCATCACTACCGGTTATTATTTCATCAGTCACCATTCATTCTGTTACCATAGACTCTCAGCTATTACGCTGTACAATTGACATTTGCATTTCTACTGTTATTTTCTGCTGCCGTTTGTGAATCATCTGTATAATAAATATCATTGCGCTCATGCGCAGAAACATAATCCAGCCTCCTCGTTTTCTCCCATCCACCTCCACTGACCCACTAGCGCCCCCTCCGGGGACACAGACAAAACCAAGTCTGACAGTAAGTTCAGGATGGATGGACTCGGATGGTGGACGGAGTGTGGGGTCAGAGGCCTTGCAAAATCTGGTCTCCCGTCTGGATGGTCAAGAGGCTGCGCAGCAGCAGATGTTCCAGTTCCTGCAAGGGATGTCCTCCCGGATAGATACACTACAGCAATCCCTGCCTAGTGTACACACTTCTACAGTTCCTGTTACTCCAGCACCTGCCAGTACTGTGAGTTCCTCTATGCCGGCTGCATCAGCTCCAGTGTCACGTCTGCACCTGCCCGTGCCAAGCAAGTATGATGGCAGCCCAAAGTTATGTCGCGGGTTTCTCAACCAATGTGAAATCCAGTTTGAATTGTTGTCACATAATTTCCCCACGTCAAGATCCAAGGTTGCCTACATCATCTCTCTACTTTCTGGATCTGCTTTGAGTTGGGTGTCTCCTCTGTGGGAACGTGCCGACCCTCTGATTAACAACTATACAGAATTCGTGTCAACCTTCAGACGGATCTTTGACGAGCCTGGTCGTGCAACATCAGCTTCTGCAGACCTAATCCAACTTCGTCAAGGTACCCGTAGTATGGGACAATATGTCATCCAGTTCCAGACGTTGGCCGCAGAGATTCAGTGGAACAATCAAGCCCTGGTAGCAGCTTTCTGGCATGGACTCTCTGATCGGATCAAAGACGAACTGGCAACTCGCGATCTTCCTGTACAATTGTCTGATTTAATTTCCCTGTGCATCAAGTTGGACTCTCGCATCCGCGAACGCAACAATGAACGTGCTCGGAGTGAGCCACGCAGATTAAGGATGATACCTTCCGTACAGTTCCAGTCTCCACCTTCTGATGAGCCTATGCAAATAAATAGGTCCCGCCTAACTCCTGAGGAGCGGTCAAGAAGACTTCGTGAGAGACTTTGTCTTTATTGTGCGGCTGCAGGTCACCAGATTAATTCCTGCACAGTGCGTTCGGGAAACGCCAGATCCTGACTTGTAAAGGAGGAGTCAAGTTGGGATCTTCTAGACAAGCTCCTTCTAATCAAGACCTTATCCTTCCTGTGACTTTAGAGACTTCAGTTGGGCTTCAGTCTGCATCAGCATTAGTGGACTGTGGAGCCGCAGGAAATTTCATCACCCAAGCTGCGGTAAATAAATTTTGCTTGCCTGTATGTGAACTTTCTTACCCAGTCTACATTACCGCCGTGGATGGTAGCCGAATCTCCAAGGGGAATATTTCTCACCAAACTGCACCAGTGGTTTTGGGAGTTGGGTTCCTACACTCAGAATTAATAAAGTTCTTAGTCATTCCTCAAGCCACCCAGGAGATCGTTTTGGGCATGCCCTGGCTCCAGCTACACAATCCACAGTTTGACTGGTCAACGTTACAACTTACTTCATGGGGTTCACATTGCCATCAGTCCTGTTTAGCCCAAGTTTGTCCAATCAAGTCTACTGAAGTAAAAACCCAGTCAAGTCTTCCTGCGGCTTATCAAGATTTCTCTGATGTCTTCAGTGAAAAGGCCGCGGATGTCCTGCCGCCCCATAGAGAATGGGATTGTCCCATCGATCTCCTTCCTGGCAAGAAGCCACCTAGGGGGCGTACCTACCCGTTATCTGTTCCCGAAACTGAAGCGATGAGCGACTACATCCGGGAGAATTTACAGAAGGGATTCATCCGTCCTTCATCATCACCCGCTGGTGCAGGCTTCTTCTTTGTTAAAAAGAAGGATGGAGGACTGCGTCCATGCATTGACTACCGGGGTCTCAATGACATTACCATTAAAAATAGTTATCCATTACCACTCATTACCGAATTATTTGACAGAGTTAAAGGAGCCCGCATCTTCACCAAGCTAGATCTCCGCGGTGCCTACAACCTCATCAGAATCCGGAGTGGTGACGAATGGAAGACAGCTTTTAACACTCGAGATGGTCATTACGAGTACCTGGTAATGCCATTCGGGTTGAGTAATGCCCCAGCAGTGTTCCAACACTTTGTGAACGAAATCTTCCGTGACGTTCTGTATAAATACCTCGTTGTTTATCTGGATGATATCCTCATCTTCTCCCAAGATCTTCCCTCTCATCGTCTACAAGTCCGTGAAGTCCTCCGACGTCTTCGTGAGAACCGGCTCTACGGTAAACTATCCAAGTGTACCTTTGAAGTTTCCTCTATACCCTTCCTGGGTTATATAATTTCCGGATCGGATCTCCAGATGGACCCGACAAAGTTGGAAGCCATTGCCAATTGGTCCATTCCAAATTCTCTCAAGTCTATTCAGCGGTTCCTGGGATTTGCCAACTACTATAGGAAATTTATTCGGGGATTCTCCACTCTCATCGCTCCTATTACCAACTTAACTCGGAAAGGGGCAGACCATTCCAACTGGTCAGAAGAGGCTTTAGCGGCCTTCCAGAAGATCAAGCTGGCCTTTATGTCTGCTCCAGTTCTGTCCCAGCCAGATGTAAACAGACCGTTCGAGTTGGAGGTGGATGCCTCTACAGTTGGAGTTGGAGCTGTTCTCTCCCAGAAGGGAACCGATGGGAAAATCCACCCCTGTGGATTTTATTCTCGTAAATTCCTCCCTGCAGAAGCTAACTACTCCGTTGGAGATCAAGAACTACTGGCGATTAAGCTGGCCCTCGAGGAATGGAGGTATCTCCTGGAAGGGGCCAAACATCCGTTCAACATCTACACGGATCATAAAAATCTGTTATATTTAAAGGCAGCCCAGTGCCTTAATCCTCGCCAGTCCAGGTGGGCTATGTTTTTCTCACGTTTTAACTTTAAGCTTCATTTCCGCCCAGGTTCGCAGAATGTTAAAGCTGACGCCTTATCCCGATCTATGGAATCCGAAGAGGAAACGCCTGACTCAGTTCCACATTCCATCCTGAGTCCAGTGGTATTTGCTGCATCTCAAGTCTCCCCAGCTCCTCCTCCTGGTAAGACTTTTGTTTCCCCAGAACTCCGTCCCAAGTTGCTGTCTTGGGCCCATCAATCCAAGTTCACTGGTCATCCCGGTGTCCTGAAAACCTTCAAGTTCCTCTCTGAGACATACTGGTGGCCAAAGATGAAAGCTGACATCAAGGATTTCGTAGCATCCTGTCCTAAGTGTGTGCAGCACAAGACTCCTCGTCAGTCTCCAGCAGGTCAGTTACAACCATTGTCTATTCCTAGTCGCCCTTGGTCACACCTGTCCATGGACTTTATCTCCGACCTTCCTCCTTCTCAAGGATACAATACCATCTGGGTTGTAGTGGACAGATTTACCAAGATGGCCCATTTTGTTCCTCTCCAGGGTCTCCCTTCTGCCCCAAAACTCGCCCAAATCTTCCTACGGGAGATTTTCCGCTTACATGGTCTACCCTCAGAAATAATATCCGACCGAGGTGTACAGTTTGTAGCGAGGTTTTGGAGGGCTCTCTGTTCTGCCATGCAGGTTAAACTGAAGTTCTCGTCATCTTACCACCCTCAGACGAATGGGCAGACAGAGAGGGTAAATCAAGAACTAGAGACATTTTTAAGATTGTATGTTTCATCTTCTCAGGATGACTGGTTTGATCTGCTCCCATGGGCCGAGTTTGCCCACAACTTCCGCTACCACACTGCTACTGAGACAACTCCATTCTTTGCAGTATATGGGCAACATCCTCGTGTTCCAGACTTCCAAGAACTCCCTCACATGGATGTTCCTGCTGCCACTACTGCCCTGAGTCAGTTTTCTTCAATCTGGAGGAAGATTCACATTTCTCTCAAAAAGGCCTCCAGCCGGTATAAATACTTTGCTGATCGCAAAAGACGCGCAGTACCTAGCCTGAAACCTGGGGACAAGGTTTGGCTGTCTACCCGGAACCTCCGTCTTAGGGTCCCGTCTATGAAATTTGCACCACGTTTCATTGGCCCCTTCCCTGTCGAAAGAGTCATCAACCCTGTGGCCTACAAGCTGAAGTTACCACCTTCTCTGCGAATACCTAATGCTTTTCATGTTTCTCTCCTCAGACCTTTAGTCCTGAATCATTTCCAAAGAGCTCTTCCAGTTGGCCCCAAAGTTCGAACTCAGCGGGGCGTAGAGTTCGAGATTGGCAAGATTCTGGATTCCCGTTGCCGGTATGGACGTCTTCAATACCTTGTCGATTGGTCCGGTTATGGCCCAGAGGAGAGAAGTTGGGTAAATTCGTTGGATGTCCATGCTCCAAGGTTGGTCCGTGTCTTCCATAACACTCATCCTTCCAAGCCACGTGGGTGTTCGGTGCCCACCCTTAAAGGGGGGGGTACTGTCAGGAATCGACTCACCAAGCTGACATCTGTCCGCCGCTGCGGACTCCGTCCTGGGTCCCTGCGTTCATCTGTCATCCGCGTCTCTGCCATCAGACGCCATCCTGGGCCTGGGAGCGCTCCTGTGATAGCGGGCGTGTAGCACGCCGCGTTCCCGCTAGGCCGCGGCATGGGCGCCGCCATGACAGCCTCCAGCAGTCAGCATACGGCGGCCAATCCGGTGCTTGGCCGCACCCACTTTTCCTCACTCCACCAATGACTGTTTAACAAGGGGTATATATGAAGCTGCAGGATCAGTCTGCAGGCATCCTGAACTTTGTGTCACTCCTGCGACTCATGTGTAAGGATCTGGTTCCTGTTTCCTCCGTGTACCTGGATACCTACCTGCTGTTCCGTGTTCCTGGCTTTCTACCTGAGACTTTGTACTCCTGGTTACTTTTCACAGCTCCGTGGAACTTCAAGCCCCAGCAATACCTGCATCCATCTACAGGCTTCACACTCATCACCATCTCTGTGTGCTTCAGCCTAGCAGTAGAGACTGACTCCAGGTGTGTTCCATCTCCCCACCTGTGATGCAGCTTGCTCGCTGCCAGTGCCTCATCACCTGCACTGTGGACATAGTCAGACTCCTGCCTCTGCTACCAGGTTTGCCATACAACACCATCTCTGCTGGTTCCATGTTTTAATCTGCTCTGGTTTCCATACCAGAATATTCTCTGCCAAATTATCACTCATCTGTTATCATCACTACCGGTTATTATTTCATCAGTCACCATTCATTCTGTTACCATAGACTCTCAGCTATTACGCTGTACAATTGACATTTGCATTTCTACTGTTATTTTCTGCTGCCGTTTGTGAATCATCTGTATAATAAATATCATTGCGCTCATGCGCAGAAACATAATCCAGCCTCCTCGTTTTCTCCCATCCACCTCCACTGACCCACTAGCGCCCCCTCCGGGGACACAGACAAAACCAAGTCTGACACAGAGTACATCTGCAGGAGCGATTCTTTATGCTAAATGCAACTACACAGCGGCAATGAGTAGAAATGAGTGTATTCTGACGCAACTAATTGAGCAAAACAGTACTGTAGATTTTCGGCATTTTTGTATTGCACAGGAACCTGAATTCCCTTCCTGTCTACTGCATGATCTGTGCAGGCTCCCAGGGAGGAAGGGCGATGGGGGTAGGGGGAGACGATGGAAAATACCGTGCCTTTGAAATGCAATTATATGAGCGTCCGAGTCCCCTACGGCATAAACCAACACCAATGGGAAGGAAGTGCCAACCTTTTTTTTTATGTGTTCCCGTGACATTCACTTTAATATTTTTTTTTCTCTCTAATACATCCAATGGAAGGATGCACACAAGTTTCACATAAATCAGAGTAGATCTGCAGGAGCGATTCTTTACGCTAAATGCCACTACACAGCGGTAATGAGTAGAAATGAGTGTATTCTGAGTGAGTAAACCAGTACTGTAGATCTTCTGCGTTTGTGTATTGCACAGGACCTGAATTCCCTCCCTGTCCACTGCATGATCTGTGCAGGCTCCCAGGGGGGAAGGGCGATGGGCTAGCGGGAGGCGGTGGAAAATACCGTGCTTTACAAATGCGAGCGTCCGAGTCCCCTAAGGCATAAACCAACACCAATGGGGAGGGGGCCGGGCGCTGTTTGCTGTACTTTTACACACGAATTTGGGAATCTCTCATGAGGCGTCGTGGGCTAGCGATGAAGGCTCCCACCTCCCACGCTGGGGGTCCAGGGTTCGAGACCTGATGTGCCTTCTTTTTTTTTAATTGTAATAATATACTGTATTACTTTATTTTCATTGTGAGACAGTCAATGGAAGGGTGCACACAAGTTACATATAAATCAGAGTACATCTGCAGGAGCGATTCTTTACGCTAAATGCAACTACACAGCGGCATTGTAGATCTTCAGCGTTTTTGTATTGCACAGGACATGTGCAGGCTCCCAGGAGTGAAGGGCGTAGGGCGAGACAGTGGAAAATACCGTGGTCAAACAAAAACATATTCAAAACTAAGGGAAACTGTCACACAGTAACAACGCTGAATGCCTGGAACACACGACGTCTGAGACGCACGATGTCTGAGACGCTCATTGCGCGTAATGACGGTGTCATGGCTGCTGTAAGGGACCGTCCTTATGCTCTCGGTGAGCTGCGTCTCCTCGTGCGCTGGTGGGACAGAAGTCTCGCCAGCAACGAGGAGAAGGTTAGAGCCTACACGGTGATATCTACACGAGAGGAAAAAGCACCCTGACTGAAGGCAATAGAGAAATATTCTCGAAAGAAACCGTTATGTGTCTGAACCTGCCTCCTTTTTTGTAAGTGAGGTATGCTTATCCTTCTTTGCTAAAAAGGGTTCATCATATTGTTTTCTTGATATAGTGGTGGACGAAAGATACCTTTATAGGCTTATATCCTTTATGAGAAAAGTGAGTTGGGGTACTCTTCTTTAGTGAAAGAAATACAATTAATTTATGTGTGAATGTTCACAGCGATTAAAAAGAGTGGCGTGTAGTTGAAAACTATATCACATATATATATATATATATATACATTTCTTTCCCACGGTGATACCCACACGAGAGGAAAAAGCATCTTGCTGGATGAAATAGGGAGCCATCAACGAAAGAAACCTTGATATGCTTGATTCAGCCTCCTTTTATTGTGAGTGAGGTATGCTTATCCTTCTTGGTTAAAAGGGTTCATCACCAGAGTGAGTTTGTCGAACACAGTGGTGGATAAAAGATACCTTTATGGGTTTAACCCATTTTGTGGAAAAGTGAGTTGGGGTACGCCTCTTCGGTGAAATAATCATCATCCTCGCTGTTTGAAAGTGTATAGTAACAAGAGAGACTCATGTACTGTTAAAAACTTTATTACACATTTATACAATTTTTCTTTTTATGGCAACATCCACACGAGAGGAAGGAATGCCTTGTTGAAGAAAACCAGAACTCTATCTACTTAGTAGAATGGAATCTACCCGAGGAACGTATTGTTAAGTACTAACCATGTTAATATTGTAGCGCCTGTAATTGTTTAAGTCCCACACATTCTTTGTTTTAAATCTGTGTAAATTTTGAACCGTTGGTGAGGTTCAACTGTGGTGAATCATATTGCAGACAGCTTCCAGGGCGCCATTTACAGGGGTTCACAAATTTACATTTTTCAATTTCCATATTGTGTAATTATTATATCATATTTATTAGTGTTCAATTCAATGGAGTGGAAAATAAAGACTTGTACTTCCCATTAGTGTAAAAAAAGAAATCCATAGAAAATATTCACATATACACTTTGTATTATTAGGCTGAACAATGTTTACTTACTAATTCAGGATATTAGCAGATAACATACTGTAATCCACATATATAAATCCAAAGATACAGTATAACCATTCAACTGTACAGTACCTGCCTTCTTTACTGCAACGTTTGCTACCTCTGCTCTGTTGCAAGGAGAGCTACCAGCTGGAATCACTGTAAGGGCCATCAGGTTTGTTACTATATGAATCCACTGCCAGGGTGAAGCTTGATAAGATCTGACCCCAATTTAAATAGTATGTGTCTATAGGACTGTGTACAGAGCAATTAGTGCTTTATTATTAGCATCTGGTCATTACTTTAAGTATAGCATAGATACTAGCTATTAAAAAAAACAGTAGGGAATCATTTTATGTGTGGAGACTGACTTAACTATGGGGCTAATTCAGACCTGATCGCTGCTGTGCGTGTTCGCACAGCAGCGATCAGGTCTGAACTGCGCATATGCCGGCACCGCAGTAAGTCGGCGCATGCCAGACAGCCGGCGGCTGTCTTAACCCTGTGATCGCCTCTGCCTGATTGACAGGCAGAGGCAGTCGCTGGACTGGAGGGGGCAGGCCGGCGGTGTTTGGATGCCATTTAGGGGAACGATCTGGGCAACGCAGGCATGCCCACCCCATTGCGGGGCGGGCCGTGGCTGCTGCGTGACTTCACACGCAGCCACTGCAACCCGAGCAGCGACGAGTAGCTCCCTGCCAGCGCGCAGGAGCTGCACTGGTGGGGAGCTACACTACCAGTACAAAAGCATCGCCGCTGTGCGATGCTTTTGTGCTTGTGCAACGGGGCAGGGCCTGACATGCGGGGCGGACTAGACCTGTGCTGGGCGTCCCCCCGCATGTCAGGGAAGCTGATCGGAGATGTGCTAACTTTAGTACATCTACGATCAGGTCTGAATCATGGCCAATATACTGTTTAGACTTGACTATATACTGTATAATCATTGTTGCATTTTTGCTATGTGTCTCTATTGAGCATTTTTGGTTACAAGGTAGGATGTCACAGCTGTAAATTAATGTATCTATTTAAAAGCTGACTGAAGATCACTATAGAGAGAAAGTTTAATTTTATTATGTAATTCTTATGGCAAGCTCCTTGTGTACTAAGGGGGTCATTCCAAGTTGATCGTAGCTGTGCTAAATTTAGCACAGCTACAATCGTAAACTCAGACATGCGGGAGGACGCCCAACACAGGGCTAGTCCGCCCCGCATGTCAGTGCCGGCCCCCCAGCACAAATACAAAAGCATCGCACAGAGGCGATGCCTTTGTATTTGAGGAGTAACTCCCGACCAGCGCAGCTCCTGCGGCTGGCTGGGAGTTGCTCGTCGCTCCCGCTGGCCGCAGCGGCTGCGTGAGATGTCACGCAGCCACCGCGGCCCCCCCCCCCCCCCTCCAAAGGTCCGGCCACGCCTACGTTGGCCGGACCGCTCCCCCTAAATGGCAGCTTAACGCCGCCGTTCAGCCCCCTCCCGCCTAGCGACCGTCTCTGTCTCAGAGGCGATCGCTAGGTAACGAAAGCTGCCAAACTGCAGCGAGCGTTCGGGTCGTAAATTCAGCTTATTACCTTTTGGGACATTTTGTTGTTGGGACCTTTGCACATAAATTTAATTAATGGGCTTGATTATAATTTTGTTATGTATTTTAACCAGTTCATTGCCACCACTGTAGTTTTCATGTTAGTCATGAATTAATTAGAAATATACAGTACTAACAGCTGCTAGAGGCCTGATTTCTACTACTACTTCATTTTTGAAAGCCATATAGCTTTCAGACTGGTGTCTAACAGGCTTGTTTCCATGAAACATTTCTTCATGTGGCATTCTTTACCATATGTGGATGTATACAATCATCTTGCAGTTTATGTTGGAGCTTCCCATCCATATACATGAATATTGATATTTACTTTAACTTGTGTACACTATGGCATTTATGTCATCTATACAATATTTGTTCCAATGTAAACTGAAATTGTCAGCTAATGATCATTTATCACAGCATATCTCTTTAGTACGGGTGTGGTATAGAAGATCTACAATTACTAGATAGACAGTCAATTAAGTAGACACCATATGGTCGACAGGCATTAGTTTGACAGGGTCAAAAGGTTGATGGGTAAAAGGTAGACAGTACAAAGGTTGACAAAACTTCAACACAAAAAAGGGTTTTTTTGTTTTGTTTTTTGTCATTTTGTATGTTTCATCACTTTTGACCCCAATTAGTGGTAACATAGACCTATGCAGGCTCGCTTCGCTCGACACACAGGTTACTATTCCAAATCATAGTCCACGTGTTTGGCAAACCATGCAAAAAAATTTTTAAAAAGGGGGGGAAAGTGTATTGATCATATTTGTGTCGACCATTGTCATGTCAACCTTTTGAACTTGTTGAATTTTTGTACCTGTCAACCTTTTGACCTGTCTACCTTTTACCTGTCAACTGTATGGTGTCGACCTATAGACTTTCTATCTAGACAGTGTCTATACACACAGCCTTTGACACTTAGAAATGAGCAGTTGTAGGAATATGTATAAGAGTTCAACTATTTAAAATTCTAGAACAGGTAACCTTTACTGCTACATAAAGTTTAAACAGCACTCAGATGAAATACATAATGTCAAAGACAATATTGAGTAAAAGCAACATCTTATCAAAATAGGTTTCAAACTCTTCTGAACATATTAGACTGGTTGAGCATGATAATAAATATTAATCTTACCGCCTCCATTTTTGTAACAAAGGTATGGAAACCTCCAAACATTGGCTAAGTCCACTGCAAATCCAATAACAGAGAGGAGAAAATCAATCTTCTTACTCCAAGTCTCTCTCTCTTCAATGTCAACATTAGTCTGTGATGGATTCACTAATGTTGAGTTAGTAAACTGGACTCCATTTTGCTCCTTTACAAGTATAAGCTCCACATCCTTAGGTCCAGTTGCATTGGATTCTTTAGCAGGAGCAACCACTGAAGACATCTGCGCTACTGGTGGTCTACTTTTGATCATTAGGTGCTATCGACAATGTAGTCTACCAGCAGTTTTAGAAGAAGCAATTGTTTTATACCTATAATAAACAAAATTTTCATTACCATTAACATAGTGCAAATGTGATAATGCAAATATAAAAGAAAGATTAAAACATATCTAAACCTGATATACATACGTTTTTTTTTAACTAAAAACTTATTACCACTGATCTGATGCAAAAACTTTAGTTTTATGCACTATTTGTCGAGTTTAGTCCACCGTCAGTTTATACAGTAGGAAACATAACTAAATTACTACAAAACAAATCCTATAACATAATAAGAAATTTTGAAACAACAAAAGTGAATGTTTAAAGTATCATTAACATGTTAGGAGTCTGGCAGTATCACCAAGGATGGTACTGATGAACAGGCTATTCAGTGTGTGGCTGGAGGTATCCACCTACACAAGGAACAAAAAGAAGGTGTGTCTGCACCTAGTGGCTGCCCTTTGCACAGAGCCCAGGTGAGTCTGCTGGTGGACATAGACAGTCCAGGTGGGGCTTCAGTCAGAGTGAAACAGGCCAAGTGGGTAGGGTCAGATCTGGAAGATGCAGGGAGCACCCTAAACCTCTGACACTGCACTTGGGAAGTTGTAGCAGCCAGTCAAGCCAGGCAGGAGTCTGTGTTATACTGACGGTAGCAGGCAAAGACTGTGAGACTCTGTAACTCTGTGATGCAGCTAGCTGCCCTGTCTGGTAGGGTTCAAGCTGTGAGGTAGTGCCCTAGGGTTCACTACGATCTGCCGGCGGCCGGCCTCCCGGCGACCAGCATACCGGCGCCAGGAGGCCGGCCGCCGGCTTACCGACAGTGTGGTGAGCGCAAATGAGCCCCTTGCGGGCTCGCTGCGCTCGCCGCGCTACGCGCGCCACACTATTTTATTCTCCCTCCAGGGGGGTCGTGGACCCCCACGAGGGAGAATAAGTGTCGGTATGCCGGCTGTCGGGCTCCCGGCGCCGGTATGCTGGTCACCGGGAGCCCGACCGCCGGCATACTGAAGACTACCCGTGCCCTACACAGGGGCTAGATTGTTTGTTATTTTATGTTCATTTATTTTTATGATGACAGTAAAGCATTATTTAATTTCTTCCTTGGTGAAACTATGTGTAGACTCTGCCGAAACACCTAGACCCTGCACTAAATACAACCCTGTACCAAGCTACAGTAATTACCCCAGGTCATCAGAGGAATTTATATTTTTGACATTTTATTTATCTGTGTTTTTTTCAAAGGATAGTCTATCAGTTATTTTAATCTCAGAAGAGGCTTCTGAAGTACCTTTTTCAAATATTTATAGACAGCAACTCTGAGTTCCGACATGCAAGTAAATTCTTAATATGTGTAACCTATCCTCTAAAGTAGTGAAGGGCAACAAGATGTGTGTCCCTCAACCTTATTATTTAAGGGGTAATAACAAACAGTCATAGAGGTAGAAAGAGGAAACGGTATATACAGCGCTTATAAACTGGATATGGAAAAACAATTATGTTTTATTACATAAAAATTGTTGCAACAACTAATTTAAAAATCAATTCATGGATGTACATCAATATAGATAAGGAATAAAAAATAAACCAAAAAATATATAAAATAAAAAGTAGGGCAGGCACAGCAATTAGTTTGGTATATTACCATACAGGAAGTCAGGCAAAGATTGTTTGTATGGACTCCAAGGAACTTGTGCCACAGTCCTGGGGGCAGTTTTCAATGCTGGCAGATGAAAGTCCACATTAATCATAGGGACAGACCTTAGCTTTGTTCCGAGCAGCAACGCTAAGGTCTGTCCCTATGATTAATGTGGACTTTCATCTGCCAGCATTGAAAACTGCCCCCAAGACTGTGGCACAAGTTCCTTTGAGTCCATACAAACAATCTTTGCCTGACTTCCTGTATGGTAATATACCAAACTAATTGCTGTGCCTGCCCTACTTTTTTTTATATATATATTTTTTGGTTTATTTTTATTCCTTATATATATTGATGTACATCCATGAATTGATTTTTAAATTAGTTGTTGCAACAATTTTTATGTAATAAAACATAATTGTTTTTCCATATCCAGTTTATAAGCGCTGCATATACCGTTTCCTCTTGTTATCTTCAGGGGCTAACTACCTCTTTAAACAGCAGCTTTTAACGTGAAGCATCCCATCTTAAAAGCGCCGAACCTATTACCTTGGTAATTTTTTCTCTACATATAGGTAGAAAGGCCCTGCTCGCAAGCTTATAATCTGTAGGAGCCTTTAAAAGAGTTGTACATTACCCTGAATAAAAGAATGAAAAAATAGACCAAAATGTATCTCGGCAAGCCCATATCACTAATACCAAAATTGCCTGCAGAGGCAACTCACTTGCTCCAAAGTTCCTCCATGTGCCTCTAAGACAATCCATGTGCTCCCAGGCCCAGACTTGCCACAACAGCAACCCCCAGCTTTTATATTCTACATACCCCAAAAATTCACATGCCGCTCAACCCTCCCCACATGCTGATCAGAACTCCCACATGTCTCTTACATGTGGGAGTTCTGATCAGCATGTGGGGAGGTTTGAGTCCATCATATGCTTGTAGCTGTACCACTCTGCTTCGACATGGTGAAAGGCAAGGATGACAACTTGGATGACATATGCAAGGGGCAGAGGTCACAAAATTGATGGTAACAGTCACAGATGTGATGATGCATCAGTATGATGCCAGATCAAGAAATATGACTATTCTGCAGTATGCAGCAGCAGATTACTGCACACACCAAACAGCTTTGAGAGTGACACTGGTGCTATACAAAAAAAAGACAGATACTCCTTTTCTATTAGAGTAACTTCCAGAGCCGGCCATAGGCATAGGCAAACTAGGCAATTGCCTAGGGCATTTGATATGACTAGGGGAATCAGCAGCTTCTGCTGATTAAAATGATATGTGGCATGCCTATATTCTGTGTGTAGCATTTCATATGCAGATACAGCCACAGTCTCACACAGAATATAGGCATGCTGCATATCATTTTAATTAGCAGGAGCTGCTTGTGCATCCTAGCCACATAGCTATGCAAATAAGATGCATTTTCATAAAAAAAGGTGCCCGACGTTAGCATTGAGGCAAGATTTATGAGGACACATCTGTATCCAAGCAGAGGCAGAGGTCACAGTGTTAGTGGCAGTGTGAGTGCTGTGTGCATGTGAGTGGGTTGGTTGTGCAGTAGTGTTCAGAATATGTGTAAGGAGCATTATGTGTGTCATGTAAAAATTATTTAATAATGTGCAACATATGTGTAAGGGGCACTATGTGCGTCATTATGTGTATAAGGGCATTAATAATGTGCGGCATATGTGTAAGGGAATTATGTGTAAAAGGGCATTAATAAAGGTTGTCAATGTGTAAGGTGCATTATGTTTATAAGGACATTAATCATGTGTCTCATATGTGTAAGGAGCATTACTGTACGGAATTAGGTGTATAAATGCATTACTAATGTGTGGCATTATGTGTATAAGGTGCTCTACTATGTGGCGTTGCGTATAGGAAGGGCACTACTGTGTCATCTAATGTGAATAAAGAGCAATAGGGTGTGGTGTAATGTGAATAAGGAGCAATTCAGTGTGATGTAATGTGAATAAGGGGCTCTACTGTAAGGAGTAACATTTATAAGGTAAAGTGATACTACTGTGGGATGTAATGTGAATTAGGGACACTATCGCATGATCAAATGTGAATAAAGTTGCAGTACTGTGTGGCGTAATTGTAATTGGGGTTACTATTGTGTGGCCATGCCTCTTGCCAGCAAAAACATACCCCTTTTTGGGTGGTGCGCCAAATGTGAGAACTGGTACTATTTAAAATATAGGGGGTACAAACACCAAAATAAGGACTGCTATGGGTGGGGGGTGATGGTGCTGGGAATGGGGTGCAGGGTCCGAGGCGGAACCAGCAGTGGTGCTAGGGGGCACCAGCCAAAATCTTGCCTAGGGCATCATATTGGCTAGGGCCGGCTCTGGTAACTTCTTTCTGATAGCTCCATGTCCTACAAGAAGACAACTGTTAAAGATATAAACAGTGTCTGAGGCATTTGTGATGGACTGCTACATTTGGAATCCAAACAGATCATCTGCAAGAATTTCAAGCAGAAAGATAAAGGGGATACAGCTCAACCACCATGACAGTACACAGCTTTTGTCAAGTGGATGTCAAATACTTTCCTAACCCATAGACTTTCATTAAAAGAAACCTGGTCACCAAAGACAGTGTGGGTACAGTAACTCATCAACAAAAAAATGTAAATGGAAAATACACTGAAACAACATATTTGTAGTATCGCAGATGCAAGAAGTATGGCATGTAGGAACTGAAAGCAGTCTGCAAAATTTGTTAATATAGCAGGGTCATCATAGAAGTCCCTTTGCAACTATGGAGTAACTGCTTTTATTTCGATTAGTTTCCAAAGAAATAAAGCCGTACAGTAATTTCAGACGATTGTATAGCACTACATAACTCTCGTGGAAGCTTCTAAATAAATTATAATAATACTATGTTACTGTAGGCCTCAAAGTGGTTAGTTGTTTTATTACAACATAGACATTTTACATGGCATCTCTCAGGTTTTTTTGCTTGCAGTGTCATGGTTCAGGTTGATGTGCAGGTAATAGCAGAGTCTGATGAATCTCTGGTCTTCTTCAGAGACCCCTGTAAGAGATTTGCTGCTGGAAGGCTTGCAGGTGTGGCCCTTTGCTCTGTCCCCAGATGAGATGTGCTGATAAGAGAAGGATAGTCCACAATATTGGACTGGCACATAGATGGACTGCAGATAGTCCAAGCTGATCACCAGAAGGAGAATACAAGACAAACTGGATCAGGATGAAGCAAAGCAGGAACATAACCAAATTAGAAAACAGGAGAAATGTCAGAAGAAAGCCGGGTAAAATACATACAGTACTGTAAAAGACAATGAGTATGCAGAAAAGGACTAGAAGGACTACATACTGCAGAAACTCTCTAAAAGCATATGGACTGCTCACTATCAATGATCCCAACGGGAGAGGGAAGAAGCGAGGACCCAGAGTGGCAAACTCTGGACCAGGCAAGTGACTATTGGACACCAGACCCGGGGGCACCTGAAATAGACCATAGAACCAGGAGAGTTTATACCCGCTATAAATCTTGTTGTGCAACTTCATGTAAAGTTGTCTGCTAGACCTCCCTAAGGCATGTTAAGTAGTGTTTTTCTACTTTCAATCTCTTGGTAATTCATGTGCAAAAACACATTACAGGTAAGAGAATGGGAACTACACCCTGATTTAGTTCATCTAATGTAAGACCTGTTTTTGCAGGGAAAAAATCCATTGTAGCAGAAAAAATAAATGCTTTGTCAGAACCAAGCATTTTCTAGGTGGCTTATGTTTTCACCATTTACAAGTCCAGCCCTCCTGTACGTCTACTGACATTTCTATGATGGTTGACTTTTAGAGAATAATTTATTTGGTTAGAAATTAAGATAGTATTTATGCTTTTTTTCACATACAATGCTACCCCTCTTCTGATTCTTCCCATTCTGTTGTCCTAAATTATTATAATTTTTATTATTATTACATTTTATTTATAAGGTACTAAAAGTGGTTTGCAGCGCCAAACACACGGCACACATTAGAACAAGTAGCACCACTATTCTTAGTACACAATACGCTGAGATGTAAAGAAGCAAAGGAGTAATTGGCATACTACTCCAAATGCCTTTTTTTCCCTTCCAGTACTCGAAGGGACTCTGTGACATGCATATTTTTACAGTGTCATGAAAATAATCCTCCACCATTCTTTGGATGGTGACCGTATCAGATGGAGTTACAATAGAGGTGTCACAAATGCTGGGCAATTCATTTAGACCTGACCAGATATCAAAATATTATGTTGACTTATCTGCATCACCCCTAGGTCTTTTGAGAAAGGTAAGTTTTTTCCTGGCTGCTGCCAAAGAATATGAAGGAGAAGTTGTAGTGCCATGTGTCACTTGAGCTGTCAACTTGCTCACCACGAGCTCTTTGCATCTCTTAAGATCTGGGTCAGCTGAAAAGAATTACACAGCATACGACTTAAACCTAGAATCAAGTATGGTGGCCAAAATGTAGTGATCCGATTTCAAGATATTAGCAACGCTTGGATCCTGGCGAAGCCAATCAAGGACTTGATCTACAAGTCTGGCATACTTTGCAGATTTGCTTTGTTTAATCTCCTCCTTCAATTTCTTCAGCCGATTTTCCAAAAGCCTAATTAGGGGAATCACCTGGCTCATGCTAGCAGTGTCAGCACTCACTTCACAGGTGGCTGCTTCAAACGGTTTGAGCACCTTGCACAAGACAGAAAGTACTCTCCACTGCGCTGGGCTAAGGTACATTCCCCCTCCTCTCCCAAAGTCATGGCTTGTTGTATAGCTATGGATGGCTATTTGCTGTTTCTCCATCCGCTGAAGCATATAAAAGGTGGAGTTCCACCTTGTTACCACCTCTTGCTTCAGTTGATGACAGGGCAAATTAAATTGTTTTTGCATGTGCTGTAATCTCATTCATGCTCTTGCTGAATGCCGAAAATGTCCCTAAATCTCTGGACCACAGACAGCATCTACTGCATGCCCCTGTCATTTTTTTAACAATGCTGTACCACCAAGTTAATCATGGGAGCAAAACAGGGGATGTGTTGGAATTCACCCAGCTGTAATGTGTCAGGATTTTGGACTATTTCATGCTTGTACTAAGTGTTCCTTGTACCTTACCTTCTGTTCTGTACAGATTCCAGGTTTTCTCTCAGCCTTCCAAGCTCCATGCAGACTTCAGTTTCCAAGCTGCAGCATGTGTCTGTGTTACTCTCTCACCTGATTAAGCCACATGTGTAGGTTTCCCTTGTGTAATTAGCAGGATCTTGTGTACAGCTGCTGGTATCTATGTTCATTGTTTTCACAAAAAGTTCCAGCAGCCATGTTTCCTGGTGAGCTGATCAGACTATTCAGCATTAGGACCTGCTCTAAACCCTTAGGTAGACTGCCATTGGTGGAAGGAGTCAGCTGAGAGTAGCTGACTCCTTCAAACAATGAAAGTCTACCTAAGGGTATAAAGCAGGCCTGCAGGAATAGGAAGGGGCCTGTGCAACTGGTTACATTGTAAGTGTGGCAAGTGAACCTGCATGTTGTCTCCTGTGCAACTCTACCAGGTCCAGCTTAAACCCTTCAGCTGGTAACCAGTCAGTTCCAGCTTTAACCCTTCAGCCTTTAACCAGTCTGGTCCAGCTTAGCCTCAGCCAGAAACCAATCAGGTCCAACTTTTCTTCAGCCTCTAACCAGTCCGGTCCAGCTTTAACCCGTCAGCCGGTAACCAGTCCAGTCCAGCTTACCTTCAGCCAGTAGCCAGTCCAGTCCAGCTTGTACTCAGCTGGTAGCCAGTTCGGTTCAGCTTGTCTTCAGCCGGTAGCTAGGCCGGTCCAGCTTATCCTCAGTGGGTAGCCAGTCCAGTCCAGCTTGCCCTCAGCCAGTAGCCATTCCGGTCCAGCTTATCCTCAGCTGGTAATCAGTCCAGTACAGCTTTATTCTTCAACCAGTAACCAGTCCACCCAGCTTAATTCTTCAGCCAGTAACCAGTCTGGTACAGAACCACTCAGTGGTCCACTACCAGTAATACATACTAAAGGCAGTTCTCACTGCTATCCAAATCTCATGCAAAAGAGTTATATTCAGCCTTCTCTATTCCAGCTCCAAGTCACAGCCGTTGGACATCAGTCATCACCTGAAGCAGGTAACACTGTGCATAAAATCGTGACATAATGCTTTCACAATATTTGTGGCATTATTAGAAACCAGAAATCCTGTGGAGAGTCAAAGTAGGGTAAGCCATGTTGCTATGACATACCTCAGTTTTTCTAAGACTTTGTCAGAGTTATGCCTCTTAGTGAAGCCGGTGATACACAGAGTAGCCTGCCTCTGAATGAGTTGGCGTTTGTTAAATAATACTTCTGCTGATGATGATGAAGGTGATTCACCCATCCAGTGGGCTGTCATAGTCAGATAATCTTTAGTTTGCCCACTACCACTAGACCACATATCTGTGGTTAAGTGGACAGTGGGTACAATGGCATTTTGTAGGGCAATAATTAGATTTTTTTTTCTTTTAAAGTCCTGGTACAGCCGAGGAATGTCTTTTCGGGTAAAATGGAACCGAGATGGAATTTGGTACTGGGGACACAGGACCTCAATTAACTGTGTAAAACCCACTGCATTAATGGTGGATATTGGATGCAGATCTAATACTAGCATAGCAATCATGGCATCAGTGGTCTGCTGTGCGACTAGGTGAGAACATTCATACTTGTTCCCCTTACAAAGGATAGTTTAACAGTCAATTGTTTTGTGGAACAACTACTAGCAGTCTTCTTGGTCCACTTCTGGGATGAAGATCTACCCCCAGTGCCCTGGAGAGAAGAGGAGTCACCTAGCATTGACAAATTGGTTACAGGACCATCTCTGATCAATAATGAGGATATTGAGGAAGAAGGTGTTGGTGGTGGAGATTGCAGGTGCTGGGATCTAGTAGAGAGACGAGAGCTAGCTGATGCTGGACTGCTTGCTGTTATTTTTTAGCACTAGTTGTGGATGTTATAAAATACTTGTCATAAACTCGCTGCAGATGACGTAGTAGGGAGGCGGTTCCTAAATGCTTAACATCTCTACCTCTACTTACTGTGGTTCCACAAAGGTTAATAATAATTCCACACAAAAGGGGTGGATTTGTTGGTCATATGTCCTTGGTTTGTGAAAATAGGGGCATGTTGCCACCATTCAGGGTGTCTTCTTTGTTGATCTGCAATGGGCAGCTTGAGTGACCCCATGGGTGCTGCAAACCACCCGATGGTGTCGCAGTGATCCAATGCTGTGTCCTAGGATGCAGCTTGGATCATTATTGCAGCAGGAAGTGTCTACTTTGTAATAGACCCCTCCTGCTGCATTTACATACAGAACAGTCACTGCTGCCTCCAAGGAAGCAGCAGTGATAGCAACTCCAACCACATCTGAATTAGCGACAAAACCACAACAGTATATTTATTTTTCTTAAATATAGGAAGAACGGTGGCAACTTTCGAGTTATCAAATGGAAAAGAGATGTTGCCAGCAAAAAACTTAGAAATATAGACTTTGACAATGCACAATTACTTGAAATTGTAATAAGACAACAGTAGAAATTAAGGTACTGTAGGATAACATCATCAATAAATAGGACATAAAAGAGTAGACAAATAACAAAGCTTATAATAAATGGTAAAGATCACTGTATGGTAATATTGGAACCACTATCAAATGAAAATAATCGGTAAAGAATACACAGCATAAATCTTGACACTAAAACATCGATGCCAAGCATATTGAGCAATAATGATAATATATAATATAGAAGATAGAAGAGAATATAGACAAAAAATATTAAATTAAAGAAATAGCACAGATAATCAATAGAAATTCCAACAGCAATCAATACACAAATCACCCCAATCAATTTCTTAACTCCAGAAAACAATATACAATTCCCATAGAACAAGATTACTAGTATAGTAATTACATCCCGAATAGCACTTTACACTGTTCCAACTAAAGCTCCTCATATTACAAATGTCACTTTGCTCAACAATAAACACAGGCACACACACACACACTCTTTCACTCTCAGAAATGCAGAATACTGTCGATTAATAAAGCATAATATAATATAGCTACAAGTTCCATATGTCGGTGGGTACCATAGGCACTGGTGGGTATGAAACTATCAATATACATGTATAGACTCTTGCAAACAATGGGCCCAATTGCTTACACACAAATCCGATGTTTGGGGGTCTGAGCATGTGAAGAATGGGTCCTGCATGATCGCTCACAGTCTACATTTAGCTGCAGCATAATTGGCATGCTGCGGCATTTGCAGAGCAGAGCGGGGACGACATTTCCAAGTGTTCTATAACATGTTTTGTCGTCAAATGCTGACTTCCTGGACCCAGCAGAGGGGTTCCGACAGCCAATCTGTGTAAGCTACGGCTTGGCCAAGTGCTGCGACCATCAAGATCAAGATAGTGATCTGATATGGCATCTTTGGACACAGCATTTGGATCACAGATGCATGTGGAAGGCCTTTGAATTGCTGCATTTGAATATTACTGGTTTGGTATTGCACAGGCTCTTCCTTGCAGCTGTGCAATTCGACCACATCCAAATCAGGCCCAATGTCTCTTAGAAAGGTTTGTTTTGATATAAGGCATGAAGTCAGTCTCCTCTTGGCCTTATTATTTCCTTGGTTTTAACCTCAGCTTGTGTTTGACTACGAACCTGGCTTTTATACCTCTGGCGGGTTGGGTATGAAATACCGGCAGTCACAGGACCGACTGCAGCACATCTACAGTGAGACTCCCAACACCGGACAGGGGTAAGGTTTTTCCCCCTCTCCCATCCCCTCCCCTAACCCTAACCCTATGGAGGTGTTGGCTAGGGCTAACCCTCCGGGGGTGTTGGCTACTGCTAAGCCTAGTGTCTAACCCAACCCTCCCCTTTCCCAATCTAGTTCCTTACCCTAACTAGAGGGAGCCGGACCCTAACCCTAAACCCCAACCCATTACTCACCTTTGGGATGTCAGTTGTCGGTGTCCTGGCGCCGGTCTCCTGAGGGGTGTTGGCATTCTGTTATTGGTCACATGACCACCGGCATCCCGACCACCAGGATGTCAAATGCATCCCCCTCTGTCTACATTTTTGGCAACTGCTTTGCGTTACCTTTTTAGATCCCTGTCTGAACCTGTCTTGAGTCACTGAATTTAGACTTGGATTTTGCTAACCTCCTTAACCACTAGCAATTGAGATCCAATTCATGAGTTTACAGCACTGCAGCAATCCAAATACAGTACACGTGAAAAAATGCCCAAATCAGCCCATAATCTGGACAGTGTTTCATCAACATTTCATGAACTTAAGGTGCAGTAATCAATTTAAATAGGCACAGTCATTCAAAACAATGGGATGCGGTCATGTGGCTGCCACACGGAATCCCAGCGGTCACCATGCCGACTCTGGGATCCCGAACGATCAAACGCCCGACAGTTGGCATGCCAACTAACAGGGGGTATTGCCACTCGTGAGTTTTCACGACACCCACAGAGTGGGAATAAAACCTGTGGTGAGCCATCGAGCCCGCAAGTGGCCCCCGCCGGCATTCTGTCGGGATCCCGGGGTCGGTATGCTGCATTGTTACATATTCACATATAGCCCCAACCACACTAAAGACCATGTTAACATAAAAAACACCACACTTCCCGAACCATCAGTGTGTTTCTTCTCTCACTTAGTAAAGTCTCTGGGAATAATTCAGGTTGCATCGCAAAGGCAATGCGACCGCAATTTGTGAGACAGTCCACTGTGCGCACGCGTAGGTCCAGTCCTGCACGTGTGCGTGCTGTTAATGTACTCGGCCCGCATTAACTGTGAGCACCTCTGCCTGATTGACAGCATAGGCCTTCGCAGGTCCGGCCAGGAGTAGGGACCGAGGTCAGGGCTCTGTGCGGGCCAGTCAAGTTCTTCCAAACCGAACTCATCACCCCATGTATTTATAGTCCTTGCTTTGTGCACTGGTGCACAGTCATGTTGGAATAGTAAAGGGTCTTCTCCAAACTGTTGCCACAAAGTTGGAAGCATAGCATTGTCCAAAATGTCTTGGTATACTGAAGCATTAAGATTACACTGGAGGTAAGGGGCCTAGCCCAAACCCTGAAAAACAGCCCCATTCCATTATCCCTCCTCCACCAAACATCACAGTTGGCATAATGCAGACAGGCAGGTTATGTTCTCCTGGCATCTGGCAAACCCAGACTTGCCCATCTGACTGCCAAACAGAGAAGTGTGATTCATCACTCCATAGAACTAGAGATGAGCGGGTTCGGTTCTCCGAGAACCAAACCCCCCCGAACTCCACGTGTTTTACACGGGTCCGAGGCAGGCTCGGTTGTTCCCGCCTGACTCGGAAAACCCGACCGAGGCAAAACGTCATCATCCCGCTGTCGGATTCTCGCGAGATTTGGATTCCATATAAAGAGCCGCGCGTTGCCGCCATTTTCACTCGTGCATTGTAGAGGGTACAGAGAGGACGTGGCTACGTTCTCTCAGTGGCAAATATCAATATCAGTGCTCAGTATCAGTGCGTATTGCTGCTCAGTAATACTAGTACAGTGTCTCTCTTGTGCTGCATCTTGCTGCTGTAGGGTGCTGTGGTAGTAGTGTCCTGTGATTGTGTATCGTTCATCATCATTCCAGTCACAGTTGTATCTGGGGGGTAATAATTCCAGAGTGCTTTTGTGCTGCTCAGTAATACTAGTACAGTGTCTTGTGCTGCATCTTGCTGCTGTAGGGTGCTGTGGTAGTAGTGTCCTGTGACTGTGTATCAGGGACGTGCAGTCAGGGGAGGCAGGAGAGGCAGTGCCTCCCCTGCCAGTAATGATTAAAATAATATAAAGAAGATACTTATGACACATATTCTGTGTCATAAGTAATCTCTTTATAATATACTAAGCGTTTTAAAACTTTTAATCACCTTGGGAGGCACTGATAGCAGTGCCTCCCGTTAACAACTGGAAAGGGGGAGAGAAAGGGGGCGGGGCCAAGCACTGGACTGTGAAAGCCCATTAAAAAACTGCGGGGGAAGCGGCACATATGCCAGTGCCTCGTTGACAGGGGAAACCCGCCCCTGTCAGCGAGGCAGATGTGATTGGACAGTGGATCCAGTACTGGATCCGCTGGTCCAATCACCCATAGGCATTGAGCTGCAGCTGCGGCGGGACCCGGCGCTACAGTGGAGCCACCACTGCAGGAGCGTGGCGGGGGGGCAGCGGCAGTGGCGGGACCCGTTGTTGGAGCTGCCTACAGCAGCGGCAGCTCCGGAGATAACAGGAGCACCAAAGCTGGGGACAGGGCGGTGGCGCCGGGCAGCGCTGGTACCTAACCACCCAGTCGAGGAGGCAAGGGGGGGGGGGTTGTGCTGTGGGTTGGGAAGTGTCTAGCCAGCTCACCCCCAGATCACTTGGACTGCAGCTCACCCCCAGATGATCTGGGGGTGAGCTGCAGTCCAAGTGATCTGGGGGTGAGCTGCAGTCCAAGTGCTCTGGGGATGAGCTGCAGTCAGTAGCGGCTCTTGCCACGGGCAGACAGGCTTTTTGCCTGGGGTGCCGCTACCCTGAGGGCGCCGCCGTGGCAAGATCCACCACTAATGATCCTCCCTCCTTCCGCGCTCCCCGGCTCCCGGCTGCAGCGAGAGACGTGTGCGTCCGCTGCAGCCGGCATCGCTGACTCATGTTAGAGGTCAAAATTGAGCCCTAGTGTCAGTGGCTGCGGCGCTGCTATGGAAGAGATGTCATGACGTCTCTCCCATAGAGAGGAGCCGGCGCCCGGAGGCAGCAGCAGCGGCGGCAGCGGTCCGGAATCAGGAGCGAGGCAGATATGTATTGTGATTTTTCTTTTAGGGTTTCAAAGCGGCGCTACTACAGGGGGCACTACTACTGGGGGCACATACAGGGGGCACAGCAACAAGGGGCACTACTACTGGGGGCACATACAGGGGGCACAGCTACAAGGGGCACATACAGGGGGCACAGCTACAGGGGGAACAGCTACTGGGGGCAAATTAACTGGGGGCACAACTACGGGGGGCACAGCTACAGGGGGTAAATCTACTGAGGGCAAATCAACTGGGGGGCACAACTACTTGGGGCAAATCTGGGGGCACAGCTACTGGGGGCATAACTGTGGCCACGACCCTCCCCTATGAAGCCACACCCCTGTTTTGCCACGGGGGGTTGCCAGTGGAAACTTTCGCACTGGGCGCCACAAGGTGTAGAACCGGCCCTGGCTGCAGTCCAAGTGATCTGGGGGTAAGCTGCAGTCCAAGTGATCTGGGCAAGATCACTTGGACTGCAGCTCACCACTAGATTACTTGGACTGCAGGGACAGGGAAAAATAAATAAAATAAATGTAAAAAAATTATATATTTGTATCACAGCCGCCCGCCGCCCACTGCTGAACAGCGCTCACTGCCGCACGCTGCACCTCCACTGAAAGCTGACCACTGCAGACAACAACTGGCAGTGGTCAGAGGGACATCAACGCCGCAGCAACGAAGGACAGCTTAGTACCGCCGCATACCCCTCAGACCAGGGGCGGAACTACTGGCAGGGCAGCCAGTGCATTGCACTGGAGCCCCGCCGCACTCAAGGGCCCACAGCCGCCGGCATTACAATGAGTCACAATGACTCATTGTATCATGCCGCCGCGTCCGCACACCAGCGCTCCCGTCGGGTCTGCGTCCCGCCGCCCGCCCGTCGTAATGAACAGATCAGGGCACTAGGGCAGCAGCCGCAGCACCAGACACGCTGCCGCGGCTGCTGCCTCTGTAACACACTCAGCGGCTGCCCGGCTGAAGGGGAAGGAGCAGGAGGGGCACGGCCGAAGAGGGAGGAGGGTCCGTCCCTCCCTCATACAAACAGGTCTCACTCACTGTGACTGGCTGCTGCTGCTGGAGGGAATGCTCTCTCCAGCGCCTCCTCCTCCACACGTCCTCCTCCTATAATAAAATGCTGCTGCAGTGCTGCAAGATCATGATGTCAATCAGGAAAGCGAGGAGGGGCAGCTAACTCAGCTCCTCCCCCTTCCTGTTTATATTCCGCCCCTCCCTCGGCTTCCTCTCTCTCTCTCTCTCTGTGTTTGGGCGCCGGGGATCTGACAAGCATCACGCCAAGATCTCGTGGCCGTCCCCGGCGCGCACTGTCATAATGGGAGGGACTGGGAGGGAGGTAGAGAGAGGAGCTGGAGCTGCTGATCATTACCTAATTTCCCTATGTGCATGGTGAGTCTCCAGCCCGGGAATCGTCTGACGCTGCACTGAGGAGCCTGAGCCAGCGGAGAGGGTAAGTATAATTCTTCTTTCTTTCTGTCTCTTTCTTTCTTTCTTTCTTTCTTTCTTTGTTGGGACTGCCTGCCGCTATGTGTAAAAATGGGGGACTGCCTGCCGCTATGTGTAAAAATGGGGGACTGCCTGCCGCTATGTGTAAAAATGGGGGACTGCCTGCCGCTATGTGTAAAAATGGGGGACTGCCTGCCGCAATGTGTAAAAATTGGGACGCTGTCTGCCGTAATGTGTAACAAGGGCACGCTGTCTGCCGTAATGTGTAACAAGGGCACGCTGTCTGCCGTTATGTGTAAAAAGGGGATGCTGTCTGCCGCTATGTGTAAAAAGGGGACGCTGTCTGCCGCTATGTGTAACAAGGGCATGCTGTCTGCCGTTATGTGTAAAAAGGGGACGCTGTCTGCCGTTATGTGTAACAAGGGCACGCTATCTGCCGTTATGTGTAAAAAGGGGACGCTGTCTGCCGTTATGCGTAAAAGGGGACGCTGTCTGCCGTTATGTGTAAAAAGGGCACGCTGTCTGCCGTTATGTGTAAAAAGGGGACGCTGTCTTCCGTTATGTGTAAAAAGGGGACGCTGTCTGCCGCTATGTGTAACAAGGGCACGCTGTCTGCCGCTATGTGTAAAAAGGGGGACGCTGTCTGCCGTAATGTGTAAAAAGAGGAATCTGTCCGCTGTAAGGTGTAAAAGGGTCTCTACCTGGTGTAGTAGTGGTGCCACTGTGCGGCGTAATTTGAAGAATGGAGACTACTGTGCACCGTTTTATTAATTGGTATTATTTTGTGGCCACACCCCTTCCCCACAAAGCCATGCCACTATGTATTTTTGCGCGCGCCTACGGCGCGCACTGCCCCTGTTTTGCATGCAGGGGTGGGGCTCCGATGCCGTTTCTTGCACACAGTGCTAAAATGTCTAGTTACGGCACTGTTTGCTAGGTATCCATTTCTCTGACCCTGAGCAGGTCCCCCTCACCAGATCCTCTCCAGGGGTGAGAGGGTGGACTTGGATGGGATGTGGGGGGGGGGGGGGCAAAGCATTTTGTCGCACCTGGGCCCACCGCTCGCTAGTTCCGCCACTGCCGCAGACCATGGGCTCATCTGCCACTGACAACCACAGTCCCTTCCGCACCTCCGCTGCACATATCATGTAATGTTCCCCTGCTTCCCAATGTCCCTGCTGTCACTCTCTCAGTTACTGCTGTCACTTTCTCAGTCCCTGCTGTCACTCTCTCTCCCTGTCCCTGAATTGTGGGTCATACCGTGTGCTATAATGTGAATTTCGGGTCATACCATGTGCTGTAATGTGAATTTCGGCTCATACCGTGTGCTGTAATGTGAATTTCGGCTCATACCGTGTGGTAAAATATGAATTTCGGGTCATACAGTGTGCTGTAATGTGAATTTCGGCTCATACCGTGTGCTGTAAATGTGAATTTTGGCTCATACTGTGTGGTAAAATATGAATTTTGGCTCATAACGTGTGCTGTAATGTGAATTATATATATATATATATATATATATAAAATGATATATATATAGGCAATCAAATATATATATTAAAAAAAACTCAGTGCCTCCCCAGCCAATGACCTCACCGCACGTCACTGCTGTGTATCGTTCATCATCATTACAGTCACAGTGGTATCTGGGTGGTGACAATTCCAAACTGCTTTTGTGCTGCTCAGTAATACTAGTACAGTGTCTTGTGCGGCATCGTGCTGCTTAGTGTCAGTTCTCCGTGGTATCATCAGTGCTCAGTATCATCAGTGCTCAGTATCAGTGCTCAGTATCAGTGCTCAGTATCATCAGTGCTTAGTAGTATCAGTGCTCAGTATCATCAGTGCTCAGTATAATCAGTGCTCAGTATCATCAGTGCTCAGTATCAGTGCTCAGTATCATCAGTGCTCAGTATGATCAGTGCTCAGTATCAGTGCTCAGCATCATCAGTGCTCAGTATCATCAGTGCTCAGTATAATCAGTGCTCAGTATCATCAGTGCTCAGTATCATCAGTGCTCAGTATCAGTGCTCAGTATGATCAGTGCTCAGTATCATCAGTGCTCAGTATCATCAGTCCTCAGTATCATCAGTGCTCAGTGTCTTGTGGTGCTCAGCAATACTACATTACTAATACTAGTACAGTGTCTTGTGCTGCATCTTGCTGCTGTAGGGTGCTGTGGTAGTGTTCTGTCACTGTGCATAGGTCATCATTATTCCAGTCACAGTGGTATCTGGTATCTATCTAGTAGAGATGTGCACTTGAAATTTTTCGGGTTTTGTGTTTTGGTTTTGGGTTCGGTTCCGCGGCCGTGTTTTGGGTTCGACCGCGTTTTGGCAAAACCTCACCGATTTTTTTTTGTCGGATTCGGGTGTGTTTTGGATTCGGGTGTTTTTTTCAAAAAACACTAAAAAAACAGCTTAAATCATAGAATTTGGGGGTCATTTTGATCCCAAAGTATTATTAACCTCAAAAACCATAATTTACACTCATTTTCAGTCTATTCTGAATACCTCACACCTCACAATATTATTTTTAGTCCTAAAATTTGCACCGAGGTCGCTGGATGACTAAGCTAAGCGACCCTAGTGGCCGACACAAACACCTGGCCCATCTAGGAGTGGCACTGCAGTGTCACGCAGGATGTCCCTTCCAAAAAACCCTCCCCAAACAGCACATGACGCAAAGAAAAAAAGAGGCGCAATGAGGTAGCTGTGTGAGTAAGCTAAGCGACCCTAGTGGCCGACACAAACACCTGGCCCATCTAGGAGTGGCACTGCAGTGTCACGCAGGATGTCCCTTCCAAAAAACCCTCCCCAAACAGCACATGACGCAAAGAAAAAAAGAGGCGCAATGAGGTAGCTGTGTGAGTAAGATAAGCGACCCTAGTGGCCGACACAAACACCGGGCCCATCTAGGAGTGGCACTGCAGTGGCACGCAGGATGGCCCTTCCAAAAAACCCTCCCCAAACAGCACATGACGCAAAGAAAAAAAGAGGCGCAATGAGGTAGCTGTGTGAGTAAGATAAGCGACCCTAGTGGCCGACACAAACACCGGGCCCATCTAGGAGTGGCACTGCAGTGCACTGCATATACTTATGGATGGACTGCCGAGTGCCGACACAGAGGTAGCTACAGCCGTGGACTACCGTACTGTGTCTGTTGCTAATATAGACTGGATGATAATGAGATGAAATCAATATAATATCACTAGTACTGCAGCCGGACAGGTATGTATATTTATTATGTAATGACTGATGACGGACCTGCTGGACACTGTCAGCTCAGCAGCACCGCAGACTGCTACAGTAAGCTACTATACTATAGTAGTATGTACAAAGAAGAAAGAAAAAAAAAAACCACGGGGAGGTGGTATACAATTATGGATGGACTGCCGAGTGCCGACACAGAGGTAGCTACAGCCGTGGACTAACGTACTGTGTCTGCTGCTAATATAGACTGGATGATAATGAGATGAAATCAATATAATATCACTAGTACTGCAGCCGGACAGGTATGTATATTTATTATGTAATGACTGATGACGGACCTGCTGGACACTGTCAGCTCAGCAGCACCGCAGACTGCTACAGTAAGCTACTATACTATAGTAGTATGTACAAAGAAGAAAGAAAAGAAAAAAACCACGAGGAGGTGGTATACAATTATGGATGGACTGCCGAGTGCCGACACAGAGGTAGCTACAGCCGTGGACTACCGTACTGTGTCTGCTGCTAATATAGACTGGATGATAATGAGATGAAATCAATATAATATCACTAGTACTGCAGCCGGACAGGTATGTATATTTATTATGTAATGACTGATGACGGACCTGCTGGACACTGTCAGCTCAGCAGCACCGCAGACTGCTACAGTAAGCTACTATACTATAGTAGTATGTACAAAGAAGAAAGAAAAGAAAAAACCACGGGGAGGTGGTATACAATTATGGATGGACTGCCGAGTGCCGACACAGAGGTAGCTACAGCCGTGGACTAACGTACTGTGTCTGCTGCTAATATAGACTGGATGATAATGAGATGAAATCAATATAATATCACTAGTACTGCAGCCGGACAGGTATGTATATTTATTATGTAATGACTGATGACGGACCTGCTGGACACTGTCAGCTCAGCAGCACCGCAGACTGCTACAGTAAGCTACTATACGATAGTAGTATGTACAAAGAAGAAAGAAAAAAGAAAAAACCACGGGGAGGTGGTATACAATTATGGATGGACTGCCGAGTGCCGACACAGAGGTAGCTACAGCCGTGGACTAACGTACTGTGTCTGCTGCTAATATAGACTGGATGATAATGAGATGAAATCAATATATATGTATATATAATATCACTAGTACTGCAGCCGGAGAGGTATATATATTTATTATGTAATGACTGATGACGGACCTGCTGGACACTGTCAGCTCAGCAGCACCGCAGACTGCTACAGTAAGCTACTATAGTAGTATGTATAAAGAAGAATGAAAAAAAAAAAAACCACGGGTAGGTGGTATACAATATTATATATATATATATTATATACAATTATATATATATATATATATTAAACTGGTGGTGATTGATTATTAAACTGGTGGTCAGGTCACTGGTCACACTATCAGCAACTTGCAAGTAGTACTCCTAAGCAGACAATCACAAAATATATTATACTGGTCTGGTGGTCAGTGTGGTCACAATGGCAGTGTGGCACTGACTCTGGCAGCAAAAGTGTGCACTGTACGTTATATGTACTCCTGAGTCCTGCTCTCAGACTCTAACTGCTCCCCACTGTCAGTGTCTCCCCCACAAGTCAGATAATTAATACAGTCACACTATCTAATCTATATCACTTCAGCAAGTAGTAGTAGTATAGTAGTACTCCTCCTAATAATGCTCCCCAAAATTACTACTACTGTGTCTCTCTCTACTGTCTCACTCTCTTCTCTAAACGGAGAGGACGCCAGCCACGTCCTCTCCCTATGAATCTCAATGCACGTGTGAAAATGGCGGCGACGCGCGGCTCCTTATATAGAATCCGAGTCTCGCGATAGAATCCGAGCCTCGCGAGAATCCGACAGCGGGATGATGACGTTCGGGCGCGCTCGGGTTAACCGAGCAAGGCGGGAAGATCCGAGTCGCTCGGACCCGTGTAAAAAAAACTGAAGTTCGGGCGGGTTCGGATTCAGAGGAACCGAACCCGCTCATCTCTACTATCTAGTGGTATCTAATTCCAGACATTACTGCCGTCTAATTCCAGATATATTACTGGCATATAATTCCACACATTAAAAAATGGAGAACAAAAATTTGGAGGGTAAAATACGGAAAGATCAAGATCCACTTCCACCTAGTGTTGAAGCTGCTGCCACTAGTCATGGCAGAGATGATAAAATGCCATCAACGTCGTCTGCCAAGGCCGATGCCTGATGTCATAGTAGAGAGCATGTAAGATCCAAAAAGCAAAAGTTCAGTAAAATGACCCAAAAATCTAAATTAAAATCGTCTGAGGAGAAGCGTAAACTTGCCAATATGCCATTTACGACACGGAGTGGCAAGGAACGGCTAAGGCCCTCTTCTATGTTCCTCAATACTAGTGATAAAGCTAATTATTTATCTTATAACATTCACTATATATTGGTAAGAGACTCAGTACGCAATGGGCGTATGGGGTACCGTAATGGTACGCACTTAGTGTAGCAGACGCTAGGCCGTGGTCGAGACGCACGAGCGGCACGTTCGCTCACGGCTTACGCTGGGTATCGAGCACGCTATAGGCGGTCCGAGTACCGTAATGCTACACTACTAGCGTAGCGGACGCTGTGCCCACAAGAGGAACACGAGCGGCGCAGACGCTCACAGGATGACACACAGTAAACCTTGTATGCAACACAATGTAACGCTGATTAACCTCTATTATATAAAAGCTGCTTGAGCGATTGAGACACTCCTAATACCCTTTGCAATGTAATGATAAACACACGATACCTTGTAAGGTTCCAAAACCTTTATCTAGATGATTTTAGTATGTAAAAGGGGAAAACAGTTACAGCTTATACACTACAGCACTAACATAAAACACCTAAACAGAATAACTGAAATTATACAATATACAACAGCGTCTTAATCCTATATAATAACAGAGAGAGAGAGAGTATGGCAAATACAAACAGAGAATAAGTTGGTTACAGAGAAAAACTTACACACTGGGGAATGATCACTGCGCAGTCCTGGAACCAGCTCTCTAGTTAGTCAATGATGAAAACCGTTGTGGAGAGTAGACTGAGCTGGCCCTGGCTGGCTGTTCTTATATACACTACATACAGTACACTACAAAGGGTCTTACAATCTCATTGTTCATTGGACACAGGAATCTGTCTTCACATTATAACAAAAGGTCATAGGTTGATTCGAACAGGTGGGTTGTGACTATTTCATACTGCTCAGGTGGGAGGGAATCTAAGGATTCCCGCCGCATGGATAATGAACTGCAAATACAGTAAATGTCCATAAACTTCTTATAATCATAACTATTCGCAGGAGCGATTAATCTCTTTCAAACCAACACCGGAATGTTACTAATAATATACTCTACCGTTGCATACTAAACACCACTGCTCAAAACCTGTCTGACCCTTTGTATCATGTAAAGAGGGATCTCTCTGTCCATGAACCAGTTACACTAAACATACTTACAGATATTATTAAAGGGACTATAACCTATAAAATATACTATTTGGATTAACTATGTAACGATCGAGTCGCCCGCCAGACGCACACAAACTCTACCGTAAATGCACATACCACGCGCCTGAGCGCACGACCGTGGAGGCGCCGTCACGCAACTGCGAATATGCGCACGCACGGGAGAGAATGTGCACGTGCAGTGGGCAAGCGCATGGGGTTAGTACAAGGCGATGAGAATAACGATATTTTTCGACTTTGACAGTCCACCCTTTGGCAGTCACCAATAACTGCCACTTCCTAAACAGTTCAAACAGAAAAATATATGTCATCATGTAAATACCTTTTTATGATTCGGTAAAGAGAGGAGAGGAGAAGGTGGGAAAAGTATGACCTAGTGAGACAGTAAAAGCATGTGTGTATGAGCTCCATGTTTGAGGGGTCATGTATCATCGTGCCGTGCGTGTTCTAAATCAAGCTTCGAGGTATTGCGAAGTATACATTTGAATCCTTTTTATCCCGTGTTAAGGGTCTGTGGATGGGCTGTCAAACTCTACCGAGCTCTCTTCGGCTTTTGGTTGCAACAAATGGGGGAGCACATTTAGTTGATGATACATGAAGGGGGGGAAACATGTGAATGCTAATATGTGAGAATCACCTGTCGGCTATGTGAGATACTACCTGGAGGTTGTAGAGATGAAGCTAAGAAACAATCGTTATAAATGCAGTCGTAAACTATGTGAGTTTAAATAAACAGTCGCCGATTGAGGTCTTGTCTGATGTCTTGTCTGATGTACATGTTGTCTGATGTCTCTCGGTGCTTTTGTTGTAAATAGCGAGCAAAAGCTGTTCCATTGTCCATAAAATTACAGTCTCTAAAGTATTGGGCTTTCGTAAAAAGTTAAAGTCACTAGGGATATTGGGGGTCTGTGACATAGTTCATCAATGGTCTGTATAAAAGAGGTTGTCAAATTCTTCTTCCAAGCGGATGTCTTTGTACCTTGGAGGAAAACAAAAGAGAAACGGGTGAAAGAAACGGACCGCGGAATCACATTTTCATCACAACATTGTCTCTATCGTTGGGTCATAAATCAAATTAGTTGTTGTTATTACAGTGTCCTCGCTCCTCAGACTCATCACTCTGGTACTACCTTTACACTTCGTTAAAGTCCGAACGCATCTAAATATCAGACCAACCAATATGACGACTCCCAGAATACACAAGAGAAATTTCCCTACATCCATTATAATACCTTGGGCCCATTCTCCTAAACCAGAGAACCAATTTCGTGGGTTCAACCATGACACCCAACTGGTCAGCTCATTACCCACAGCAGCGAGTGTGAGATTGTGTTTCCTTCGAAACTCCCACTTCAATTGCAAAATGTCATCCATCTTTTGGTCTATGACCTCGGCCGGGTCCTCAGTGCTGTTTGTAATATACGTGCAGCATTTTACTCCATATTGAGTTGCTAGGGTAACACAATACCCGCCTGTCACTGCTGTGAGGTAATTGAGAATCATCCTAGGCTGAACCAGCTCTGTTTTGTAGGCTTGTAACTCTTTCCCAGTGTACCTGAACGTGTCGTCATACATGTCACTGATATTGTCTAACAAGATTGCTAGCGCTTATATATATCTATAATTTATCACTCCTCTGGCGGTACGAGTGATATCTAACGCGAGTAGGAATTGAATCCCGGTGGATTCATGGATCAGATCAGAGGCCGGATGCTCTGTCCTCTCTATCAGGTGCCGTTTAACGATGTGCTCGTAATGAGTGTGAGTATAAGGAGCTTGGGCACCACGGTGAATGTCTTTCATTTTGATATGGGATACAGTCATTACTTCAGGCAGTACTTTTCCAATGTAACACAATCCCTCTGAGTTTGGGGCAAGCCACTTATACGCCTTTCTCCCGCATATGAAATATGCATCATCGGGGAGAACATATGGGACGGAGTATGACATAACCATGTTACAAACTTTCCATGTGAAATCTCCTAACCCTAATTCTCCCATCTGTCTAGTACACGTATCAGGTTGTACGATATGTGCACAGTATCCTGGTGATACTTCTCCAACTCGCATGGTCCTACTTCCTAGAGTGTACCTATACCGGAAATATTTTCCACTGTTGGCTATCTGGCGTATAAGCTCTGTGTTTATGGGCATTCTATCGGCTCTATATGAAAATGTCATGGTTTGATTACTCCATGACACTTCCCAATTTCCCGGCTTTCGGGGATTGGAAATGTTAAAGCATACTAAGGACTTATCCACATGATACTGGTGGAGCTTCAAACTAGGAGGACTAGAGATATTAAACCTCTTGTCCACCGGCCTCCCACCACTTAACTCAAGTACCTCTCCTACAGTTAAAGGGAATGGTACTAAGTCCTGATTTGCTATGACCTTGAGGTACTTGAGAGCATACCCAACAGTCTGTCTGGTTTAACACTTTACCCACTAAAGAGTGATAGTCACCCAATGGATGCCGGTCCATGTGGACATTAAAACTGGACTGACATTTCTTGATGCACCCATCCTCAACTATATTGTCACAATGCCTACAGATGCAGTTCTCTTCAGCTAACAATCCTTCACAATTCCTTCTATTGTCAATGCTACCAGATCGTTTTCTGATACTCGCCTTTACTTGGTGATTATGTTGCTCTTGGAAAACTACGCCTCCATCCTGGTCATCAGAACCCATTACAGATCCTTTCTCGACCTCCATGGTACTCTCACCGAAACAGACTGCTCTGGTCAACATCATGGTCAACAGGAAAATCCGGATCACAGTCTCTTGGGGCGGGTCCATCTTACAGGAGGAAAAGGAGAAAAATAAGAAGGGGGGAGGAAAATAGGAGGGAGATGGGAACTGGAGAAAATAACAAAATGGAAAAAGAAATCTGGCTCGACAAACGCCTCCGGTCTTATTATTCTCAGCGCTCAGGTGTCGTCTCAACCTTCCCGGAACAGACACTCTAGTGATACAACCTCTACCGTCTGTTCTTTATCACGGGACCTCTCTGGGTCAGCAACCTTTTTACAATGAGACGAATGGACCCAAGTCTCTCTCTCTGCAACCTTCAATGCTGTCGTGCTGGTCAATAAGACTTGATATGGTCCTTCCCATCTGTCAATAAGGCAACCTGAGCGTAGAAAATTCCGTATCATTACATAATCCCCAGGTTCAATGTCATGACAATTACTGTCTGGCAAATCAGGAATCACCAACTTTAGATTATCATTCTGATTCCTCAATTGTTTACTCATCTTAACCAAATACTTTACAGTTACTTCATTGTTACATTTCAAATCATCCTGGGGGTTAATCATAACATGGGGTTGTCGACCAAACATAATTTCAAAAGGAGACAGATTAAGAGGGGACCAGGGAGTGGTTCTGATGCTGTATAATACGATTGGCAAAGCTTCGGGCCACAACAATCCTGTTTCAGCCATTACCTTGCTTAATTTGTTTTTAATAGTGCTGTTTACTCTTTTACACTTTCGCACTCGCCTGGGGGCGGTACGGAGTGTGCAGCTTACTATTAATTCCAATCAACTTACACATTGCTTGAAAAACTTCACCTGTAAAATGGGTACCCCTATCACTCTCAATGATTCTAGGGATACCGTACCTACACACAAATTCCTGCACAATTTTCTTTGCAGTAAACACAGCAGTATTTGTGGCCGCGGGAAATGCTTCAACCCAATTTGAGAACACGTCAATACAAACCAATACATACTTTAAATTTCTACAAGGTGGCAATTGTATGAAATCAATTTGTATTACCTGGAAAGGACCATCTGTAGGAGGGATATGGGATGGCTCTGTTGGTATTGCCTTTCCGATATTCTTCCTCAAGCAGGTGAGACATGTCATCGCTCTTTTACCCGCATGAGAAGAAAATCCTGGGGCGCACCAATAAGCTCTTACCAACTTACACATTCCTTCTTTGCCTAGATGAGTCAGCACATGTGCCGCTTCCGCTAGACTTGGAAGGTATGCTCTGGGTGCCACTGGCTTACCCTGTCCATCTGTCCAGAGTCCTGAGGACTCCTGGCCATATCCTTTTGACCTCCAAACTGCCTTTTCTTGTGGTGAACACAAATTTTGCATTTCATATAATTTCTGTGTGTTTACAGTATTAAATACCATCAGTTGTGTGCTGTCTGTCTGTATGGGGGTACTGGCTGCTGATTTATCAGCTTCGTCTGCTCGGCTGTTACCAAGTGATACCGGGTCTTGGCTATACGTGTGAGCTTTACACTTGATAACAGCCACTCTGTCGGGTTCCTGTATCGCTGTTAGAAGTCTTTTGATGTGGGCTGCATGCGCTACGGGTGTGCCAGCTGCCGTCATGAAATTTCTGAGGCGCCATAGGGCCCCGAAATCATGGACTACTCCGAAGGCGTACCTAGAATCTGTGTAGATATTGGCTGACTTGCCTTTAGCCAATTCGCATGCTCTGGTTAGGGCAACCAGTTCAGCAACTTGTGCTGAGTGTGGTGGGCCTAGGGGTTCCGCTTCTATGGTACCTTGGTCATCTACGACTGCGTATCCAGTACACAAGTCTCCCGAGTCCGTCTGTCTGTGATAACTGCCATCAGTGTAGAAAGTAAAATCTACATCTTCCAGTGGGTTGTCACTGATGTCAGGCCTTGCCGTGAAATTTTGGGTCAAATATTCCATACAATCATGTGTGTCATTTTCCTTACTAAATCCTCCTTCACCATCACTCTCATCCTCCACCCTTTGTGCCTGTCCAGGCACACCTGGGAGATATGTTGCAGGATTTAGTGCACTGCATCTCCTTATGGTGATGTTTACCAGGGCCATCAACGCCAATTCCCATCTTGTAAACCGCGCTGATGAGACGTGTCTGGTTTGGGCAGAATTCAGTAAAGCTGACACTGCATGTGGTGTATGAATTGTGAGGTTGTGTCCTAGCACTATATCTTCGCTTTTACTTACTAGCAATGCTATTGCTACAACACTTCGCAAGCATGTGGGGAGGGATCGCGCTACCGTGTCTAGCTGAGCGCTATAGTAGGCTACCGGCCTGCTGGCATCACCATGCTTCTGGGTTAAGACTCCTGCCGCGCACCCAGCACTCTCTGTTCCGTACAGCTCAAAGGGTTTTCCATAATCTGGCATGCCTAATGCTGGTGCCTGCATTAGGCACTGTTTAAGTCTCTCAAATGCCATCTCAGACTCGTCTGTGTGCGAAATCCGATCAGGTTTGTTTGATGAGACCATCTCCTGTAAAGGCAAGGCCAGTATAGAAAGCCCTGGGATCCAGTTACGGCAATACCCACACATTCCTAAAAACGTTCTAATCTGTTGCTGGGTTTGTGGCAGGGTCATGTCATGAATTGCTTGAATTCTATCAGCGGTGAGGTGTCTCAGTCCTTGTGTCAGACAGTGTCCCAAATATTTTACCTTGGTCAGGCATAATTGTAACTTGTCTTTGGAAACCTTGTGTCCGGTGTCTGAAAGATGAAACAGGAGTTGTTTCGTATCTCTCAGGGACGATTCAAGCGAATCTGAACACAGCAGTAGGTCATCTACGTACTGTATTCATATTGATCCACTCTCAGGTTGAAAAGACTGTAAACAATCATGCAAGGCCTGTGAGAAAATACTTGGCTGTCAATGAAACCTTGTGGTAAGCGAGTCCAGGTGTACTGAACTCCTCTGTATGTGAATGCGAATAAGTATTGACTGTCAGGGTGCAGAGGTACCGAGAAGAAGGCGGAGCAGAGGTCAATCACAGTGAAAAATTTGGCAGTGGGAGGGATTTGCATAAGGATGACAGTTGGATTTGGCACTACGGGGAATTGACTCTCAACTATTTTGTTGATCCCTCTTAGATCCTGCACTAATCTGTAACCCCTCCCCCCACTCTTTTTAACAGGGAAGATGGGACTATTGGCAGTGCTGGACGTCCTTACCAGAATGCCCTGTTGTAGCAAGCGCTCTATTACAGGGTAAACTCCTAACTCCACCTCTGGCTTCAGAGGGTATTGTGGGATTTTTGGAGCTATCCTACCATCTTTTACTTGTACAACTACTGGGGCTACGTTTGCCATTAATCCAGTGTCTTGTCCATCCTTGGTCCAAAGTGATTCCGGTATCTGGGAAATCATTTCCTCTACCTTGGACGGACACCTATTTACAATAACAGTGTGTGACATTAATCTTGTTGGGGAGTCTAGCATATCCTGCACTTCCTGGGCGTGGTTTTCGGGTATGTCCAAGAACACACCTTCAGGAGTACAATATATGACACATCCCATTTTGCACAGTAAATCTCTCCCTAGGAGATTAGTCGGAGCCGATGCAGCCAGCAGAAAAGAATGCTTGGTATGCAAAGGCCCTATCGTAATCTCTGCAGGTTTGCTTAAAGGGTAGTGCTGTACTACTCCTGTTACTCCCATGGCTGGAATTGTTTTACCAGTGGTTCTCATGCCCACGGTCGAATTTATCACTGACTTGGCCGCCCCCGTATCTACAAGGAAATTTAGAGATTTACCAGCTACATCAATTGTGACCTCGCAATTAATTTAACTGGCTGCAGACTACAGGTGTGGCCCCACCCCTATTGTATGTGGTGACCTCCCTGCATTGCGCTGGCAGCTATTACCTGTGAAGGGGGTAAATGGGAACTATCAGAGACTTGCCAGTCTCTTCTTGGGGGATACCTTTTTGTTTCCCCTGTGTGTGGCTCATAACTCCGTCTCTGCGGTCCTTGATCCCAATTTCGTGTGTCATGTCGTTGTCTAGGGGGTTGATATGATTTTTGTGCATTTTTCAATCTACAGTCTCTTGCAAAATGTCCCTCTTTATGACAGTAATAACAAGTTACCACATTTGACTTACCCACAGGGGTCTGAGACTTATGCTGAGTTGGCCTTGTGGACCTCCTGGACCGTGACCTCCTGGTCTGCTATACTCTAATGCTCTTATTTCAATATTTAACAAGGGATGCCTCCCAAGCCACCACGAGCTGTCACTTTCACGGATGTACCTCACGAGAACTCGACTTCCGGGGGTTCCAACCAAAAATGAGAAACTTATATATATATATATGTACACACTCTTTCACCTCATATACTCTTTACTTTCGTTTCTGTACAGAAATCCCTTTCATTCAGTATCGCAGTCTAGTCCCGAAAGGAGTTACAACTAGAGAAGGATTATTTACGCTAAAATTTAGGACACTGAGATTTACTTGCGCTATTATCGCGTTGCTTCCGTATCGCCTACTAACACAATACTATCGTGTGATTTGTATCATGTGGGCGTACCCATACGCTCTGTTGCGTAATATACGCTACGTGTGTAAGCCCTTGCGTCGTGTACGCTTGTCCCGCCCTTTGCTAGGGACACGTGTACACAGGCCAGACACGTCCACAGTAACACAAGTAACACGTTTCTATCAATGCAAATGATTTTTAACTGTAATCATTTACTGAACACCACACAGATTTCCCTTGTATCTTAGGCAGAGCCGTGTGCGTGTTTTACAAATTACTCCCTTACGTATTAATTTTACTTTTAACTACCAATAGCAACAAATCTTTCTCAGCACGTTATCAATGACAAATGGCAAACAGGAGAGTGAGATGTGAAAATTACACAAATGAAAAATGCAGGTGTGTGCGTGTGTTGCGTACGCAATGTGTATCAAACAGAAATAAAACAGTTTTAAAAGACAATAGCGTACTGTTCTTACCTTCCGGTTCCGGATTCCACCAGCACTCCTACAGTGTAGCGATGCAGACGCTTATCTAGTCAGCACTACCGTATCCCTCACCACTAACACGGATACGAAGGGATACGCCTTCCCGCCCTTTGCTGACAGATAAAGTCTGCTTGTGTTCGCTAGAGCGGATATGTGGAGGACGGACGAGCCGCCAATTGATAAAGCTAATTATTTATCTTATAACATTCACTATATATTGGTAAGAGACTCAGTGCGCAATGGGCGTACGGGGTACCGTAATGGTACGCACTTAGCGTAGCAGACGCTAGGCCGTGGTCGAGACGCACGAGCAGCACGTTCGCTCACGGCTTACGCTGGGTATCGAGCACGCTATAGGCGGTCCGAGTAGCGTAGCGGACGCTGTGCCCACAAGAGGAACACGAGCGGCGCAGACGCTCACAGGATGACACACAGTAAACCTTGTATGCAACACAATGTAACGCTGATTAACCTCTATTATATAAAAGCTGCTTGAGCGATTGAGACACTCCTAATACCCTTAGCAATGTAATGATAAACACACGATACCTTGTAAGGTTCCAAAACCTTTATCTAGATGATTTTAGTATGTAAAAGGGGAAAACAGTTACAGCTTATACACTACAGCACTAACATAAAACACCTAAACAGAATAACTGAAATTATACAATATACAACAGCGTCTTAATCCTATATAATAACAGAGAGAGAGAGTATGGCAAATACAAACAGAGAATAAGTTGGTTAAAGAGAAAAACTTACACACTGGGGAATGATCGCTGCGCAGTCCTGGAACTAGCTCTCTAGTTAGTCAATGATGAAAACCGTTGTGGAGAGTAGACTGAGCTGGCCCTGGCTGGCTGTTCTTATATACACTACATACAGTACACTACAAAGGGTCTTACAATCTCATTGTTCATTGGACACAGGAATCTGTCTTCACATTATAACAAAAGGTCATAGGTTGATTCGAACAGGTGGGTTGTGACTATTTCATACTGCTCAGGTGGGAGGGAATCTAAGGATTCCCGCCGCATGGATAATGAACTGCAAATACAGTAAATGTCCATAAACTTCTTATAATCATAACTATTCGCAGGAGCGATTAATCTCTTTCAAACCAACACCGGAATGTTACTAATAATATACTCTACCGTTGCATACTAAACACCACTGCTCAAACCTGTCTGACCCTTCGTATCATGTAAAGAGGGATCTCTCTGTCCATGAACCAGTTACACTAAACATACTTACAGATATTATTAAAGGGACTATAACCTATAAAATATACTATTTGGATTAACTATGTAACGATCGAGTCGCCCGCCAGACGCACACAAACTCTACCGTAAATGCACATACCACGCGCCTGAGCGCACGACCATGGAGGCGCCGTCACGCAACTGCGAATATGCGCACGCACGGGAGAGAATGTGCACGTGCAGTGGGCAAGCGCATGGGGTTAGTACAAGGCGATGGGAATAACGATATTTTTCGACTTTGACACTAGTGGTTCAGCTTCACATGACGATGGAAGCACTCATCCTCCCACTATAAAAAGGAAAAGAGTTAAGTTGGCAAAAGCACAGCAAAGAATTTTGCGTTCTAAATCACAAATCCCCAAGGAGAGTCCAAATGTGTCGGCGGGTGCGATGCCTGACCTTCCCAACACTGGATAGGAAGAGGTGGCTCCTTCCACCATTTGCATGCCCCCTGCAAGTGCTGGAAGCAGCACCCACAGTACAGTTCCTGATATTCAAATTGAAGATGTCACTGTTGAAGTACACCAGGATGAGGATATGGGTGTTGCTGGTGCTGAGGAGGAAATTGACGAGGAGGATTCTGATGGTGAGGTGGTTTGTTTAAGTCAGGCACCCGGGGAGACACCTGTTGTCCATGGGATGAATAAAGCCATTGACATGCCTGGTCAAAATACAAAAAAAAATAACCTCTTCGGTGTGGAATTATTTCAACAGAAATGCGGACAAAAGGTGTCAAGCCGTGTGTTGCCTTTGTCAAGCTATAATAAGTAGGGGTAAGGACTTTAACCACCTAGGAACATCCTCCCTTATACGTCACCTGGAGCGCATTCATCAGAAGTCATTGACAAGTTCAAAAACTTTGGGTGACAGCGGAAGCAGTTCACTGACAACTAAATCCCTTCTTCCTCTTGTACCCAAGCTCCTGCAAACCGCACCACCAACTCTCTCAATGTCAATTTCCTCCTTAGACAGGAACGCCAATAGTCCTGCAAGCCATGTCACTGGCAAGTCTGACGAGTCCTCTCCTAACTTGGATTCCTCCGATGGATCCTTGAGTGTAACGCCTACTGCTGCTGTTGGCGCTGCTGTTGTTGCTGCTGGGAGTCGGTCGTCATCCCAGAGGGGAAGTCGGAAGACCACTTGTACTACTTCCAGTAAGCAATTGACTGTCCAACAGTCCTTTGCGAGGAAGATGGAATATCACAGCAGTCATCTTGTTGCAAAGCGGATAACTCAGGCCTTGACAACTATGTTGGTGTTAGACATGCGTCCGGTATCCAACGTTAGTTCACAGGGACTTAGAGAATTGCTTGAGGTAGTGTGTCCCTGGTACCAAATCCCATCTAGGTTCCACTTCTCTAGGCAGGCGATACCGAGAATGTACACAGACGTCAGAAAAAGTGTCCTCAGTGTCCTAAAAAATGCAGTTGTACCCACTATCCACTTAACCACGGACATGTGGACAAGTAGAGCAGGGCAGACTAAGGACTATATGATTGTGACAGCCCACTGGGTAGATGTATTGCCTCCCGCAGCAACAACAGCAGCGGCGGCACCAGTAGCAGCATCTCGCAAACGCCAACTCGTTCCTAGGCAGGCTACGCTTTGTATCACCGCTTTCCATAAGAGGCACACAGCTGACAACCTCTTACAGAAACTGAGGAACATCATCGCAGATTGGCTTACCCCAATTGGACTCTCCTGGGGATTTGTGATATCGGACAACGCCACCAATATTGTGCGTGCATTACATGTGGGCAAATTCCAGCACGTCCCGTGTTTTGCACATACAATTAATTTGGTGGTGCATAATTTTTTGAAAAACGACAGGGGCGTGCAGGAGATGCTGTCGGTGGCCAAACAAATTGCGGGCAACTTTCGGCATTCAGCCACCGCGTGCCAAAGACTAAAGCACCAGCAAACACTCATGAACATGCCCTGCCATCAGCTGAAGCAAGAGGTGGTAACGAGGTGGAATTCAACCCTCTATATGCTTCAGAGGATGGAGGAGCAGCAAAAGGCCATTCAAGCCTATACATCTGCCTACGATATAGGCAAAGGAGGGGGAATGCACCTGACTCAAGCACAGTGGAGAATGATTTCCATGTTGTGCAAGGTTCTCCAACCCTTTGAACTTGCCACACGTGAAGTCAGTTCAGACACTGCCAGCCTAAGTCAGGTCATTCCCCTCATCAGGATTTTGCAGAAGCAGCTGGAGAGATTGAAGGAGGAGCTAAAACGGAGTGATTCCGCTAGGCATGTGGGACTTGTGGATGGAGCCCTTCATTCGCTTAACCAGGATTCACGGGTGGTCAATCTGTTGAAATCAGAGCACTACATTTTGGCCACCTTGCTCGATCCTAGGTTTAAAGCCTACGTTGTATCTCTCTTTCCGGCAGACACAAGTCTGCAGATGTTCAAAGTACTGCTGGTGAGACAATTGTCAGGTCAAGTGGAACGTGACCCACCAAGAGCTCCTCCTTCATTTTCTACCGCCACTGGAGCTGCCAGGAAAAGGATAAAATTTCCAAAACCACCCACTGGCAGTGATGCGGGGCAGTCTGGAGCGAGTGCTGACATCTGGTCCGGACTGAAGAACCTGCCAACGATTACTGACATGTTGTCTACTGTCACTGCATATGATTCTGTCACCATTGAAAGAATGGTGGAGGATTATATGAGTGACAGCATCACTGTAGGCATGTCAGACAGTCCGTACGTATACTGGCAGGAAAAAGAGGCAATTTGGAGGCCCTTGCGCAAACTGGCTTTATTTTACCTAAGCCTTAAAGTGGGTACACACTGGCCGATATACACATGCTGCTACGGCCGGCGGTGATTGACAGCTGAAGTGGGCAGGCGTGTGTACATGCCCGCCCAGTTCATGATGTCAGTCCCCGACGGATTGGGCAGTGTGTGTGCACAGCACACTGCTCGATCCGTCCATAGATATAATTGCCGATCGATTGATTGGCAGATATATCTATCAGTGTTTACCCACCTTTAGAGAATGGAATTTATTTACAGTTATT